>NC_142346.1:36045383-36365191 GCF_054954075.1 Amborella trichopoda | reverse complement strand
TTTCAAAACCTCACCTACACCATTTCTCACAAATTTTGGGGTTTTTTTTAACCAAAATAACCTTCACAATAGTTTTTTTATCTTAAAGAATATTATGGTAATTTAAATCCCGTAATAAGTTGAAGGAGTATTACGATAATTAAAATACCTTAATACTTTAAAGTAGTATTAGGCTAATTTAATTACCGTAATAACATTACAGTAATTTAAATGGCGCAGTCAGTTGAAGGAGTATTATGGTAATTAAAATACCGTAATACCATAAAGTAGTATTACAATAATTTAATTCTCGTAATATTGCACACGCCTCATTAAAAGAACACAAAAGATTTTCTACTCTCTCGGGAGTCTACTATCTATTTACTCTCTAGACAAAAATCCATGCTAGCAGTAATAATCCTAAAATTTCAAAATAAATAAAAAATAAAAAATAAAAAAAGAGAGAAAAGAAACTTTTAATAAGTGATGGTCCACATGAGCATGATGGTCCTTAAAGACCATCACTATTTTCAAAAGCTTTTGGTTTAAGCTTTTCCTTACTTTCACCAAGTCCTTTAGTTGACACCAAGTCCTTTAGTTGACGTGGGGTTTTAACATTTCAGGAGTAATATAAGTCTTACACCTCATGTGCGGGGTGTAACTTAATAAGAGTATATATTAAGGTGTAGTAAGAATTTAAATAAGAGAAGTGAGGACTACCACTCTAGAAAATTTTTAGATCTCTCTTTCTCTAGTCGAAACGCAGTGAGCTTTTTTTCTCTCTAGCCGAATTTTTATCGGAAGCTTCCTCTCAAATGTTTTAGGTAAGTGACTTTATTATCTTGAAAAATAATCCGTTCTTTTTAAAAATGAAATGAAATAATTACTTCTGCTTATTATCATGATAAATTTTATGCGCAAGCGACCTCATTAATTTGAAAATTAATCTTTTTAATAAAAATTGTGATATTTTATCTATGTTAGAAATTTCAAATGCTGTAAATTTTTAAAAATAAATTTATTTATTTTTCTTGTCTATTGTTAGAAAATTTTAGATACTGTCAAATTATTAGAAATAAATGTGATATTTTTGCTGTTAGTAAATTGTGAGATTTTTTTCTACTGTTTTTGAATATTTAGACATTGTAAATTTCATGTGCAAATGACTGCCTTCTTATTTGAAAACTGATATTTTTGCAATTGATTATAGCATTGTCTGTGAAATATTTATTTACGAATTGACATCCCATAAATGGTGATAATTCCGTATTCTTGAATTTCTATAATAATTTTTCTATACATATTAGATTGGCAATTATGCTAGAATGTCTTTACGAACTGCTACCTTTCTGAATTTTAGCCCAAAATATTTGACTGGGTATTTTTGAAATGTTATTGAAAGTGACTGTTATTAATGGTTTCAGTGAAATTCATATTAATAGCTTCAGTGATATGTTGAGTACATGATATTGCTGCTTTCGAATGTTTAAAGAGATTTAGAAATACTTTAAGTATGCAAGTGGACTCATCCGGTTTGCCGGTGTGGTATAAGTGGACTTATCTGGGACGCCGGTAGGGATTAAGTGGATTCATCTGGTACGTCAGTGAGGTATAAGTGGACCTGCAGGGATTAAGTAAACCTATCTGGGATGCCGATAGGGATTAAGTGGACCCATCAGGACGCTGATGGGTTATATAGGTGACCTACTTGGGACGCCAGTAGGGTAATTTGTGAAATCCTTTGACTTATGCACTGTTGTTAAAATGTTATATGCATTTCTATTATTCAGATTATACTTAATTACGTATTTTTTAAAGTGAAACTGTTAATGCATTTCTGTTAGTAGGCCTCCTTTTTGAAATATTGATAACTTTCAACCATGATTATTTTTAGGATATATGATGATCACCTATTGAGTAGCCAAACTCATCAAACTATGGTAAACATTTTTCAGGATAACGGCAGTTTCATTTTGAGTGGTCGTCAGGATCAACTTTGGGAAGATATTGTAGTTGTGCTGAAACTTTCTTTTGTTACCTTGTAAGAATTCGCCACTGTAAATTTGTCCTATCAAGCAATGTATATATGTTTTGACTGTCACATCTCAGGAATATTAGTATTATAAATTCTTGGGGCGTGACAATTATGGTATCAGAGCAATAGGTTTAAGATTCTTAGGGAATTTAAAAAGGAATGTACTTAAAATCACATTTATTGTGTGTACAGACTGGGACGAAGTCAAGATCCAGAATAGCTGAAACTAATATGGAAGGATTCACAAAGCCTTGAAAAATATGGTTGCTCTAATGCAACATCAGATGGAAAACAACAATCCACCCAAGCAGTCAGTTACGGGAAAATGGTGTGAGTAATATCGAACAATTTAAGAAATTGAAGCCACCTTCTTTTAAGGGTGCTATAAACCCATTGGAAGCCGAGGGATGAATTATGCAATTGGAGAAAATATTCGAGGTAATGGAATGTCCTGATGATAGGAAGGTAGCTTTGGCAGTTTTTATGTTAGAAGGTGAAGCACATCATTGGTGGCGAATGGCAAAAGGAGTGTTGGTTAAAGAAAATAAACCCTTGCATTGGGAAGTATTTATAGAGGCATTTAATGAAAAGTATTTCCCAGATTTTATTCGAGACAAAAAAAAAAAGGAATTTCTGGAATTAATCTAGGAAACCGGACAGTAGCACAGTACGAGGTCAAGTTTATTGAATTGGCCAAGTTTGTACCACATATTATTAACAATGAGGCAAGAAAGGTGAAAAAATTTGAAAGGGGTCTCAGACCAGCTATTAGAATCAGAATATCAATATTAAAATTGAGAACTTATGCTGAAATAGTGGATCGAGCCCAAATTATCGAAAAAGATTTCGAAGATTACCAAAAGACGAAATATCAGAAAAGTCAAGTTAGATCCACACCATCTAATCCACAACAGTTTGAAAGGCAAACAAGAAGCCAAGGCTCTTGCCACTTCAAAGCTCAATAGAACCATGTAAAAAATGTGGGAACAACCATGGATCGAACCCTTGTTATTGGAATACTGAAGCTTGTTTTAAATGTGGAAAATTGGGGCACCAGATTAGAGAACGTCCTAGTTTACAGATGCAACAGCTTCCAAAGCAGAGAGAGATAGCTCAAAAGCCTCAAATGAAGGGAAGAGTATTTGCCATCACCTAGCAAAACGCTCAGGCCTCAAAATCAGTGATCCGAGGTACTCTTATTATCTTCTAAAAAGTAGCTCATGTTTTGATTTATCCAGGATCTACTCATTCATTTGTGTCACCACACTTTGCATGCCACTTAAAGATAGAACCAGAATAATTAGAATACATTCTAGAGGTAGCCACACCGATGGGAAATTCAAGTGACACCAATATAGTGTACAAATCCTATGTAATGAAGATAAAAGAAAAGGAACTGTTGGTTGATTTAATACTCCTAAAAATTCAATATTTTGATGTAATCTTGAGCATGGATTGGATTTCTGCATACCATGCAAGTATTGATTGTTGCAAGAAAATGGTTACCTTTAGTATTCCGTATCAACCAGTATTTTACTTCAATGGTAACAAAGAAGACTCCCCATCATATTTAATCTCCTGTATTCGAGCTAATCGCCTCCTTCGAAAAGGATGTCAAGGCTTTCTTGCCTATATCAAAGAAGATAGGAAGGAAGAGATAAATTTGGATACCACTCCGGTTATCCGAGAATTTCTCGACGTTTTCCCTGAAGAATTGTCAAGATTACCGCCTAACAGGGAAATTGAATTCTCTATTGAATTGTTGTCAGGGGTAGCCCCAATTTCTAAGGTACCTTATAGAATGGCACCTGCAGAACTTAAGGAACTTAAATAACAATTGGAAGAATTATTAGATAAAGGTTTTATCAGGCCCAGTGTGTCACCTTGGGGTGCTCCAGTATTGTTTGTTAAAAAGAAAGATGGGACCATGAGATTGTGTATCGATTATAGACAGTTGAACCAAGTGGCAGTGAAAAATAAGTATCCATTACCTAGAATTGATGATTTATTTGATCAATTACAAGGATCACAAGTGTTTTAAAAAATTGATCTTAGATCTGGATTCCATCAGCTTAAGACTAAAAGTGAAGATGTTCTCAAGACAGCTTTCAGAACAAGGTATGGCCATTATGAATTTTTAGTCATGCCTTTTGGATTAACCAATGCACCGGCTGCATTTATGGATTTGATGAATCGGGTCTTTAGGCCCTTTTTGGATAAATTTATTGTGGTATTCATTGATGATATTTTAATTTATTCTAAGAATCAGAAGGAACATGAGCAGCATGTAAGAATGGTATTGCAAATATTAAGAGAAAAAAAAATGTATGCCAAACTTAGTAAATATGAATTTCGGCTTGAACAAGAGACATTTTTAGGACATGTCATATCAAAGGAAGGTCTATCAGTTGATCCTTCAAAGGTTGAAGCCGTTGTTAATTGGAAACAACCAAGTAGTGTGACTGAAGTTCGAAGCGTTTTGGGATTGGCCGGATATTATAGAAAATTTGTAGAAGGATTTTCTCGAATCGCAACCCTATTGACTCGATTGACACAGAAAAATATCAATTTTGAGTGGACAAGTGAATGTGAGGAGAGTTTTTAAGAACTAAAAGTTCGATTAACTTCAACACCTATTTTAACTATGGGAGTGGGGGATTTGTGATTTATAGTGATGCTTCACATAAAGGCTTAGGTTGTGTATTAATGCAATATGGGAAGGTAGTAGTATATGCATCCAGACAGTTGAAAGAATATGAGAAAAAATATCCAATTCATGACTTGGAACTGGCTGCAATAGTATTCGCTTTGAAAATATGGAGTCATTATCTATATGGTGAGCAATTCGAAATATACACGGATCATAAGTGCTTGAAACACCTCTTCTCTCAGAAGGATTTAAATATGCAGCTGATAAGATGGATGGATTTCTTAAAAGATTATGATTGTACAATCCATTATCATTCAGGAAAAGCTAACGTTGTGGTCGACGCTCTAAGTAAAAAATCTACGGGAGTATTAGCTTATCTAATGATTCAAGAAATGAGATTGTTAGAGGAAATAGTGGATTGGCATCCGACTCCGTCCATTAATGGTGTGGTAAGTATGATTGCCAACATTAAGGCAGAACCCCAATTAATCCAACAGATTCGATAGGTACAAAAGAAAGACCATCAGCTTATAACAATTGTAAAAGAGGTGAAGCTGTGAAAGAGAGACGAATTCTCTATATGTAGTGAGGATTTGCTAAGATTCAAAGGTCGGGTTTGTATCCGAATGATGAGTGTAAAGAAAGCTATCTTAGAAGAAGCACATCACTCTCGTTATACGATACATCCCGAAAGTATTAAAATATATCAAGACCTTGAGAAAACCTTTTGGTGGAATAATATGAAAAAAGAGGTAGCACTATTTGTGTCTAAGTGCTTAACATGTCAGCAAGTAAAAGCTGAGCATCAAAGGCCCGCTGGGTTGTTGCAGCTTTTACCTGTGCCAGAATGGAAGTGGGAGCACATCTCTATGGATTTTGTCTCTGGCTTGCCTAGGACAAATTCAGGACATGATAGCATTTGGGTCATTGTGGACTGGCTGACCAAAGCTGCCCATTTTCTGCCTATTCGCACGACATACACTTTGGATCGACTGGCTTAAAGAAATAGTGCGATTGCTTGGAGTTCCGGTCAGTATTGTATCGGACAAGGATATTCGGTTTACTTCTAAATTTTGGGCTAGGCTACAGTCACCCATGGGGACGAGACTCACCTTTAGCACTGCCTTTCACCCCCAAACTGATGGACAATCGGAGAGGACCATCCAAACCTTGGAAGATATGCTGAGGGCCTGTACTATTGACTTTACAGGAAGCTGGGATGACCATTTACCCCTAATTGAGTTTGCTTATAATAATAGCTTCCAAGCCAGTATTCAACTGGCACCATATGAAGCCCTGTATGGAAGAAAATGTAGGTCACCCATCTGTTGGGACGAAGTTGGTGAAAGAAAGCTTTTGGGGTCAGAAATTGTCCAGGTAATCACAGATAATATAACATTAGTTCGAGAAAGGCTTAGGATAGCTCAGAGTCGGCAAAAGAGTTATGCCGATAACCGAAGGAGAAATCTTGAATTTGAGAAAAGTGATCGAGTTTTCCTAAAAATCTCACTCATAAAAGGCATTATGAGATTCGGCAAGAAAGGAAAGTTGGGCCCACGTTACATCGGATCATTTGAAATCCTGAAAAGAATCAGAGGTGTCGCTTATAGACTTGCTTTACCACCTGAATTGGCAAACGTCCATAATGTCGTCCATGTATCATCACTACGAAAATATTAGCCCGACTCATCCCATATTTTGAAATATGAACATTTACTGATCAGGAAGGACCTATCCTTCATTGAGCAGCCAATTTTGATATTAGATAGAAGGGTACAAGTGTTGCGCAATAAGGAGATTCCTTTGGTCCGTATATTATGGCAGTACTATTCAAGAGAAGAGTCGACTTGGGAACGAGAAGACGATATCAGAGAAAAATATCCCTATCTTTTTCAGTAATCAGGGACCCAAATTTAGAGGACTAAATTTCTTAAAGGGGAGAAGAATGTAATAATCCTAAAATTTCAAACAAAAAAAAAAAAAAAAAAAAAGAGAAAAGAAACTTTTAATAAGTGATGGTCCACATGAGCATGATGGTCCTTAAAGACCATCACTATTTTCAAAAGCTTTTGGTTTAAGCTTTTCCTTACCTTCACCAAGTCCTTTAGTTGACGTGGGGTTTTAACATTTCAGGAGTAATATAACTCTTACACCTCATGTGCGGGGTGTAACTTAATAAAAGTATATATTAAGGTGTCGTAAGAATTTAAATAGGAGAAGTGAAGACTCCCACCCTAAAAAATTTTGAGATCTCTCTCTCTCTAGTCGAAACGCAGTGAGCTCTTTTTCTCTCTAGCTGAATTTTTATCGGAAGCTACCTCTCAAATATTTTAGGTAAGTGACTTTATTATCTTGAAAAATAATCCGTTCTTTTTAAAAATGAAATGGAATAATTACTTCTGCTTATTATCATGATAAATTTTATGCGCAAGCGACCTCATTAATTTGAAAATTAATCTTTTTAATAAAAATTGTGATATTTTATCTATGTTAGAAATTTTAAATGCTGTAAATTTTTAAAAATAAATTTATTTATTTTCTTGTCTATTGTTAGAAAATTTTAGATACTGTAAAATTATTAGAAATAAATGTGATATTTCTGCTGTTAGTAAAATTGTGAGATTTTTTTCTATTGTTTTTTAATATTTAGACATTGTAAATTTCATGTGCAAATGACTGCCTTATTATTTGAAAACTAATATTTTTGCAATTGATTATAGCATTGTCTGTGAAATATTTATTTGCGATTGACATCCCATAAATTGTGATAATTCCGTATTCTTGAGTTTCTATAATAATTTTTCTATACATATTAGATTGGCAATTATGCTAGAATGTCTTTACGAACTGCTACCTTTCTAAATTTAAGCCCAAAATATTTGACTGGGTATTTTTGAAATGTTATTGAAAGTGACTATTATTAATGGTTTCAGTGAAATTCATATTAATAATTTCAGTGATATGTTGAGTACATGATATTGCCGCTTTCGAATGTTTAAAGAGATTTAGAAATACTTTAAGTATACAAGTGGACTCATCCAGTTCGCCGGTGAGGTATAAGTGGACTCATCCGGTACACCGGTGAGGTATAGTGGACCTGCAGGGATTAAGTAGACCTATCTGGGACGCCGATAGGGATTAAGTGGGCCCATCAGGACGCTGATGGGGTATATAGGTGACCTACTTGGGACGCCAGTAGGGTAATTTGTGAAATCTTTTGAATTATACACTCCTGTTAAAATGTTATATGCATTTCTATTGTTCGGATTATACTTAATTACGCATTTTTTAAAGTGAAACTGTTAATGCGTTTCTGCTAGTAGACCTCCTTTTTGAAATATTGATAACTTTCAACCATGATTATTTTTAGGATTATGATGATCACTTACTGAGTAGCCAAACTCATCAAACTATGGTAAACATTTTTCAGGAAGCGGTTTCATTTTGAGTGGTCGTTAGGATCAACTTTGGGAAGATATTGTAATTGTGCTTAAACTTTCTTTTGTTACCTTGTAAGAATTCGCCACTGTAAATTTGTCCTATCAAGCAATGTATATATGTTTTGACTGTCACTTCTCAAGAATATCAGTATTGTAAATTCTTGGGGCGTGACACTAGCTATATTTTTCAAATCTCAAGTTTTTAGGATATAATCTCTACTACTTATAGAATAATTTTAGCAAAAGAAGTTTTCCAAGTAAATTCTTCTGTATATTAGAAAAACCTAACACTTCAAGAGTGAATAGAAACTATCCAATTTTCAATAGCTAGATTTAAGTGTCACATAACTCACAATTCAATTCTTTCAAAAATAATTTAGTAATTTTTATATGGTTCTCAAATTTTAGAACAAAAACATTCTTAAATATGTATTTTTGAGTGAGTGAGTTGATCCACATCGTGCTCTCATGAGAACATGGATTTTTTGAGAAATACAGCTCCGAAGAAGACTAACGTGAAGGGAGGAGAGGGGTATCTCTGATATTAGTTTCGATTTGAAGCTTTTCAATCAATAGGGGTTTGGAATCGACCGGAAAAGTATTACGGTAATAAAAATACGGTAAAGACTTCCCCACATATTACGGTAATTAAATTATCATAACAATAATTCAAACTATTATCGTATTTAAATTAACTTAATACTTTTTGAATTTTTTACAGTGTTTTAATTATTGTAAAGCTTAAAATGTATTACGGTAAAAAGACAACCGTGAAGGTCATTTTGGTCCAAAAAAATCCGAAATTTGTGAAAAATGGTGTAGACGAGCTTTTTAAAAGTTAGGGGTTTTTCTCAATTTTACTAAAATAAAGGTATATTAACGATAATTTTCCCACTTTTTTTCTTTATAAATGCAACTTTCGTTTAATTGTTAGGGGCAACCTGGTCTTTTTGCTCAATCTAAGTTGCCATAGCAAAATGACCTTTTTGGCCCAGTTTAGCTTTAGGAAGACGAAATTAAAATTTTTCTATGAAACATTGTGTTGTACTTTAACAGTAAATGGCATATTCCGAAATAACATAAATTACAAGGGTAATTTGAGAAAATTTTAAAGGTAATTTTAAATAACTATCTGATTTTTCTAAAAATCTAAAAGCGTGCGAAGTTGTAATATTTGACCCCCTTCATATAAAAGGAAAATTTTATATGTAGCCCAGGCTCAAAACATTCAAATTAGAGTCCACTTCAAAAATTTCTTTTTTATGCGCAAATATCTTCAAATTAATTATCTCGACATCAAGATGCTTGGGCATGACAAAAAATCTATTTCAAGTTTTGGAAATAGTGTATCTTGTAATGCATTTTTGGACAATCAATTTTTAAGATTTTTAAACTTTCATAGATGTGCTCGATCTACATGATTTTTTAAGCTTTAAATTTTATAATTAAAGATAAAAAAAATATTTAAAGCTATCACAAAGATTTTCATAATTGAAACCACGTTTCTCGACACTATTTGAAGATAGGCTTTACTTTGATTGTATAGAGCCTCGGCTCTATACAAACTGCACCCTTTTATAAACTTACAAAGGACTTTAACCCTTTTTTAATATTTTCTCAAATAAAATTAGTGAAGTTTTAGGGGGATCGTACGATAATATTGCTCTAATGATCCAATCTGTCTCCCTCACCCAGTTAGCAATACGGGCAAACCATAATATTAGCAATAAATCGATTTATTTCAAAAAGTCCGAAGAAAAGCTATGAAAAAAATACGGATCACCAAAAAATAGGATAAGTTATAAAATCATAAATATCTCGGATTCGATAAATGGGGTGAAAAAGGATAAGCTTTCTATGCTTCCCATACAACATAAAACTTATGTACGTTCCCTTATCCAACCGTCCATTCTGGATGGAGGGCTAAGATTGCCCCAATCACAATGTCATGTCTCTACACTATTTTATTTTTAAAATTTTTTTTCTATAAACTATTTTGACATCAAATTTTGGACGTTCAATCCTTTATTAAACTTGCACTAGAGAAAAATATAAAAAAAATGTTTCCAATAAAATAAAAGGATCAAAATACCTTTGAAAGTTTCAAGGGGTATTTTGATCATTATATTTTATCAAAAACTTATTTTTAATATTTTTTATAGGTGCGCCCTAATGAGAAGATGGCACGTACTAAATTTCATATTCATACAATTTATATTAAAAAAAAGCTAAAAATAAAATACTTTGAGACGTTGGATCGAAGATCAAAAGGTGACTGGCTCTCTTGATCAAAATTGGACGGCTGGATTGTAAGGGAAGCATAGATCTTCTATGCTTTAGGGGAAGTATAGAAACTTTTCCCATGAAAAAATAGGATATGTAAAGATAATATAATATAGAATTATGATTTGCGATCATTGTGTAGATATAATAAAGCTATTAATCAACATATAGTGTCACTAGAGTGATACTTGACAATTTATTGTCTAAACTTTCAATAAATACAACTACAATGCTTACTCTATTGTCTCAACACAAAACATCATAGATATATTGGAACCATAAAATAAAACAACAACAATAATATTAAGGGTGCGGTTGGTATGGAGCCCAACTCTAAACAATCAAAAAGTGCACATTCAAATAGTGTCGACATATATGGTTTCAATACTGAAAAGTTATGTGAAATCTTCAAATTATATTTTCATATTTATTTATAAAATTTAAAGCTTCAAAAATAGTAGTAATCGAGCAGATCTATGAAAGATTAAAAATCTTGAAAATTGATAGTCCAAAAATACGTTACAAGATACACTATTTTCAAAACTTAAACTCTATTTTTTTCTCATGTCCATGCATCTTGATGTCAAGATGATCAATTTGATGATATTTGGGCATCAAAACGACCTCTTCCAGTGAAAGTTTTGACGTAGGCTCTAATTTGATTGGTTAGAACCTAGGCTCTATATATTCCCTAATATTAAACACAAGAACTACATTGATAAATAACCATAAATTAAAATCAAGGTATATCAAAGCAAAAAAACAAAAAAGACCCATAGTATATTGTATACAACAATGAAAAAAAAAAGAAAAAAGAAATATGATATTATTCAAGCAATAAAATACATCAACAAATTCCAATATCACCATAAACTCCTGGCTACCTAAATCTTTAGTAGCATTGAATCTCTCTTATTCTTCATAAGGATACTTTGGGTTTAAAGAAAAAAAATATTTTTCATTAGGTTACTCTTCTTCTAACTCTACCTATTATTTTGAAATCCAATTGTTTTGATATCTTATTTTTGAGGAATGTATTGCTTGTATTTTATGCATTTTTTGAGAGAACTTATTGGTGAAATTTTTTATAGGCTTTTTTGTTAATTTAGGAGTCTAAATTTACTCCTACTGTTAATGTGTTTATCTTTAAACTAAAATTCAATAATATTAAGTTAATGAAGAAATAAAGTAATGGAAAATAAGCTTTTTGAAAAAATAAAGTGCAAATTTATATCAGTTCCATTAAAAAATACAAGTTTTAAAGATCTTTCATAAAACTCGGAATTTTGAGTAGATCTAAAAAAATATAAAAATTAAAAAAATTGTGTTTTAAACGGAAACTTGCTGACAATAGTCTCCCTCTCTCTCTCTCTCCATCCTCTACTAAGAGTGAGCACAACGACTAAGGGTGGCAATGGACCTAGAACGACCTGGAGGTTCGGGTATGAGTCCAACATTTGGACCCAGCGGGTTGGGTCTGGGTCCAAAACCTGGACCCGAACACTACTCGAATTTGGGTGTGGGTTCGATTGGACTCAACCCGTACCCGTAAACTGTTGGAGATAAAATACGTCAAGCCCTATTCATTTGGGTGTCTTAAGAATCATATACAATAAAAACTCATAATCATCTTTAGCCATTAAACGACAAATAAGATGACTTAAAAATCTAATAGTGGGTGATTGTGATCTTTTGTCAATAATTTAGGCATATGATGATAAAAAAAAATAAAAAAAAAATAAAAAGCTCATGGTGAGGGTGGTAATGGGCCCGACCAGACCCGAGACCCGACGGGATAGATCCGAGACCCGATGGGCACGAGTATGGGTATAACTTTTGGACCTGATGGGTTGGGTCTGGGTCCCGGACCTGAACCCGAATATATTCGGATATGAGCCCGGGCCTAGATAGACGCGACCCATACCCGACCCGCTACACCCCTAATAGAAACGCGCCGAGTCGGGTCCCAGCTCCGGGTTTTGAGCACGGTTCCAACTTTCTCTCTTCGAATGCATCAGTTCCTCCCTCGAAACCCGATATAGAAATCCCAATGTGGAGTGCAACCCACTAGCTTCCCTCTCTTTCTTCTTTCATGGGATTCAGAAGCACTAGCTTTAGTTCTTTTCTCTCTCAAAATCTCTTTCATGGTTTCTCTCAGAAACGTGGTCTGGTCAAGGTGAGGCTCAAATGGGTGAAGAACAGGGGCCTAGATCACATAATCGACAATGAAACCGATCTAAAAGCCGTTTCCCTTATCAAAGACGCCATTAAAAGGAGCTCTTCAGGTTGCTTGAGCTCTACTTCCTTCTCTGATAGGCAAAAGCATTTGGGTCTCACCATACCAGTTCTTAGATTCATTCGAAGATACCCAACCATTTTCGAAGAATTTCGAGGACTCAAATACAATGTCCCATGGTTTAGATTAACCAAGACTGCTCTTTTACTTGATGAACAAGAGCAAAGAATCTATAAAACTCATGAACCTGATTTGGTAGAGAGATTGTGTAGGTTGTTGATGATGCTTAGTAGTAGGAGCATTCCTTTACAGGCCATAGATTATCTAAAGTGGGATATGGGTCTTCCTTATGACTTTGTTAAGACGATTCTTCCCAATTATTCTGATCAATTTCGAATGATTAAGCAACCCAATGGTCGATTGGCCATTGCGTTGTCTCGGTGGCGCGAAGAATTTGCAGTATCTGAGTTGCAAAAGAGGAGTGAGAAGCTTGAGACGAGTTCTTCATATAGAGGGTTTAAGAAAGGTATGAGCTTGGCTTTTCCATTGAATTTTCCAAGAGGTTATGGTTTACAAAAGAAGGTGCAAGCATGGATGGATGAGTTTCAAAAGCTTCCTTACATTTCACCTTATGAAGACTCATCAAAAATTGATCCAAATAGTGATTTAATGGAGAAACGGGTTGTTGGGGTGTTACATGAATTACTAAGTCTGACAATTCACAAGAAAACCAAGAGGAATTACTTGAGAGCAATGAGAGAAGAAATGAATTTGCCCCACAAATTTACTAGGATTTTTACCAGGTATCCTGGTATTTTTTATCTATCTCTAAAATGTAAGACTACCACTGTTGCACTTAAAGAAGCATATCAAAGAGGAAAGCTTGTTGATCCCCATCCTCTTGTGGCAATAAGGGACAAGTATTTCTATGTGATGAGAACGGGGGTTATTTATAGAGGTAAAGGACTAAAGGAGTTGATATCTCCAAGACAGGAAGCAGATAGCTCAAGTCTTGACAATGTGGATTTCGATACCAGTGAACCATATGAAGAAATTTCAGGAGAAGATGGTAATGGTCATGGTGAGTCGAGTGACGACGATTGAAGTTATGGAGTAGAACATAATGAGGACTGAGTGTTAGAGCTGTAATTTTACGTTTGGTCTAGGTTTTGATTTGTTATCAGGGCTTAAGGGCCACAGGTGTAAAGCCCATTGTTAAAAATGAATTTACCTACTGAAAAGTAGAAATTTATAACTTATGATATTTTCTGTCTTCTTTGATTGATATTTTTGTGCATTTACTAGCCATAATTATGTAACATTCACTCCACCCTTCTTTGTTGATGAAAACAATTTAGTTTTAAGTATGTATGGAAAGAAGACTTTGGTTGAGCTTGTTAGAATTGGATTTTTGTGACAGAGTTATGCCCCAGAGAAGCTCTGTTCTTGCAATAGAAGAGATGGACTGTCAAACTTCATCTAGGTTACTCACATGGGCTTTGATATTTGTATTCTTTCTTGCTCTGATTTTCTCTTACTTTAAGTGAATAAAATTTTGGCTTTGAACGCCAAATTTTCCCTAATTGGTATTATTTTATGAAGAGAATGCATTTGTCATTGGCTTGAAAGTAATCTTCATCAGGTGTGCAGTACCTTAGATATTTGGTTCCTTTGAAATTCTTTAATGTATTTCCCATGCAGAAACAATTGTCTTGGAGGCAAACCTATGCACTTCTAAATCAAAGTACGAAGAAGTAATCCCTTCGTGAACCAATATTATTCCAACTATAGATGGACACTGTCTAGGATGATTCATCTTGTCTAACAATCAGCTTGGGGACAGCTCTTGTGGCTTTCCTGTTGTTATTTGGCTTCTTGTTAAAGTATGTTTTTTATTGTCTTTTATATTCTTACATGTTCAATGGAATTTCTTGCCATGTTGCCTCAATGAAACTGAATGATCTCTAGTGTAAGTAGGTGATTTACTTTTTGCTTATCTCTCTTTTACGAGAAAATGTTTTATATCAAAAAGTATTATGGATGTTGATAAGTTCTAGAGCTCTTCTCACAATGCTTCAAGCACCTGTTACATTAAGGGGATGATATGTGCCCCAAATATCGTACTTCATGAGTATAGCATGCATTTGGAGGATGATTGCTTCTTTTCCATTTTTGATAAGTGATAAACATAACATTAAATTAGCAAGAATGGAAACACAGAATACACATATCTTGATTAAGGAGTTACGAAGTCTATTATCTCCATATTCCCTGGTCTCACTTCCCTACTGTTAAGCTATCTGCTAGGTACTCTCTTTCTTAGGATTGTGATAGAACTCTCTTTCCTACGATTCTGAATGGATCTGATATCCAAACTGATGCTCACTTCTCTAATGTCCCCAAGAATACCCTCTATCCTTCAAGGATCTCCTACACACCTGTACACGACCGAGTGGTAATAAGGGTATCTCCATCAAGAATGAACTTCCAAGAAACCATCTTTAAAATGAAAGCCTTTTTTTTTTTGTTATAACTATGTAATGCCTTGTCTTCTCCCATTGTGGAGGTCCCTCCCCCAATGAACTGGCATTGCATTTCAAGATGTCACCATTAGCATTCTAAATTTTTGTTATAACTATGTAGTGCCTTGTCTGCCATTGTGGACTTCCCTCCCCCAATGAACTGGCATAGCATTTCATGATGTCACCATTAATATTCCAAATTACTCCTTTATAGCCTTCTGGTCTGAGCTTCTTTTAGCTTATGCATCAAATTTTAGTTTTATCCTAAGTTGGCTCAAGTTTACTAGTAGGTCTTCATCCTATAGTCCCCAGTGACTCAGGTCTAGCATTTTTTGAAGGTTCCTCGGCTTTATTCCCTTCAAAGATGGTCGTTGCAGCACCCAACTCATGGTTTCCCACTAACTCACTTCAATAAGTTTAGTTTCTGAGGAATCGGGCTTGGGTCAAGACGATAGCTGCTGGTTTTTCATAGCACAACATCTCAAGTTCCATTTCTATGTAACCTTGTCGGAAAAAAAGAAGTTTACTTTCTGTGAGGACTTAATGTTTTTGCTTCTCTCCTCCCTAATCTGCCAGGTGTTGGCCATGAGATAGGCTCGCCAAAGGGGTTGGCCTCTTGTTTCTTACCATATTATGGACCATACCTGCAACAAAAATTTAAATGAATCATGCCTCATTGTTGGGATGAGAAAATTAGCAAGATTGTTCAATGGTTCCACCTGTGTAGGGAATAGAACAGACATATTTGCCACCCTGAAACATGTATCCAAAGAAGCATGATAACCTACTATCTGACAGAGCATGACACCTAAGCCCTTCTCCAATGACTATCCTAATTTTGATCTTAAAAGGGTGCACATTTATGCTACTTGCTTTCTAAGTGGTGGACGCATTTCCCCTTTTCAATGTGCCATCCAATATCTCTTGACATTGCATCCATATGTACCTAATATATTCCTACGGCCCCTTGTTCTCCAAACATAACTATTGTAGTTATTTAATAGTAAGGTCCTTTCATGCAATCAGAGTCACAGTTTTACCAGGCTCTTCTTTCAGGTAACAAAGTATTTTGCATCATACCAAATAGATTTTGCTAGTCCTATTACCACCACTCCGCATGATACCCATGTATAAATTTGCTAAATGTTAAGTATGGAGATGGGCATGGATCACATCTATTATACAGAATGGATTTCGCTACTCCAATTACCCCCACTCCACAAGAAACCCATGTGTAAAAATTTGCTGAATTTTAAGTATGGAGATGGGCATGAATCACATCTATCAGATTAAAATGAATAGATTGAGAAAGAAAAGTATGAAATATAAATGGACAGATTGCTACTTTGTTACTAAGAAATAATTGTTGTGTTTCTTGTCACGGGCTGACGTCACTTTCTTATAATGGTATATCATGCGTTTAGATGTTGATTGCTACTTCATTGTTTATAAACTATTATTGGGGTCCATTGGCAGACCTTACGGTCTTTAGTTCTTCTGTGTCATAGATGAGCAAGGAATAGAAATGTTGTATGTCATCATTCTGTTTGCGTTAGCATATGATATCTGGTACACAGTTTATTCAATGTTAGCCGAATAAGTCTTTTGCATGGATAGATCATATTATGGTGCGGAAGTAGAGGGCAATATGTACAGTTGGACCATGTGTCGAACAGTATTTCAAAAAGCGCTAGGCGGCACCTAGGCGGTCTGGGGGTCCAAGCCGCCCAGCGCCTAAGCGGGCGCCTAGAACCTGGGCAGCCCAGTTGAAAAAAAAATTATTTTGGGGTTTTCACTATTTAAAATAGCCTCTAATGGGTTTTCACTATTTAAAACCCACAATTTTGCTCCTTTAGTATTAAAAAAATGACCCAAAAATACCCTCAAGGAGCCGTATTTTTGCCCCTAGGCGGGACGTAGGCCTTGGGCAGCCGGCCGCCTAGGTGGGTTCCCAGGCACCTAGGCAGGCACCTAGGGATATCCATCTAATTTGGCCACCTAGGCCTTGGCCAGGCCTTCTGGACCACCTAGACGCTGGGCGGTCCGCTTTTTAAAACACTGGCATCGAAACTAAAATATCATGGTCATTTAGGCCGTGATAATTTATCAGAAATCTTTTCTAATGCCTTGAGCTGGAGAGGCTGTGGAGAGCATTCACCATGCATGACAGCTTTTGGCAAAATAGTTGAATAGGAATGCAATAGAAGACTGATTGGAAGAGAAGCTGATGAGATTAGTCCATTAGAGGAGCTAGGCTTCCATTTAGAGGGAAGAGGGAAACGGGCTTGTGAACAAATGAGGTGCAGTAGCAATTTGAGGGAGGAGGGAAACAAGTTCAGGCTTGTGAGCAAATAGATGACAGTAGCAAGGTAGGAGAAGATGAGTTGTGGTCAAAAGGCTACTATTTTATGTAAATTGGGTTTGTTGAAATTTTGAAAACCATTATATAAATAAAAGAAATTGAAACACCCAGTACTCCAATGGAAGATCCCTGAACTAGGATATTTTTAAGTTGGTGCTTGGAGGGTTAAGCCTGAGTTGAATATCAGATTCTTCTCGGGTTTATATTCTGCGTAATAAGAAACTTGTCCTTTGGGGCATGTTTAGCTAAAGTGAAAATAATTTCTTAAAAATTATGTTCTTAGAAAATAGATAATTTCCCCGTTGGCCCTAGCCAGAGCCTTCTAAATCAGAGCCCTACAAAACAGAGCTCGTTAAACCAGAGCTCCAAGACAGAGCCCTAAACACAGGCATGATGAATTTTGTTTTCTCTGTTGGACTTTCATTGTATTTTCTGTTTTGTAGTTCGATTATTTATTTATTTTCGGTTTTTTTAGTGGTTTATCTTACAGTAACTTTTTTTGGTGGGTCTATGTTTATTTTACATTGGACTCATTGATGATTTGGTTTATTTTCAGTTTATTTTACAATTTATTTTCATTGGATTTTATGACTGACATCTGGTTTATTGGAACTTTAATGCTAGTTATTGCATGCTTTGATCTGTATAGTTTCTTGATCATGGAGAGTAATACATTCATCGATGATTTGGTCTCAGGGCAGTAATTTGTTAATCAAACTCATCACAACCATTGTCATTATTAACCATTTTCTGGAAGCACCATCTCAAGCTGATTTATTGGGGTGGTTATAGAGCAACAAGACAAGTGGTGAAATCACCATTCTCCTTCTCTCTTCAAACTTGATCCGAGATTACTCAAACCAGGTACTCCTGCTATACTGATCTTCGCTCAATTCCTTCAAGTTTTGATTCGAACAACTCTCTCTCTCTCTCACTCATATGGTGGACTACGTGGGCAGAATTTGTTTACCTGAATCGGGTTTCTACCAAACTCATCTTCCCATTAGATTTTTAAGGTCTCCTTGAGCTTTTGGAGTAGGGTATCATGTTCTTGATTTGGCCATTTTTGACTCTTGGCTCTTTTATTTCACCATTTCTTCTCTGTCCTATTGATTGTGCCATTGCTGTCTCTCTCCATAGTTCAAAATCAAGTAATACATGGGTTCAAATTCGTTTCTCCCATGTGGGTTTCTCCAACTTAGTGCTTGGCTATTGATATGGTAGATGGGTCATTGCATATAACTCATTTTGTCCTAGTTTAACTTCTTAGGACTACTTTCATGGCTCTCACTAGCGCTCATCTGCATATTGATTTGGAGCTCTCTATCGTACCTTATTGAGATTTATTGGAATTTGGTCCTCTTTCTCTAGACAGTTATTTGGACTATATTGAGCAGATACACTGTGATCAAAGATGGCTAGCAATCATCATCCTTGTCATGATGTTGTTGCTTCAGCCCTAACCACTCCACTTCCAAGACCTGAAAAAGGACTCATTCCCCTTGCTATCTCTTCTCCTTCTACAACAAGGTTTTCCCCTAAAAAACCAATAGATTCAAATCCAAAAGGCCCTCTACTCCACCTGCTTTCTCTTCTCCTGTAACCAGATTTTCACCTCAAAATTGACTCAATTCAAACCCAAAAGACCAGCCAATCCCTTCTTTTGCAACCAAGTTTTCACCCCCAAAACCCATCCGTTCAAACTTAAAACATCAAAGTTCCTCCTCAATGAGACGCCCCTCTTGATAATCTCAAAATTCCTCAAGATCGAAGCTTTTCGACCCCCTCCTCACTCCTCTACTGAATAATATAATGAGGGACTTGGGGTCATAAAAAAAGGCATGGTAGGATAGGTTTTTATTTGTTGTGCATGGTTTACGGATACTTTGGTTATTTCCTGCTCATTCTTCTTAATTGCACGTGTTTTGTTTGTAGTTATTGTTATTTTATTGTTAATTTTGCGCTTATTGAGCGCAATGCTATTACAGAAATTGTGAAAGGACTAAGGCCAGTTATTCAAAATGGATATGTAAATGGTTTGAAACCCTGTATCATCCCTCAACTATAACCAAAAAGCCCCTGCACTCAATATCTGTGTACGAACTTTGAGTTTGTATTAGATTCTTTAATGACAGTCGGTCACTCTTTTCTAACACTGATTCTTAAGCATTCATTTCCTATCCTTGATCTGGCCTCTAGGTCAGGATCCACTTGACTGCAATTTAGTCTATCCGAGCATTGATTTTATTTTTTATTTTATATATTTTTTCACTTGGAATTTTCAAATATTCTTTGTTTTGTTTCTTATTATTATATAACCATTTTCTGATCATGAGGCATGTGGTCTCACACTATGGATTAAGTGCTTTCTGTTTAAAAAATTTAGTAATGTACATGGCCCAAGTTTCCACTCAAAAGTGCAACTTGTCTCTCACACTAAAGCAATAATGCCTCTCATTTTATTACTCTTATATTATCAAAACTAGCCAAAACCTTTTTTTTTTTCCTTTTTGGTACATTTTTTAAAACCTAATTATGAAATGGATGACTGAGTGAACAGAAAAAGAAAACAAGGAATTAAATTGGAGATACCGGAAACAAAGCAGTTCAACTAAGTATGACACAAGGTTTCATTCTCTAGTTTTTTATTTGAGAAGATTTAGAAACCAAGCAATCACCCGAGAGAATGTTTCACATTATTCAAAACAAAAATATATGAATTCAAAATTATTTGCCACGACTAACATTTGATGCTGGAACAGGGATTCAATCACTTTGAACTCTATAATGCATCTTATAATCCCCTCAACAAAAAGATTGCGAAGCTGATGGAGTCGGACACAGCCTCGTAATGCAGTTGCTCATGAGCAAAGGCCTCTGTTTGGTGTCTGTGACCTTTAAAGATTCTCACACTACTGAGTAGGACTGTTTCTTTTTTCCCCCTTATGCCCATGACCTAGGCAAATTTTGCACACAATCATGTAAAAACCTTTTCTTTTCCCCTTTTGCAAAAAACTAGTTGAACCAAGGTCTTTGGCCAATTAAGTACCCATTGGTCTGATCTGGTTACATGTGCTTTTGGTTTTTGGGTTTTGCGCATCTATGTTTCTCTTGTAAAAGGTTACAGCAAATTTATTGGGTTTATCTCTTATGCCAATAAACACTTAAAAAACTTTCATATCATGTTTATTTAACTTAATCACTGAAAAAGAAAAGAACTCCGGAAAGAAAACAGTGTTTGAGTTCTTGAAAACCTTCTTTTTCTCCAAGAACATATATCTAATGAGATGATATTTTATGTAAAGGTTGATTCCCATTATTAGTCTGGGCTATGATTACAGAGCTGATTTATATTTTGACTTTTGAGTTTTTATAAGTGACTTGAACCGAATGAAGGTACGGTACTTGTATGCTGATCAAGTGCATGCTACTGTCTTCCAAGTATAAGCTATCTTTATGTACCCAAAAAAAAGTTTAAGCTATCTTTAATTCCCATGGCAACTATTTTTTATATCAGATGATAATCTAATGGATGCCTATTACTCTGGTAAATGCATGCTTATTATACTTTGGTTACTATTTTTTATGTCAACTACAATCGGATGGAACATGAACATGAACTTTCTTGCCTCATTAGCTGCTAAAGTCTTCTTTTTTCTCTCTGCTCTTTCTCTCTCCAACTCTTTTGCTAATATATTGACTTCCCGCTAGCACCAGCAGAAATTAATGTCCAACAGCATGGACATTAATACCTGTAACAGTGAAACCATGACACTATTACGAGTACCATGCTGTTGGCAAAACCAATTCCAACTGACCTGAAAATTTTTGTATTCTCTTTATAACTCAGTGGTAGTAGGTTCAATACAGTGTTCTTTTTTTGGTTTGTGCTATTTAAGGCTTGTGTGATCATATGAGGTATGTTTTCCCTTTTGTAATGTGTTCTGTCTCATTTTAGATTGTAATATTCTTTCGGAATTGGACAAGGGGATGTATTTGTCTTTGATGCATGCCTCTCTTCTTTGGATATATAGCTTTGTATCTCGCTGCTTGTTTCTTCTCTCTGCAGAAGCAAGAAAGGAAGTAGCACTGTCGTTCCCTCTCCTTTATCAACCGTGGACAACAATGAGGAAGAATGAAATTAAAGCATTATAGCAATGTATTGAAGCAATTTCATCCTCTTTCTTTCTCTAGTTTCTCCATCTTTCCAGAAGTTGTTCCTAGCCTAACATGTGGGGGAGCAAGTAAACATCGGTTCAATCCATACTGGTTATTTTTCTCTCTAGCTTTTGCTCTCGTCTTCCACGGAGGACACATACATAGCTCAGAAAAAACATGGCATTCTCCTCTCGCTCCTGAAAATCACATCTCATCCATTCTAATCTCTCTTTAGCTCTTGAGAGAGAGAGCATGTTTCTTCTTTTAAATGTGCCAGCTTTAAACGCACTGAACGTGTGACATACCTACGGGATATGCACTAATAAGGAAAGGCGAAAAGCCATGGAAACCCTAGAAACTGAGCCCAAAGTAATTCTGTAAGGACATCAAGCTCCAAAAAGGAGAAGAAAGCGGAAAATGAAGGGACTGAAGCTGCTCCTGAGGGGGAAGCTGATAAAGAAAGCCATGACATAGTTGATGCTTGCCTGCAGGAACTGTTTGTATTTATAGTGAGAGTTGCTCTTGTGTTAATAGGTGGAACTTAGCCTATAGGTGCACCTTTACTTTTCTTTTATGTTCTCTCTTTTTTTATTTTGCTTTGTTATTTTTTGCTTTACATGTTGTGGATTCCTGATGATATCAATCTAAATGTTGTGCATGGCACTCCTGATAACATCAATCTTTGAGTGAGAGTTCTGTAAACACATGATATTTGATATCTATGAATATATATGAAGGAAAATTGTAGGGAAAAAGTTTATATAAGGATGCTACTTTATCATGTAGTACTACGGATGCCCCTCAAAAATCCATCGAAAAAGGTAGTATTAATGTTGAAAAACCTTTTGATTGATCATCTCGACATGGAAATGTATGATTATGAAAAGTAAAAAGATTTTAAGTCTCAAAAATAATGTATTTTATAATATATTATCTGCATCATCTATTTTCAAGATTTTCATGTGTTTATAGATCTACTTGATTTTAACTATTTTTTAAATTTAAAATTTTATAAATAGATATAAACATAAATTTTGAGATAATCCTAAGAACATTTTACATCAAAATTATATACCATGATAAAATTTGAAGGAGCACTTTACCTCTACACCTACGGATGCATCCGTATGCAAATTGCACTCAAATTGTAGATACCCCTCAAAAATAGATATTTTTAGACAACCTCCTTCGAACTTTTTTTTTTTTTTTTCCTGTAACTTTTACCTCAAAACCAAGTTTTATAGTAAATATCCTCCCATGTCAAAAAAATCATAATTTTATAGACAAAAATACCCTTTAGTCAAAAAATCACATTTCTCAACGTGATTTGCCTATGGTTCGGCACTCTAACCAAAAGGTCCGGCAACTTGTTCACACGGTTTGGCACATCAATATCTTGGACCAGCAGTTGTGTCTTGATCTGTTTTCATGCAGTCTAGCATTTTCCGTACTCGATCCAGCACTTTTGGCTTATGTTTCTTTTGCGATCCGGCAATCTCGTGATGGGCTCCGGTAGGTAAAGAGCAACCTGGCAAAAGGTTCCCTTGATTGGGCTCTTGTTCTTTCCTGTCCGGCATTATTATAAAGGCCATTTTCATCTAAAAAAATACAGCTTTTTATTTTGAGGTATTTGTTATAAAACTTGATTTTGGGGTAAAAGCTGTAAACAAAAAAAAAAAAAATTGGTTGGTGAGTGATTGTCTAAAAAGTTTAATTTGAGTATTTGCAATTTTCCATGTTTATGAGGGGTTATATACAAATGATACCATTTATCTTTTCTACAATGAGGTTACAATTACTTAAACCATCTAATGTGAAATCTGATTCACAAATTTCGAAAAATTTCTTTTGAAGTTTGAGCTTGGTCAATGAAATAAATGTACCTATCTACTTTCACATCTAATTTTCAAGATTAATTGTGACTTACTTTGTTGTTGTACCAAAGATATACGGTCTCATTATAATACTTTTCTCATTATAATACTTTTCTGATTTATAATATGTTTTCGTTGAGGATGCACAAAGCTTGCTTTCATTGATATATGTTTAGTATGTTGTATTACCAGGTCTTCTATATTTTAATTTTATGTGCTTCGCTTTTTGAGCATGCTTTTGCAGGATACCCACTTTTAGAAGCTTGGAAAAACTTTGATTGAGAGATGCCTTGCCTTCTAAGCAATACTTGTGTTACACCCAATGCTTCGTCTTGAATATGAGAGAGAATTGATTGGTAATTCAAAAAATAGAGATATCAAAACCTCTAACAATCTAGAAAGAGAGACCACAAGATTAATAATTTACAAAATAAAGATATCAATACCTAATCAATCTACAGAGGGAGACCACTTTAAGATAAATAATTTACAAAATAGAGATATCAATACCTAATCAGACTTTATGCCCTTAAATGGAGGGTAAGAAAGACGAATTAAAATATGGGTGCGGTTTATATAGAGTCGAGGCTATGAAGAATCAAATTTAGAGTTCACCTTCAAATAGAATCGAGAAATATGGTTTCTATAATGAAAATTTTGGTGATAGCTTTAAAATATATTTTCATCTTTAATTATAAAATTTAAAGCTTCAAAAATAGGGTATATCGAGCAAATCTATGAAAACTTGAAAACCTTGAAAATCGACGGTTCAAAAATGCATAACAAGATGTATTATTTTCAAAACTTAAAATCTATTTTTTCTCATGTCAATGCATCTTAATGTCGAGATGATCAATTGATGATATTTGGGCATCAAAACATCTTCTAGTGAAAATTTTGAGGCAGGGTCTAATTTGATAGTTTTTTTGGAAATTATTTGTTTTCTATACTTTTTTCTGGTGTACCCAATTTTTTAGTACATACGCTCAAAATTTTATCACAATCTGATTTCTAGAAAAAATATTAAAATTCAGATAGTGATATGTATTTTGAACCACCCGATAAAGATCCGACAGCTGGGATTCCACCTACAGTACTATTCATTATAGGTGGCAAGCTATTGGTAGCTTTTTCCTTGTAATAAACAAATCAAATTAAGTTACATTCTAGATTCCAAGATGATCGATTCCAAATAGGTTACCAAACAATAAAACAATTTCACAAGGAAATCTAAAAACAAAAGAATGCATTCATTCGAGGAAGATCAGTAGAACGCCTGGGAGTGGTGCTAAAATTAGACATGGAGAAAGCATATGATAGGTGGAATGGATAGTGTTGATGAAGATTGTGAGGTGTATGGGATTTGGAGAAAAGTGGAGGTTGTGGATTAAGGGATGTACTTCTAGTGTTTTTTCTCAGTACTGGTTAATGGAAGCCCAAAAAGATTCTTTGGAGCTCTTAGGGAAATTGCAATAGGGTGATCCACTTTCTCCCTTTCTTTTTACTTTGGTAGCAGAAGCTTTTAGTTTGATGGTCTCTAATGTGGCATCAAAAAATTGCTTTAATGGCTTTATAATTTCTGATAATGATGAGTTGGTTATTTCACATCTACAATATGTAAATGATACTTTGTTGTTTTGTGTGGTTGAGGTGGAAGAAGTGGAGCATATTCAGTATATGCTACAATGTTGTGAAATGGTTTTGGGTTAAAGGTTAATTTTATGAAAACCTCAATTGTGGGGATTTCTTGTACGCAGGAAGTAATGAAAAATTGGGCTGATATTTTTTAATGAAAAGTGGAAACATTTTCGATCAAGTATCTTAGGGTTATGATTTTATATTCCAAACTACTAAGGTCAGCGTGGGATCTAGTTATTCAGAGAGCCCATTTCAAGTTAGACATATGGAAGACGAAACACCTGTTTTTGTGCAGAAGGCTTACAAGCATCATTATCCAATTTGTTGATATATATGATGTCTTTGTTGGCGATGCCATCATCAATGTGTAATCATCTAGATCAGCTAATGAGGAATTTATTGTGGGGATCACATGGAGATGGCCGTAAATTTCATTTGGTAAAGTGGGAACGAGTGTGTAAACCAAAAAAAGAGTGCGAGATAGGGATAAGACGGATTAAGTTGGTTAATCATGCATTGCTTGCAAAATGGTGGTGGAGGTCTTGCAATTGTGGTGATCAACTTTGGCACAAGGTCTTGACTACTAAGTATGGTTTTGATTCTACATCTCAGCTGATTTCAAGGGGAAGAAGAGCAAATATCAATCTTATATGTGGAAAGGTATTGTGAGTAATAGAAGGTTTGTGTTGGGGGGTTTGAGGTGGATATTCGGTAATGGGAGTTTGATTTAGTTTTTGCAGAACAGATGGTTAGGGGCAGAGGCTTTGAAACATCAATTTCCTCAACTATTTTAGTTATCGATAAGTCAGAATGCTGAAGTAGTAGAGAAGATTGAAGTTCAGGGGGAGAGCATTGAGTGGAAAGTTCACTTAAACAGAAATAGGGTGCCTGATATTGTTTTAATGCAAGATATGGAGTTGTTGGATTCTCTTAAACAAATCCATATTTCTTCATACAATGGAAGATGAGGTGGTATGGGAAAGGGAGAATGATGCGATTTTTAGTGTGTTTGGTCTGCTTATGATCTTTTGTTTCATGACAGGTTGAGATGGAATCGGGTCTCTTTACATCAAATATGGAGGTGGCTGAGACCCGTGAAGGTTTGTGTTTTTTATAGATCTTATTTCAAGGAAAAACCTAAACAGTTGATAACTTAATAAAGAGGGGAAAAATATTAGTCAATGTGTGTATTTTATGTAAAAATGATGCAGAGTGTGGAGATCACCTTTTTTCAAGTTGTCCAGGACTATAAAGCCGGATTTTTTTATTAATGGGAATGTCAATGGTGCTTCCTAGTACACATGTTGACATTTTGGAACATTGGGATGGGAGAATTCTTTCAAAATTTGGTGGAAAGATATGGCAGATTGTCAAGGCGGTGGTTTTATGGGAGATCTGGAAAGAAAGAAATAAGAGTATTTGAAGATAAAGGTGTGGAGTTAAGTGCGATGAAAAGGAGAATTATACACAGTATTAGGAGATGGTTTTCAATTACAAAAGAGGGTTTTGGGATATCATAAGTGGATGTTACAGTTAATCTTTCTAATTTGATGCACCAAAGGATGCTGAGGAGTAGATGGAGGAATATGTGTGGATAGTGCAAGTAATGGAACACTAAAATTGAATTTTGATGGTGGTTCATGGGGGAATCCGGGTATAGATTGATATGGCAATGTTATACGAAATGGTCATGGTGAGGTACTTTTATGTTATGCAGGACCATGTGGTATGACATCAGCGAATTACACAGAAATGGAAGCAGTTTTACAGGGGCTGCGTGTTGCTTTTGAGCGGATATAGAACATGGCCTTTTATTGTTGAAGGAGAGTCGATGAACATTACAAGCTGGTGCAATAAGGATGCTAGGGTACCATGGAGCTTGAAGGGAAAGTGGATGGAGATCATGGATATTATTGCTCAGATGATAGTCTCAGTCCAACATGTTTATAGAGAGAGGCAAATTTGATAGCAGATGATTTATCTACAAAAGGGGCTCAATTTGTTGATTTGGTTGTTGCTGAAAGACTGCTTTGATTTTTATTTTTGTTGTATATTTGTAATCTTTCTTAGAGATTTATGAGTTATAAGTACTCTTGTCCAAAAAAAAAAAGCTTGAGAAATCCAACTCTTTTGTTGTATATTTGTAATCTTTCTTAGAGATTTATGAAATTATAAGTAAAAAAAAAAGCTTGAGAAATCCAACTCCAAGAAAAATATTTCATGTGAATCAAACGTGCCCTTCAAGTAGGTTGGTTTCTCGATCGCGGGATTTGGTAAAACAGACCTTGGTTAAGAAAAATGGCATTCTATTTATTGAATGAGGAGCTTCTTGCTTGGGAATTTTTTCCTGCTACTTAGTTATGAAAATAAGCAAGTGGGTAATCAAAATGGATGGATCACATATGATCTGCAGCTGATTTGCCTTCTCAATTGAGATCAATATGTTATGCATCAGATCTCGGCCCTTTTGTTCATACATTTTTTACATTCAAAATGAGGCCCGAGAAAAATCTCAAAATATCTTAACAGAGAAATGACATTGTATTGATTATGCAGTGAATATTTTGTCGAACTAGTATATTGGATAAGATTCTTTCATTGCATAATTCAGTAGCGGCCAACACAATATTGGAGAATTCTCTACATTTATACAGCAGAGAGGTTTGAAGTCAGGGAACGCTTCAATGTGGGGAGGTTTTTTCGCTTTGCATGAATAAATTTTCACACTGATCATTATCAGGCATTTGTCCCCAAAAGACTTAGGGCCTGTTTGATAACTGTAAACTGGAATCTCATAGGAGATGAAAGATCGACTTCCATAGAAGCTGGAACCTCCTGGGAGGTAAAGCAAACAAATACTGCATTTGATCAGCTGCTTGGAATTGTTAAGAAGTCTGAAAACCTTTGTTTTATAAGTTCTTCTGAATTTTTTTTTAAAGTCTGGGGAGCTATGTCCATTCGCACTATTATTTGCACTTATTTTTACATGACATTTTATTGATAAATTTATATTGAAAATTTTATATTCCATAGCCCAAATTATATTATTAATATCCCACCAAACAAACACACCTTTAGGGTTTGCAATCTAATGGTATGAAGCTCTCTCTAGTATATACCTGTATACCCCAACTAACAAAAATTACAAACGAAGAAAAAATTTAAGACTTTTGGGGGCACCATGCAGCATGGTGATATGGGTATTTCATTTTATCCTCAACGAGGAAATGCACAAGGAATAATCATACAAATAGGGCTATAACCTAGTGCTGTTCCTGCTTAAGTAGGGCCGTTTTTAGCTTTTGGCTTATGCACAAAGCGGCCACTCTCAAGACTCGAACCCGAGTTCTTGCACTGGCTACCCAAGCTCTTTACCGATCATTCAAAATCATCATACAAGTACAGGGCAAAATTTGAGATTGAACAAAGACCGTCTAAACTTTAGACAGTCAAATCCAAGCATAAAAAAACTCAATTCCAAATTTCCTATTTCGAAAATTAATCATCCGGTGATTTTTACATGGATACCACAACTTTATGTCAAAAAACTCCTCAAAGTAGCTCTTTCACCCGAGGCAGTACCTGTACAGAAGTAATACACCCAAAGGACACACTATCTGACACATTCGCCTTGTATGCTCGTGTTTTTCTTTAATGCACCTTTCTAAATAAAACAAATCGTCTATTTTCAAAGTAATTCCAATCATATCTTTTATATGAGGTGAATATAAGTCACAAAGCCAGAAGATGTCCTGTGGGAGTAGAATGCTCATCTACTCCTGCAGGTAAAATCCTATTTAGAATTTATATTGGGACCCCAAATTTTCGGAATTTAACCTCTTCAATGCATAGATTAACCTTAATTAAAAAAAATCCTAATTGTACCCTCTATGCACTTCGAGAAATATAACATCTCGAGAATGAATAGAGGCCATCCAATTTTCAAATGGTGAGATCTAAGTGTCAAAAAAATCAAATTTTCAATTTGTTTTCTTTTTACGAATAATCATCTAATAATTGTTAAGTGGTTCCCAAAATTTGTGACCGAAAAAATCCTCCCAAATAGTTCTTATAACCAGGCGAGTAGAAGTAAACTACGCTCCCTTGAGCATAGTGTACATGCTCATTCACAAGAGCACCTGTCAGACTGTTGATATACATGGTTTGGCATCCCTTGGCAATTGTTAATTGCAGTGAAATGGTTAATGAATCAAAACCCTTTTTTTTGGTAAGTAGAATGGTAAAGCTAGTGGGGATTTGGGCTGCTACCCTTTGGTAAGAATGAAGCCAAAGGCCTCACTGTGGGGCTCTGCAATACTACCGCCAAAACCTAAGCCATTAGTATAGAAAAAAATACGTTGATTGGCCCTTTTGTTTTTCATAATAAATTGTTCAAATTAAAGGGTCACCTTTAAGGCTGACGGAAAGAAATGTTAAAAACACTTGCCAACTGCAAATATACAGCCTAAGGTCCACACATATTTTATAAGTGTGGCCTGAGAAATGCCACAGGCTTTGCCTAGATAATCACCAAAATTGATCATTATTCTTTATTTTCTTACCTATAACAGATAAATTATTAGTCTTCTTGGATTAATAACATAGTAAAATAAAAAAAACATAGGTTGCTTGATGTTGCCATTCATTACTGTGAAATACTCGAGAATAATTTATTTTGAGAAATTTTAACAAATGAGATCCATGGAATATGCCGTTTGTTATCACCAGTAATGCAAGTGGTAATATGCATACCAATGGAATATGTCGCATATCATGAAGATACAAGATATCTACCTGGAAAATTTGCAGGCCAATGGGATCCATTAAATATCATTCTTAGTTCATGCATATAAACTAGAAAGATCCTCTGCGAAGGCCTTCTTGATGGCTTCTCTTTTGAGCTTGAGAGCTGCAGTGACCAAGCCGGATTCTGGTGTCCATGGATCTGGAAGCAACTTGATCTTTGCAGGGACCTCAAACTTCTGAAGGTGAGCATTCTTGGCAGCCTGTAAGCAAATTACAATAAATAAGACGAGAGAGAGAGAGAGAGAGAGAGAGGAGAGAGAGAGAGAGAGAGAGAGAGAGAGAGAGAGAGAGGAGCTAACCCTTTCATTGTATTAAAAATAATTATACAAAGAAGGATTTCGACAAGAAATGGGCCGAAAGAAAGTAAATGTAGTTGAATTTTTCGCATATGTTTTTTATGTAAATGAGTGAAACTCTCACTGTTCTCGAGGGTATGCAGCCAAAGTGTTCTATCTCAACAACACCCATATTAGTTTCACAGGTCTTGATGTTTTAGTCTCTTGCCAATAGCCAAAACATAAGAATTGCATGGGTTCAGAAGCCATATCGTCAAACTAGTCCGTGCAAGTCAAATTAAAGGATACTAATGGAAATGATAATCCCAAATAAGCAAAACATCATTCACTGGAACATCAATCATGAATTGCCTTATGCATGGTTCTAGAGGGCTTAACACTGATAGATAAAGTTTAATTGTGAATTACCGCATAATAGGAATAATAGATTTTACAAGGATAGCCAGCACAAGGAATTCTTGATATAGCAAGTTTATATATATATATATATATATATATATAGGGAGAGAGAGAGACACTACAAAACGGCTATAGGTGAAGTTCTACAGTACTTCAGCTACACCTCATCAACGTCTAAAGTTCATCATACGGTCACAGTTGTCTGATAGTATTTGAATTTTTATAATTATCGTATTAATCATATTTATCTAAAATTTGGGGTGTGTGTACATATGAACAACTCGCACTAAAATAAAATATTAAAAAACATAAAATAAAATGACAAAATTACCCCTTAAACTTTATAGAGGTATTTTGCATCATTTTTATCATTCAAATTATTTGTTTCATATTTTATTCATTTGCATCTCACTAAGGCACACACACCTACAAAATTTCAGATCATTATGATTTGTAAAGAAAATATTAAAATTCAAACACTATCAGACATCTATGACTGTGTGATCAACTTTGAACGGTGATAAAGTTGTAGGTGAAGTACTGTAGAACTTCACCTACAGACGTTTTGTAGTGTTTATATATATATATATATATATATATATATATATATATATATATATATATATATATATATATATATATATATATGATTATTCTAGAATATACCATACTAATGGTAAACTTAGAATTTCCGACTCCAAAACTTTTTATCATAAAACGCCCCTATATGTTCAAAAATAACGTTTGACCATTGTTTTTGCATTTTAGGAAGGGTAGTTTCATCTTTATAAAATCCCTTTAAAACTCAATTTCAAATTTAAAAACATTACTTTTACTTTTTGAGTAATGATGGGACTTTAAAAGCAACTTAAACAAAATCTTCTACCAATCTATTGTTGATAAAATTTTAATACTTGTGAAGGCATTTTGTTGTCAAAGATCTTGAAATTCACCAAATGAATGGTCTAGAATTGTTGTTGGAGGGGATTCATTTTGACCATATCTAGGGTTCAAATTGAATTTTTTTTTTTGGATTGATTGTTGAGATGAAGAGAGTGTTTGTACAAAATTTTGGGTTATACAAATACTACAAACATGGTTTTCTAGAAATGTAGTTGCATCATACTATGATACAACCGTGGCATTAGATCACTGCCCTATTATATATGAAGATTGTATACTACGAGACCATTTATTTTTGGCACAAAAAGGTCACAATCACCTTTAGCCATTTGATGTAAAATCCAATGATGAAAATGTGTCGCAACATTCGAGAAATTTATTTTGGACTTTGTGCCCAAACAATTACTGATCCTCAACCACCTAATTTGAAATGTAACAGTCAATGATGATTGAGACCTCTTTGTATCAAAAGTAAATGGTCTCATTGTAGAGAGAGAATAATTGTTTCATGCATATGCGGTTCAGAGTTATAAAGCATCCATCTTAAAGAAGGATGCAAATAGGTGGTCCATCTAAAAACAAATGTAACTAACAGTCCAAATGTTTTCTTAATATAATTATTATTTCTAGTTTTCAAAAAAAAATTCATATTCATGATCTTCATGTTAAAGATTATATATTCTCTAAAAATTAGCATCAAATTATATTTAAAAAATATATTTATATATATGAAAAAAGCTAACAATAGCTGGACAGCTATAATGAATAGTAATATAGGTAGAATGAGAGCCGTCACATCTTCATCATATGAATTTTAATTTTTTTTCCTATAAACTTAATTAAGATGAAATTTTGGGTGTATATACCTAACACTATTGCGCACCATTTAAATATAAAAAAATTATTTTCAATAATTTAAAATGACCAAATTACCCCCATCATTTTTCAGGGGTATTTCGATCATTTTATATTTCGGAAAATATTTTTTATTTTTAAATTGTTCTCCCTATTTTTTAGTACACACGTCTAAAATTTTATTATGATCCTATTTTTAAAAAAAATATTAAAATTCATATGGTGATATGCATTATGAACCACATGATGAAGATCTGATGGCTCCCATTCCACTTATATTACTATTCATTATAGCTATCTAGCTATTGTTAGCTTTTTCCATATATATATATATATATATATATATATGTGTGTGTGTGCGTGTGTGTGTGTGTGTGTGTGTGTGTGAAACGGAAAGTAGCAACAAATATGATGGATGAAATTCAAACTTCAAACCTTTACTAGGGAACCATAAACTTCTTTGGTGGTCTCCTCTTTCTCACACAATTCAGCAAAATCATTATAAGTGATTCCTTGCTTTTGTGCCCAGTTTTCTAGAGCATGAGGAGATGGAACCACTAGAGCCACACAGTAACTGTGAAATGGATCAGCATGCAGCATGATGTTGTCGACACAAGGACTCACAATCAGGGCGGCTTCAACCTGCAAAATAGAGGGTCATTTGCGTACAGAATCTCCCTTCCTCCCTCTCTACTTCCCTCTCTCTGTGTCTGTGTCTGTGTGTGTATGTGATAATCTCATAAACAGTAGAAAACATACCTTTCCTAGAGAAACGTATTCTCCATGTTGAAGTTTCACTATATCTTTTTTGCGGTCAATAATCTCAAGGCAGCCATCAGGGTGAAACCGCCCAATGTCACCACTATAAAACCACCTCATTCCCCTCTCATCTACCTTCTCATCAAGGAAACAAAGAATCAGAACAGTTTCAACAGGTCCTACTCACACAATATAAAAATTTACCTTATAAACTTCATCTGTTTTCTCTTTGTTCTTAAAATATCCGAGAGTAACATTTGGACCCCCGATGACTATCTCCCCACGTGGCATTGGTGAATCTGATGTCAAATATCCACCTTCTGGCCAATCAATCAACTGCCATAAAAACGAAACAAGCCAAAATTACAGCTTTTCATGTATCACACAGTCTCTCGTAAGAAAACTACAACAATAATAACAAACATGAGAAGTAAATCTCATGAAAGTCATGAAATCTAATTCCAAATAAGCTTAACTCAGGGCAGTAACCTTCATAAAAAACGGCTCAACTAAGAAAGAAGATGAACTTGCATTTGATGAGGGAAACTTAACATTTGAATCAGAAATAAAGAACCTGAATATCGCATTTGAAGAAGTTTGATACAATTCATGAAAACAATTTCCAAAATAATCTCAACTCATAGTAAGAAGATGAACTTATATTTGATGAAAGAAATTTAAGCAGAACCAATGAAATTTAATAAACCATTTGGATGATTTCAAATAGTAGGCCATCTCATAAGATTCGTTGGAATACATTATTACATTATATTTGGTGGAGAAACTTCAGTGATTTACATTTGATCGGAAGTTCAGTGGCTGGAATTTGCTATATTTGGTACGAAACTTCAGTAGTTTGGACCAAATATTTGCATTCGTTGCGAATAAATGATGCCAATCCTATTAAAATCTTCCTTATATCCAATTTTGGGTTGCAAGTTTGGATCTAGGAGATCTGAGCACTTCGGATGAATAGTAAATCCAAATTTTCAATGCATCAAGATCTAAGTTTTCTTTCTTTCTTTCTTTTTTGTTGTTTTTTTTTTTTTTTTGGGGGGGGGGAGGGGATGAAAAAATCCTATTTTATTATCAAAATAAAAAAATGATTCTCTCTATTTTGTATTTTACGATCAAGTCTCACTTTTTGAGAGTGCATAGTGTATTTTAATTTTCATTTCATTTCTATACATATAATTGAGCTCATATTTGGGTAGTTGATATTTCTCACCACATCATATCATATTTGCAAAAATTACCAATCAATATTTTAAAATAAATAAAATAACCACAATATCCCCTAAAATTTTGAAATTTATAGGGGTAGTTAAATTATATATTTGCAAAAAGACTTTTACAAGTGCATTACGATGAGAAGCATGGATGCCCAAAATTCGAGCTTAATCAGATATATAGAAAAAGGAATAAAATAAAAAATACATTATTCACCATAAAAGAGTGGGACTTGCATGTAAAGTATAAAATATATGGAACTATTTTTAAAGTTCGAAATTGAAAAGGAATTTTTCTGTTAAATTCCCTCTTTCTTTTTAGGGGAAAAGAAAAAGCAAAGCCAAGGCTTGGATCAATAAGCTAAAAATAGGCTTGTGATTCAAAGATCTTAAAGGATCGACCCAAATTTGTGAAAAAATCGCAATTTTTTGAATTTGTGCAAATCCTTGTCACAAATTTTAGATCTCAAAAAACTTTGGAATCTTAAATTTCTCTCAAATCCAATTTTTCTAAAGTGTAGATCAAGCGAAAATGTAGCTAAGGGGCTAAAATTTGGGTGAAAATGGGAGACTCCAGGGCTCAAAATCAAAGAGATCTCTTCTTTTTTCTTATTTTCCTTTTTTTCTGAGGGGAGGGGGGGGGGGGCAATTTTTTATGAGTACTGTATCAACTCGTCCGAGCACTTTCAGCCCAAGTTTGTATAGTACTCGGGCAAGTTTATACATTACTTGCTCAAGTATTGTACAAGGTACCCAGGTGTACCTTGTTTCAGCCTCAGGAGTCAAATCGAACAAGTCTTCAAACACTGGTTCCAATGGTTCTCTGCTGATGCCGATATGGAGACTGATAATGCCGGCTGTATCATGGTATCTCAGGCTCGAAAGAAATGATAGCATATTTAGGAACGCAAAGCAGTGGGGAAGCGACTTTGAAGGAAAGAATTCGAGTTAAAATTATATCATGGGAAAATGAAGGCCTGACTTCAGCAACAAATTTTGAAACCCATTTCAAAGATCTTGGAAAATCATATATGCCAAGGCAAAACAAATCGGTTACGTGGATTCCTCCTCTAGAGGGCACAGTGAAAGTTGAATTTCAATTGAGGCTCTCTCAGAAATCCAGGCTCTCTAAGTATTAGAGGTCGCTTAAGGAGTCATCAAGGTAAGACTTTACTGATCTATTCTGGCCTATCCTTTGCATGCAGATCAAATGAAGCTGACAGGTCACTACTGTAGGAATTACTAATACTGGGTTCTAAATTGGCCACATGAAGATAGGAAGGAGACTCCAGCAACATTGTACCTGGGGCAACGGTTGACAGTGTTTCCATTGGAAAGGGCAGAATCTCTTACAAGAAATTTTGACCTCATCAAAATTTCAAAACTCGGAGGAGGCCAAATCCGAAGCTGACTTGTCTAAAGATGGGATATGTTATCCAAGGTATTCTATAGTGACCTTTTGATTTCAACCTCAATCTGTATACGCATTTTGTAAAGATTAGTCATTTCTACAGTCCCACACATAGAGGCTCAATTTTGTTAACAAAAATAGCACTCACAACCTTGTACAGTAATTTTGATCAAAGAAATTCAGTTAACAATTAAAAAAGAAAGAAAAACCTTCGGTGGAACATCCATTCTTTACTTATTAAGTAGATACAAAAGGAGTGAACTAGCAGAGTGACAGGCCATCATCAATCAGTGCTTAAGTAAAGACAATGGCAGAGCCTCTGATTTCTTCAAAAACAAATTCAATTGAAAGGAGTAATCAGTGCTTAAGTAAAGACAATGGCAGAGCCTCTGATTTCTTCAAAAACAAATTCAATTGAAAGGAGTCCAAGTTCAAAGGCATGCCAGCATATGAAGAAGGTAGAATGTGCATCCCTGTTAGTGTCCATTTCATTCTATCGTACTGCCCTTAAGACCGGACCGGCCGGCTGGCTCGGACCAGGAACCGCTGAACTGGTGGCCATTTTGGTCAGTTCAAGCCCACAGAACTGGAGAACGGCACCCAAATGGACCAGCTGGTTCAATCAATCCATATTGAACCGGAGAGTATCGACGTGTTTTTTTTCTTCTGTTTTTGAAGAATTATGGATGTTTTAGTCTTTTTTATTATTCAATAGGATTCAAGGGTTTAAATTTTTGTTTGTTTTTTTTTTAGAGAGAGCAAATTTGGCGATTTTGCGCTCTCTACCCAAAAACCTCCAAATCCATCTTTCAGAGAGGATTCCAGTCATCAATCTGCCTTACTTCAAGCCCTAAGTGAGTTAATTACACCCTTTATTTGATTCATTTCTTGTATATTTAAAAAAAAATTGAATTTTAGGGTGTAGGCAAAAAATAATATTAAAAAAAAAATCAATGCAATCGGTTGTCTCTGTATTCAGTTTAATGATTTTTTTAACTTTAATAGTTAGTTTAATGTTGTAGGTTTTTCTTTATTTGGTGACCTTATGTGCATCTTTTTTGTACATAAGTATTAGGTGTTTTTTGGCTTTTTTCTTTCATTTTTTTTTTGTATATATTTGGTTCTTTAACATTTGAATGACACTATGAACAATGTTGATTGATGAAAATCATTCCATATTGTGGATTTTGTGTATTTTTGGTTTTCATTTTCAAGTTTTTATTTCGTTTTTTTTTTTTTTTGACCACAGCAACCACTGAATTGATATTTTCGACCGAACCAGTGGCCTCACCGGTTCAACTTCCAGTCTGGATTGACAACATTGGTTGTTGTCATGTGTCTTACATGAAACTTAAAAAACAATCATGCAGTAGTCAACTACCAAACCAACTGAACAACAACGAGCCCTGTTTTATTTACAGAAAAAGATGTAGAACCCCTCCCCCAAAAACAATGTGTACCATTTAAACCCTCAGGCACACAGAAAGCTTGTGGAGCCCCCCTAACTTTCGTTTATCAGATATGAACCCCATCCCCACATTTTTGTGCGTATAGTTTATTATATAGTCCCTAGTCTTTTGTTTGATTTCATGTCTCTGTCTACCCCCTTCACTCCCTCGTGCTCTACCCCTCGCTTCATGATCTCTCTTGCCCAACTTCCATGCTAGTCTCTACCCCTTCACACACTCTCTCTACCTTTCTTTCACAGACTTTCTCCACCGACTCCGTCATGCTGTCGACATCCTTTCAGAATCATGAACCAGCACGCTCTCTCTCTCTCTCTCAAACCTTTTCCCTAAAACCACCCATTTCCTCTCTCTTTCGGATGTTGTTTGAGGAATGGATAAGAAATTCTTTATCAGAAATGGGATGTTGTTTGAGAAATAGTCAATATTCTCAAATCCTTACCCCAAAACCAGGGCCACTTCTAGAAATTCTTGATGAAATTCTTGCTCCCTTTGGTTGAACATGGTTTGCTTCAAATGAAGAGCTCAAAGAGCTGAACGTTGGCTGAACCAATAATTATAATAACCTAGAAACATTGAATACCTCTTCCGAATTTTTCCACCAGCCAATTTCGCTAACAATTCACAGGGTTAAAAAAATTATCCTTTGATTCACATTCTTTGCATCCTGCTCAATTTTATGGACATTTGACTAAAGTTGTGAATACATTATGTACCAATTTGGTGGAACATTATACTTTTTAGTAGTTCATATATGTTTCTAAGCATGCATTCCATGAACAGGCTGCTGGACCAGTGGCCAGTGCCTTGACAATCATGAAGGCTATCCCTACTATATGAAACAGAAATGGTAGAGGAGAGAGCAGAGAGAGAGAGAAAGGAAGTTGAGAAAATGGGTGGGTTCAGGAGAAATATTTGAGAGAGAGACAGAGACATGGTTCATGAAACCAAAAGGTAGAGAGAGCATGAAGGGGTAAAGAGAAAGAGAGTGGAGGAAAGGCTAAAGAGAGAACATGAAGCGTGGAGGAAGGGATAAAGAGAGAGCATGGATGTTCAGGTAGAGAGACAGAGACAGAGACAGAGACAGAGAGAGAGAGAGAGAGAGAGAGAGAGAAACAAGGGATTGAGAGAAAGCATGAGATAAGGGGTAGAGAGGGGGTTTTTGAAACATTCGGATTTGTATGGTTTTTTTATTTTTGGACAAAGTGGGAATCAAACAAAAAACTAGAGGCAGTATAGTAAGTTGTATAGGCAGAAACATGGGGAGGGGGATCCATACGCGATAAAAGAAAGTTGGAGGGGGTCCATGAGCTCTCCATGGAACATGGAAGTGAGGATCTAAATTATATTTGTTGGAGCTAGGAGCAGGATTGGTTCAAGGAGCGCTGAACCGCCATAGGGTGGAAGCTCCCCTGGGGTTAGGATTCGTGCTCATGGTTTTGTAAACATTAAACAAGTTAAGGAGCTAGATCCTGGGATACCTGGAAGCGAGATCCCATGTCACTGAGGTCGAGGTTTTGATTTGGGGGGATCCAAGCTCCACTATACATAAAACGAGATCAGTTAATAGTATATGACAAAATTAGGACAGAGCCAATGCCCACTCAATCCATTGTTATACACCTTAGCTTATTAGCAATGTCATAGTTATGGTACTTCAATTTACTACAATAACACAAATTAATAATATCAGAAATTGGCTTACTATGATATTAAACTGAAGTTTTTTAATACCATAATTCTAATATATCATGACGTGATATGCACCACAATTTAACATATTCTAAAAAATAAAACTATAATACCAAGGAGACGACCAGTAGTTCAATTAATAGTATGGCTCCTCTCCTTGGAGGGATCCTACAAGCACGTAAACCAAGATCCTAAGAGCGAGATTCCTATTTCTCCAAACCCAACACCCTCTAAGATCCCTTAAGAGAAACTACGGGATTGAGTTCCTAAGGTGGGACCGTGGCCTCACCCCCAAGGTGCCCGCAACTATGGTCTAAACGGGATGCATTTATTTGGGGAGGGTGTCTTGGTCATTTTCCCCCAAATTTATTATATATTTATTATATCATCTGAAATGAGTAGTTGCCAAAATTCTTGATATCCCAAATGACAACATGGAATTCCTAATGGGCCAAAGTAGAACTTTTACACCAAGGGACCACGAACGGCCAAGATCTAATAAGACAAGTCTTTCCAAATCTAGAGCTGGTCATTTTTGGTGTAGAAGCTTTCAGTTAAAGACTGGGTATACCGACCCAATCCTCTGTAAGGTAACTGTAACTGATTAATCAGCAATATTTATAATTATCAACAGGCATCGCTATAATTTGTAGCTCCATACTTTACAAGTTATCATTGTTTTCTAAATCAGTAGCGGTATCTGTTTCACTCTTTGTTTAAAAGATTTGAAGTGGAAATGCACACAGAATCAGTCCAGGAGCTCTTACCTTAATGAAGGAGCATGGAAGTGGAGCACCAACACGACCAACAGATGGATCATCATACTCAGAAAATGTCCCACCAGCACAAGTCTCAGTAAGTCCATACCCTTGGCCAATCGGAGCCCTGAAAAAACACATTGTTAGGTAAAATAAAGATTCCATCACAGGGGACAAACATAACAGGGCAGGAAAACGTTAATTTATAAATGGAGAAGGCATTTGTTAGAATATACTTCCAAAAGAACTCTTCCACACCATGCACCATCATCACCTCCAATTTCCACAACGAAACAAATTAAAGATTATAGTGAAGTTAGATTCAATAACAGGCTTATCGTGATCTACTTTTGACTAGCTTTCATTCAGCATCAGAGATCAACCAGAAATCCATAAATTCATTAAATTTGATCACACATTTGATGGCTACCAGTGTTTGCTTTAATTATATTAACAGAACTACATGTTACAGAAGTCTTTCTCTCATAAAAGATCCACTCTTGTAAACGAAAGAAAAGGCAAGAAAGGGTGCAATATGTCATTGGAGCATCCATTATTGTGAACAAAACATAAAATGGGAAGAATTGAATTAAGGTCATAGTGCTAAGGCAAACATCTATAGAAAACTATCAGTTCTCATATGTCAGTTTTTCGGTAAGTTTCACAATTGTCATAAAAGATCGTCTAGCATCCAAAAATAACAATAGGTCGGACTTAAATGATGAAATTGGTTGAATTGGGTTGAATTGTCTAACATATGACATTAAACTATAGTAGTTGTTTGACATCTCAAATTTTGAAAAGAAACTACAACAAATCAATGACAAGATATATGTAGATATACAACTTAAGATCAAGTTTTTTACATATCCCAAACTTGTAGTATTCTGCTACTGCAGAAACAGAGAGATAAAGATGGGCAAAAAACAAATCTTACTTAACAGCTGAAAAACAAGTTCAATTACAAGACACCAACAATGAGGGCTATTTAAAGAAAAAAAAATGCACTACGTGGGTCTATAGACATGGAGATAGTTTCCACTTTTTGTGCCTACTCCTAAAAATTAGAAACCCATGACATCTTAACCACCAAACCACTTCTAACACTTCCAATACTTGACCCATAAAACAAGGAGACCACTACTACATGTGCATCACACTTCATCACTCCCCCTAGATCCAAATTCGGATACACCAAGAAGAGATCTAAATTTCACAAACTTTGGATAAGAAACTGCTTTAGTCAAGCCATCAGCAACTTGTTCATTGGTTGAACAATACTTCATTGTGACCACACCTTCAGCAACAACGTCTCTGATGACGAAGCTCAATGTGCTTGGTCCTGCCATGGAAGACAGGATTCTTTGTCATTGAGATCGTTGCCTGGTTGTCACAGTAAATCTCTGTCGCGTGCCCTTGAACTTGTTGCAAGTTTTCCAGAATTCTCTTTATCCAAACAGCTTGACAAACAGTTGTTGTCGCGGCAATATACTCTGCTCCGGATGATGACATCGCTGTAGTAACTTGTTTCTTAAAACTCCATGAAACAACACCTGAACCAAGATTGAAAACATACCCACTTGTGCTTTTCCTGTCATCTACAAAACCAGCCCAATCACTGTCAGTAAAGCAACTAATTGAAAATTAGGAACTGGTTTATACCAAATCCCATAATTGTTGGTTGCTCGAATGTATCAAAGAATCCATTTGGCTGCTCCAAGATGATGCACAGAAGAATTATGCATGAATCTTGAGACTCAGCTGACAGGAAACATGATATCTGGACGAGTATGAGTTAAATACATCAACCCACCAACAATACTTCTGAAGAGCTTCTCACTTGTGTTCATGGGAGTAGAAACAGCCTTACAATTCAGCATATTATACTTCTTAAGCAAGTCTAAAGCATACTTCTCTTGTGAAATAACAATACAATTATCTGTTTGCTGAATTTGAAGACCAAGAAAATAATCCAATAACCCCAAATCTGTCATATCAAATTCATGCATCATGCTGCCTTTGAATTCTCTAACAAGAATATTAGAGGGACCTGTCCACATAAATGCAAACAATAAGCGCATCATTACCTTTCACTTTTACATACAAGGTGGGATCACTATTACTCCGGTGGAAGTCATTCTGATGGAGGTAAAAGTCAAGTCTACTATACCATGCTCTCAGTGCTTGCTTAAGACCGTAAAGAGCCTTCTTCAACTTATAAACTTTCTCCTCTTAGCCATTGATAACAAATCCTTGCGGCTGATCGACATATACATCTTCGTCCAAAGAGCCATTTAAAAATGCAGACTTAACATCAAATTGGAAGATATTCCATCTCATTTGAGCTGCTAAAGCCAAAATTATTCTAACAGTTTCAAATCTAGCAACGGGAGAAAAAGTTTCTAAATAATTAACTCCATACTTTTTTTTGTACATACCCTTTGACGGCCAACCTCGCCTTATATTTTTGCACACTTCCATCAGGATGCTACTTTACCTTGTAGACCCATTTCACACCAATATCATCCTTTCCTGGTGGCAAGTCCACAAGCTCCCATGTGTTGTTCTTTTCAATGGCGGTCATTTCCTCCTTCATGGAATTCTCCCACTCTTCTTTTCCACAAGCTTCATCATAATCTGCAGGTTCTGCAACCATAAGAGCAAAGGTAGATTCATAAATTTCTTGTAAAGACTGAAACTTCCTTAGTGGAGTTTCACTATTTTGGGATGATTCACCAATGCTGCTGTCCGGACTGCTAGAACCTCTAGAAGAAGACTGGACTGCTGTTGGACTCTGTATTGGAGAAATCTGAGGTGACACCGTATCCTCCTCTAACTGTACTGATTCTATTATTTTTTTTTTTTTTTACCATTCCATTGCCATACACTGTTTTCATCAAAAATAACTTCTCGACAAATGATTAGCTTCTTGGTGATAGGATTATACAACCCATAACCTTTTGTTTCATCACTATAACCAACAAAAATACATTTCTCACTCTTCTTATCCAACTTAGCATGATCACTAGAGTCAAGGCATATGCAATACAACCAAAAATTTTCAAACCACATACATTGGGCTTGATTTTCCATCTTGCTTCATAAGGTGTCATATTCCTTACTGCCTTTGTTGGATATATATTGAGAAGATGGACTGATGTTGCCACTGTCTCAGCCTAGATATCATTTGGAAGTTTCTTCTCATTTAACATACTTCGTGCCATTTCCACAATCGTCTGATTCTTTCTTTCAGCAACGCCGTTCTGTTATGGAGTTTTTATTGTTGTCAGCTGCCTGCGGATGCCATTTTCCTTGCAAAAGAAACTGAACTCATCAGACAAAAATTCTCCCCCTCTATCTGTTCTGAGAGTTTTGATTATACAACCACTTTGTTTCTCTGCAAAAGCTTTCAATTCCTTAAATATTTCAAATGCCTCTGATTTTTGAACAAGAAAAAACACCCAATTCATGAGAGTAAAATCATCAGTAAATAATAGTAAATATTTACTCTTGTTCAAAGACAGTGTAGTCATTGGTCCACATATATCTGCATGAACCAATTCCAAAGGCATCTTGGCTCTCCAAGCTTTCCCAACCGGAAAGGGCAGACGATGTTGCTTTCCATAAACACAACTTTCGCAAACACTATCAACAGAAATAATAGATGGCAGCCGAGACACCATACTTTTCTGACACCATCAAAGGGCAGACGATGTGGCTCTCCAAGCTTGGAGAGTCAGAAATGTATGGTGTCTGGGCTGCCATCTATTATTTTTGTTGATAGAGTTTGTGAAAGTTGTGTTTATGGAAAGCAACACCGTCTGCCCCTTCCGGTTGGGAAAGCTTGGATAGCCAAGATGCCTTTGGAATTGGTTCATACAGATATTTGTGGACCAATGACCACATTGTTTATGAACAATAGTAAATATTTACTATTATTTACTGATGATTTTACTCGTATGAATTGGGTGTTTTTTCTTGTTCAGAAATCAGAGGCACTTGAAATATTTAAGGAATTGAAAGCTTTTGCAGAGAAACAAAGTGGTTGTATAATCAAAACTCTCAGAACAGATAGAGGGGGAGAATTTTTGTCTGATGAGTTCAGTTCTTTTTGCAAGGAAAATGGCATCCGCAGGGAGCTGACGACAATAAAAACTCCATAACAGAACGGCGTTGCTGAAAGAAAGAATCGGACGATTGTGGAAATGGCATGAAGTATGTTAAATGAGAAGAAACTTCCAAATGATATCTAGGCTGAGACAGTAGCAACATCAGTCCATCTTCTCAATATATATCCAACAAAGGCAGTAAGGAATATGACACCTTATGAAGCACGATGGAAAATCAAGCCCAATGTAAGTGGTTTGAAAATTTTTGGTTGTATTGCATATGCCTTGACTCTAGTGATCATGCTAAATTGGATAAGAAGAGTGAGAAATGTATTTTTGTTGGTTATAGTGATGAAACAAAAGGTTATGGGTTGTATAATCCTATCACCAAGAAGCTAATCATTCGTCGAGATGTTATTTTTGATGAAAACAGTATATGGCAATGGAATGGTAAAAAAAAAAGATATGACAGAATCAGTACAGTTAGAGGAGGATACGGTGTCACCTCAGATTTCTCCAATACAGAGTCCAACAGCAGTCCAGTCTTCTTCTAGAGGTTCTAGCAGTCCAAACAGCAGCAGTGGTGAATCATCCCAAAATAGTGAAACTCCACCAAGGAAGTTTCGGTCTTTACAAGAAATTTATGAATCTACCTTTGTTCTTATGGTTGCAGAACCTACAGGTTATGACGAAGCTTGTGGAAAAGAAGAGTGGGAGAATTCCATGAAGGAGGAAATGACCGCCATTGAAAAGAACAACACATGGGAGCTTGTGGACTTGCCACCAGGAAATGATGCTATTGGTGTGAAATGGGTCTACAGGGTAAAGTATCATCCTGATGGAAGTGTGCAAAAATATCAGGCGAGGTTGGCCGTCAAAGGATATGTACAAACGTATGGAGTTGATTATTTAGAAACTTTTCTCCCGTTGCTAGATTCGAAACTGTTCGAATAATTTTGGCTTTAACAGCTCAAATGAGATGGAATATCTTCCAATTTGATGTTAAGTCTGCATTTTTAAATGGCTCTTTGGGCGAAGATGTATATGTTGAACAGCCGCAAGGATTTGTTATCAATGGCAAAGAGGAGAATATTTATAAGTTGAAGAAGGCTCTTTATGGTCTTAAGCAAACACCGAGAGCATGGTCTAGTAGACTTGACTCCTACCTACATCAGAATGACTTTCACCGAAGTAAAAGTGATCCCACCTTATATGTAAAAGTGAAAGGTAATGATGTGCTTATTGTTTGCATTTATGTGGATGATATTATATACACGGGTTCCTCTAATATTCTTATTAGAGAATTCAAAGGCAGCCTGATGCATGAATTTGATATGACAGATTTGGGGTTGTTGCATTATTTTCTTGGTCTTCAAATTCAGCAAACAGATAATTTTATTTTTATTTCACAAGAGAAGTATGCTTTAGACTTGCTTAAGAAGTATAATATGCTGAATTGTAAGGTTGTTTCTACTCCCATGAACACAAGTGAGAAGTTGACCATGGATGATGGAACGGCAAAGGCTAGTGAGAAGCTCTTCAAAGTATTGTTGGTGGGTTGATGTATTTAACTTATACTTGTCCAGATATCATGTTTCCTGTCAGCTTAGTCTCAAGATTCATGCATAATCCTTTTGTGCATCATCTTGGAGCAGCCAAATGGATTCTTCGATACATCCGAGCAACCAGCAATTATGGGATTTGGTATAAACCAGTTCCTAATTTTCAATTAGTTGGTTTTACTGACAATGATTGGGCTGGTTTTGTAGATGACAGGAAAAGCACAAGTGGGTATGTTTTCAATCTTGGTTCAGGTGTTGCTTCATGGAGTTCTAAGAAACAAGCTACTACGGCGTTGTCATCATCCGAAGCAGAGTATATTGCCACGACAACAACTGTTTGTCAAGCCGTTTGGATGAAGAGAATTCTGGAAGACTTGAAACAAGTTCAAGGGTACGCGACAGAGATTTACTGTGACAACCAAGCAACGATCTCAATGACAAAGAATCCTGTCTTCCATTGGAGGACCAAGCACATTGAGCTTCGTCATCATTGCATCAGAGATGTTGTTGCTAAAGGTGTGATCACAATGAAGTATTGTTCAACCAATGAACAAGTTGCTGATGGCTTTACTAAAACACTTTCTTATCCAAAGTTTGTGAAATTTAGATCTCTTCTTGGTGTATCCAGATTTGCATCAAGGGGGAGTGATGAAGTGTGATGCACATGTAGTAGTGGTCTCCTTGTTTTATGGGTCAAGTATTGGAAGTGTTAGAAGTGGTTTGGTGGTTAAGTTGTCATGGGTTTCTATTTTTAGGTGTAGGCACAAAAAGTGGAAACTATCTCCACCTCTATAGACCCACGTAGTGCATTTTTTTTTCTTTAAATAGCCCTCATTGTTGGTGTCTTGTAATTGAACTTGTTTTTCAGCTATTAAGTAAGATTTGTTTTTTGCCCATCTTTATCTCTCTGTTTCTGCAGTAGCAGAATACTACAAGTTTTTTCTCAGCAATTGCAGAGAAACAAAATGAAGCAACATCCAAACATTTCTTCCAGTAGCAGTCATAATCAATTATATAAGTATTGAAAGAGGAATGGCATGCACAAGAATTTCATACATACAATCATTCATTCAAAGCCTTTAATAATTTTCCTCTGTTCAGTACTGAGTTTGCCTAGAGTATTATAGCATCACTGTGTTTCATGGAGATTTATCTTTTGATGGGAAACTTGTCACAGTTCAATTGTTTTATGTCAATTCTAGTCTCCTACTCAGGATTATTTGCTTCCATGACCATATTGCAGTGGCCTCAAATGGAGCGGTTCGGTAGTTGAGGGCTTGATTGGTTATGGTGTTCACAGTTGCAACACCACATCCCATGTTTGATTCCCATCAGCGAGCTACCCAAAGAAACACACAAATTTATGAGAGATTCTAACTAGAATCTGCAGCCCTTTTATGGTATTCCTCAAAAACAAGAAGCATGCCATTTTACATACTCAAAAGATGAGTGGAGGGACCTTCAGAGAGGTGGTGATTTTGTTCAATTAGAAACAGTGGATTCTTTTACTATACTTTTAACTTCTCATGTAGATCAATCAGTCCATTTGGAAGTGGTACTGGAGAAATTATTTTCATGGACAGGGCATTAATATTGGTATTGAGATCCGAAGGTGAACTTTTGGGTAATGATTGGTGAATGTTTTATTACATTTAAGGCAATAGATTACTCTCATGTAAGACCAGTGACAGACTTAAAATGGTTTACAAATGTCAAGGCACATGTTACACAATAATGCAAGTCAAAAGGTAAAAAAGAAAGATTCCTTAAACTCACCCAAGGCATATGTTTATAAACCTCTGCGTTTCTCCAGAAAGGGGAGCACCTCCAGAAAGCAAGAACCGGATGTGGCCTCCTAAAACTGCTCGAACCTTTCTAAAAACAACTATAGTCCATAGAAGTTTCTCTAGTCCCCATGCGCCAAACCAACTTCCATTTATTGCAGATAATCTACGACTATATGCAATGTCAAATAGAATCTTTGATATCCCACCTTTTGTGTCAACCTGTGAGAATTAGGAGAACCAATATGTCCAGTTGATCCAGTAATTCATAAAATCAGCAATAGAGCAAAAACAAACGAATTGAATTGTTGGAAGTTAGGAACAAAATAAACAATAGTGATAGATTGACTATGACTATCCAAAAATAACTCACCTTTTTCCTTACACCATCTCGAACACGATCCAGGATTGCCGGTACAGCAGTCATAAGTGTTGGCCCCAACGCAGAGGCATCGCCCTTTGTTCCCTTCTTGATCTTGTTTGATGTATCAGTTAGTGTAAGAGGTGATCCATATCCTATTGAACTTCCGGCTGCAACCATTATTGCCTACAAGTAGAAAGACATGATAGTAGATAGAGTAATAAGAAGATCTTAGAATTGAAAAGTATGATGTACACCACTAGTGTATGATATATAGTACTCCATGGGAGGATCCACCATCCATAATTGATGGTCAATTGTGGAGTTGAAGAAAGAAGCCAATCAGGTAATGTTAATATCCATCATCTGTCCCTGAGGAATGGATGGTGGATGCCACCATGGTGTACCATACACCACACATCACTGGACTGTCATACTTCTTGAAGAATTTGTACAGTCAAAAGCATCTGATTGCCATCATTAACTTAAAAATTGATTAAGAACTTGTAACCTAAGCTAATCTAGAGATGGGATAGAACTAATGTCAGGAAAAGATTGATACCTCAGCTGCCAATTCAAGTATATGAGCCAGAGGTAGGTATGCCAAATAAACATCTTTGCTGCCAAGGCCTGGAACAATGGTCATCACAGCAGCAACTGTTGCTAGGACATTTCCATGAGTCATCATGACTCCCTATAAATCCCCAAACATAAGAGGAAAAGGATTTGTCATTAGAAGCAGAGTCCATCATAGTAAAAAAAACTCAATCAGTTGACTGGGAAAATGAAAGGATTAACAATTCGACAAGTAAGCTTTCGGTTATAAATAATGATGGACAGAGTAGAAGTTATTGTATTGAGTAATAAGTTAAATTTCTGTGACCAAGAAGAATGAGGTGAGGTTCAAAGTTTGTTAATATCACACACGCACAAATGCATCCCCCAATACACGCACGCACACACGTACACACACACACTCACACAACACACACGCACCCACACCCTCCCACCCACACAGAGAGAGAGAGAGAGAGAGAGAGAGAGAGAGATGGAGACACAGACACATGCACGCACGCAGACACACACACAGAGTAGAAAATCATAAAAAGAAAGGCAGTATTATCAGCTTTAAATGCACAAGCTATAGTAACAACTGATTGCTGATATCATGGTTAAGTTGAAATTCAAGGAAGAAGTCTATATAGAATTCAGTTCCAACGATAGGGATGAGCACTAAACAAATGAAATTGTTGATAATCAGTGCGAAACCTAAATGAATAAGAATTGAACTCCATTAGCAATTCACATCTTTCTGTCAAAGTAAAACTGATTTTGAACGAACCTTTGGCAAACCAGTACTACCACTTGTATACATTATTACTGCAACATCAGCAGAGACTGGTAACTCTGCATCAATGGGATTCTCTCGGCCTAATTTTTCTACATCAAGAAAGGATGTAACAGCCCAACTAGAACTATTCCCAGGCAAGGCAACGTCAGCTGAGAAGGCTCCATCTTCTATGTAGACAACACGCTTAACTGTGTCAAGTTGTCCACTTATATCAATTATCTTTTTAAGCTCTTTGTGTCCACATATTACTGTTGAAACCTCCGTCTGACAAATTGGAACACATTACATAATTATGGAAACAGTAACATCACGGGATACAGAGCTTAATAAAAATAGTTGCATATGGATAGATATGTGTAAACGTGTGATATATTAAAAGAAGGCTCATGAAAAACGAGAAAAATTTCAAGTAAGTGTTTAGATCTAGTGAAACTCAATTTCTATCAAATCCAAATTTATTCGTTGTGACTGGATGGTAATAATTTTGACTGATATTCCAAAAGAGCTCAACTAATAATTCATAATCTAGTGACAAAGGAAAAAAATTATAAAACTACACCAAAGTGTGAACTATTTCACATTTTACCCATGTTTTTTAATCTAATTTCAAATAGACCATCATTCTTTTGATCAATTTTCAAAATAATCCATCAAATGACCCACCAAAATGGGTTTTGGATTATCAGCTTACACCTAAAGTAAATGTTAAATAGCTCAACTTTTACGTGTATTTTGATAAATTTCCCAACAAAGAACGACTAAAAGAGTAAATATACACAGTGCATCTAATTCTCTGCGAAGTTAGCCTTTGTGCCAAGGTGTGCTCAGAAAAATGAAGTTCATCCTTAAGAGCATTAAGGGCTAGCAACATTAAAATTGAATTGTTTAAGGAAGTGTCCAATAACAACATCAGGAATTCTATACCTAAAATTTTTTTATAACTTATTGGCATCGCATATAAGAGAGTTCAGATAATCAACACGAACCCCTCATCCAGCTAGTCATTTTCAATGGATACTCTTAAGATATTCGGCACATGGGTATCACGGTCATTGTGTCATGTTGGAGTAGTTACCTTGCTGTGTATAATAAGCATCATATTTACTACTTACATATTGTAAGAAAATTTAGGTGAACAAGTATCTTGCAGAAATGTGCAAATATAATCATAACTAGGGTAACAAAAAAGATGAAACTGCCCTGTATTTAACCATCAACTATAACCTCAAAATTTGATATTGTTAGGCATTTTGTACTAGAACCCTGAAAAAAAGATACACCAATAGAAAAAACAGAGAGGGAGAGAGAGAGAGAGAGAGAGAAAGAGAGAGGGAGGGAGGATAAGCAGCATATGCAACACAAAGTAAGCAACTCCCATGTAAAACTTAGATACAAAGAGATGCTAGGACCTCATTTAGTGAATGGGCAAGAGCCTCCTCCCCCAGTGAAGCATAGATAGTGACGACTGTGACGTTGCGTCTGAAGCACCCCTGTTCCAAGAAAACCAAATATCGTCATTATCAAACAGGTAGAATCATAAATAGCAGAGACAAAAAACCAAATCTTGCAAATGCATATTAGAAATGGCAATGGCAATATATATGTAACACACAACTCAAAAATGGAACAATATTTTCACTTTTAAATACGAAATTATGGGTGCAAGCCATTTAAATATTTTGAGACACATGATAAAAATTTTGACTAAATTTATATACTGCAAAGATATGAGCTTAAGGCACTAGGTTCATAAAAAGAAACAAAATAAGCATCAGTTTATTTTGAAGCATGTAAAATAAGCACCTGCAAGGCAATGAGCCACTCTGATTGTGTCTCAGCAAAGATTGCAGCACGCTCCTGCTTACCATGGCCAAGCTGTAGTAAACCAGACGAGAAGTTGCACACACGCTCAAAAGCTTCAGCATAGCTTAGCCATTCATAGCTACCCAAATGAAGCTTTTCAAAAGACCTGCCATCTTCACTGACTTCAGTCTCCCTTGCAATGAGCTTGCGAGACCCCAATAATCGCTTATTTGCATACTTTGTGCATGATTTCTCAAAGAGATCAGCTATTGTAGAAACTCCTTTCCCAATTGTTTCCACTGGAGAAGGAAAGCGGTAGTTCCGAATTGCATAACCAGGTTCTCCCCCAACATCAACAGGCAAACCCCTCTTCTTTTTCTTTCTCACATTTTCTAATGCAATAGAAAAAAGAAGAGGCACAAAGATACCAACAAGATATGGACTCATTGTATTTGCAAAAGCTGCCCTCTAACACGAAGGGAACTTAGCAGTCTATTTTCTAAAAGTAGATGGAGTTCAGTCCTTTACATGCAGACCTGTCAAGCAAAGAAAGTCATCCTAAGCCCAGCTTACAGAAATTTAACATTATCTGCGGCAGCACATCCATAAATTGAAAAGAAAAGGAAGACTAGATTCAGTTTCTAATATATCACTTTATTTTTGTACGGCACCATGTATATACACTTCCAAATATTTCATGATGTCAGCCAAGCAATAGGGGAGAGTTCAAAACATTGTTCTTTTCAAATTCCAACTTGATTGCCATGCCAAGCATAGCATTCAGCCAAACTAGATGCAGAGGGAAAATGGACCATAGAAAATACTCTAATGAGTGCACATCACTCACAATTCTTCTCTAATTACCATGCTTGCTAGGTCTTTTTCTGGTTTCTTTTCTTTTTCTTTTTCTTTTCCTTTACCATGAGGCTCACAACTATTAATGGCCAGGATTAATGCTCAGCAGTTAAACATATTTCAGAATAAAAAGCAAACCAACAACTGCAAAACTTACTCTACTCCAACTCAAAGTCCCAATCAGTAATAAGTAATAATATTGCATGATGCATATATAGATAGACAAGTGAGAAATTGCAACAGATTAAAGACATTCCATTATTTTTTAAAGAGTGAACCAAGGTAGGCCCATTGCCAAACTTACAATATCGAAGAAGAGGGCCAGTTCCAGGTTTATGAAAAAGGTGACCATTTCACGACCCTATTTAAAACACCCTACATTTTGTTCCATCTAGACACACCTGTCTCATAAAACTTAGCAAAATTCCATTAAAAAGTGCAACAAGGTAAGCCCATTGCCAAAATTAAGATATCGAAGAAGAGGGCCAGTTACAGGTTTATAAAAAAGGTTATAAAAAAGGTGACCATTTCATCTTCCCTACACTTTGTTCCACCTAGACACACCCGTCTCATAAAACTTAGCAAAAGTATCCACTTTCAGCCTAAACAGGTAATAAATGAGTCATCCAACTTCTGCTTTCCATGGAAAAAGAACTTCAGATTCCAGTTAATGTTTAGCTGAAAGGAAAACTTTCTATATAAATTACAATATATTGGGATCTGAAGTCACCACAGAAATCTTATATCTTGATAAAGGAATTTACCCTGTATTGGCATACAATATATATCTTGGACGTCATATTCTACAAACAGTTTGCACATAAGATTGCAATATTTAGTTCCACGTTAGCCATAGATAAATTCAAAAGGAACTCAAACCCAAAAACAGATGATAGGAATTTTTAACAGGCTTGTCAAACCTATCCACTTCAGAAAATCCAAAATAATTCGAAGTCATAGAAACGCTGCACTACAAGTTTTACATGTTGTCATGCATATGCAAAAAGGTGTAAAGTTTGTCATATTAACTTTGGAAATAGCTAAATTATCATATGGCATAGCCAAGAAGATATATAGGAATAGCCATTTTAAATTAAATCTAGTCACAAACAACGGATGTTGCCTATGGCGCAACTTCACGATCAATATGGAATTAGGAAAAAGGAACATGGTGTTGCATGATTTTAGGTACTGACTTATATTAGTATCAGAGACTTCTGGACCTCAAACACGCTTCACATTTATCTACAGTTTCAAGAGCCCCAAGTACCTATGAAATAGAAAAATAAATAATTAATTTTATTGAAGACCAATTTGGGTTGGTGAGAGAAAACAATCATAGATAGGTTTTCCTCAGATGAATATAAACTTTCTGTAAGCCATTCAAATGAAAGAAACCTCCATAGAATTGAAGACCAATTTGGGTTGGTGAGAGAAAACAATCATAGATAGGTTTTCCTCAGATGAATATAAACTTTCTGTAAGCCATTCAAATGAAAGAAACCTCCATAGATAAGGGAAAGTTCTAGGTTTACTGAACCATTAACTGATACGGCAAATCTCAATTTTGAAGAAGTTTCAAGTTAACGATTCCATCCTCAAGACATGGCAAGATGTTCAAGGATGTGCGTCTCCTCAAGAAAAGAAAATCTATTGCGTCCTAGTCACACGAAAATATTTCATGGGGTTTTCAAAAAGACATGACTTTTTTATATTTTAGTTCAAATTACAATCATTGCAGGTAATGACATGGGAGCCGGTTAATGAAAAATCAAGACTCACTTGAAAAATATATGTATAGATGAGTGACCACTTCAAAGTTGACGAGGCCAAAATTTGAGACAAAAGAACTACAAATAGTCTTAAAAACTGGGGCTCATATTCTGCCCATCCTCTTTATAGTTGAGACAATAATAAAAATGATAATATAGAAGGATACGTGTTATTGGCATGTGCATGGAAAATTAAGAGTCACCCACATTGTTATACATAATTTGAAATTTCAAGTAAGGCTAAAATGGAGCTAACAATATGCTTGCATCTAATTCTGGACCAAAAAAAAATGCTCCCTTGGAAATTCCTAATGAAAAAAATTGGCTCTTTTCCACTTCAACAAACAAACTCTAAGGTGCTTCCTTCTCACTTAAAGAGTAGAACAATGGAGACAGTTGTACCACCAGTAAAAGATGAAACGACAAAAGACCAGGAAACGCAGGTACTTTTTATAAAAGAAAACAAATCTAGCACAAAATCAAAGACTTGAGCAGGATTAATTCATTGAAGATAACCTGCGAAAGATCCATACAGTTTGATAAAGCTGATTATAAGATATTAACAATAAACAGAGTAAGAAATGGTCCAAATTTTTACACCATCAAAAAAGAAAAAATAGAGTAAGAAATGAAAGGAATGAGTTTTCAGCATAGGGTTGCTCAATATTACAGGGTGATTAACTCTACATTGAAAGATTTAGCATCAAAGAATTGGAGATATCAGATTTCACAGTAACAATAAAGCCTAAACATGCACAAATTATAAAGATATTTGATTCCTATATTACATTTTCATTTTTGCGAACATAAGGCCGCAATGGACAGACTGAGGGGATCCTAAAAGATAAAATGAGAAACATGCAGATACAAGGAAAAGGAACGAAGAAAAAGGATTTTGTGGTTCAAACTTCAAACCAAATAAATTCATATCTAGAAACTAGACTACTTATGAAGATCTTATAGGCGATTAAATAGGCATTAAAAGAACAACAACAACGGGGATCAAATGGAAACAAACCCGCTGTCATTAGATAAACAAATCGATCTTTTGGAAATCTCAAAATTCACAAGTAGAAACAGACCAGAAGAACAAGATGATAAATGAGGCACAAATGAAGTTAAGAAAGCAGAGATAGATAGAGAGAGATAAATGATGCCAAAGATAACGGAGCTATACACGCAGAAAGCAATCAGAGCTGAACAAATCGTCCATGGAGAAGCGATTATAGAGAGAGACAGAGTAAGAGAGAGAGAGGGATACCAGTTGTTGTCGTGTAAGGAGGCGGAGCTCCCAATGTGGAGACGAGAGAGTTAGAGAGAGAGAGCCAGCTGTGGTTTCAAATTCGCCGTTATCTTGGCTCCTCCATGCACAAACTACTTCGCCATCAATACTCTCTCTCTTCGCCATTTGCGCGCTCTCTCGTCGCCATTCTCTCTCCTCTCCCTCTCTTCACCATTCTCTCCCCTCTCTCTTCACCATTCTCTCCCTCCTCTCTCTCTTCGCCATTCTCTCCCTCCTCTCTCTCTTCGCCATTCTCTCCCTCCTCTCTCTCTCTTCGCCACTCTCTCTCTCTCTCTTCGCCACTCTCTCTCTCTCTTCGCCATTCTCTCTCTTCATGCTCTTTTTCGTCCGTTTTTTTGTTTATTTGCGGCTGTGAACGCAAACAACGGGAAGCATATACTTACTGCTTTATAACGAAGTTACATAAAACTAAGACTCTTTCGATTTTGTGGTTGCGATGCTTCACGAAGAGAGAGAAAAACAAAAACGCAGATTTCTTATTGGGAATTTGTTACATACTTTATATTAAGGCCGTTTTCTTTTGTCACGAAAATATCATGGTTACTCCCATTATTCTTATTCTTAGCCAGATGTAAAATTGGGCTCCACTAGATGTAAAATTGGGTGGCAAGAAGCGTGTATTAGCCGTTGGATATGAAATCAGGCAACTAGAAACGTATTAGAAAATTTTGGACAAGTTTTTTTTAGAATTTTTTTAGCATAATCCGAAGTAGGGTATTATTTTGGAAACAAATGACAAAAGAGAGAAAAATGAGTATGAACTATGAAGTAGAATATAAAATTGAGCTTGTAAACTATGCTCCTATAGGAATATGTCGTATATTTACTCCCTCAAACATAACTTATTTGAAAGGAAAAGAATTTATCTAAAATTTTAAGAACCGCCTAAAAATACTAGATGATTATGTTCAAAGGAAAAAAAATATTGAAATTCGATTTTTATAACACTTACATCTCACCCTTCAAAAATTGGACAGTTTCTATTCAATCTTGAGGCTTTTTTTTTAATCATATAAAGAACACCATTTAGAAAATTATCTTGTTGCGTTTAACATATAGTTGAGGAGGTTACATCCCATAATTTTCGGTCCTAAAAAAATACTCCTAAATTAAATTTTACCCGAGCGAGTAAATAGGCAGTATGCTCCCTCGGGAGCATAAAACCTTTTCAATATAAAATTTAGGAGGTAAATCTCCTCTATTAAGGAAAAAGTATATATAGTCGAGGCCCTAAACAATAAAATGAGAGCTCGCCTCAAAATTTTCACTAGAAGAGGTTGTTTTGATGCTCAAATATCTTCAAATTGATCATCTCGGCATCAAGATGCATGGACATGAGAAAAAAATGGATTTCAAGTTTTGAAAATAGTGCATCTTGTAACGCATTTTTGGACCATCAATTTTCAAGATTTTCAAGTTTTCATATATCAGCTCGATCAATACTATTTTTGAAGCTTTCAATTTTATAATTAAAGATGAAAATATATTTTAAAGCTATCACGTAGACTTCCAGTATTGAAATCACATTTCTCGATACTATTTGAAAGTGTGCTTTACTTTGATTGTTTAAAGCCTCGGTTCTATCCCTTTAAAGAATCTTCATCATTCCAACCGCATAGATTTTTCTCAACTATTTACAGTCGGTTAAGGGTATGAATGTACATTTTTCTTAGAATTATATGATAAAGAGGGATAACGGTGAGCTAGGAAGTGATGATATATAATGTTATGACTCTCAATAACGCCGTCACTAAGATGAGAACAATGCAGCTTTCTCGTTGTGTACCTTTTTGCTTTCTTTCCTAATTAGGCTTTCTAATTTAAGGAATTTTTATTGTGCTTTTATTTCATAAAGGAAATAGCATTATATAGAGCCCAGGCTCTAAACAATCAAATTAGAGCCCATCTGGTTGTTTTGATGTCTAAATATCCTCAAATTGATAATCTCGGTATCAAGATGCATGGATATAAAAAAAAAAATAGATTTCAAGTTTTGGAAATAGTGTATCTTTTAACGCTTTTTTTTACCGTCAATTTTCAAGATTTTCAAGCTTTCATAGATCTGCTTGAGCTACACTATTTTTTAAGCTTAAAATTTTATAATTAAAGATGAAAATATATTTTAAGGCTATCACAAAGATTTCCAGTATTGAAACCAAATATCTTGATACTATTTGAAGATGTGCTTTACTTTGATTGTTTAGAGCCTTGATTCTATACAAACCGCACCGTTTCAAAAATTTCATTGCTCATTTTAAAAAAGTCATAGAATGAGCCGTGTTGGGAACAATGAATCAAACTTTCAAGATAGGGAATGTATATATTATTTTTCCCTTTATCAAGAGAAAAAAATCAACACTAGGGATTGGATATTATGTGATAGAAAAGTTGTTCCAGAGTCGGCGGGTGTAAAAGTCTGTCGACTCACCGGCGTCTATTTTTAACATGGACGTTCTAAAAAACCCACCGTTCTAAAATAAATATAGACAGTGTCTAAAAAATCACATTTTAAATGTTGATTTATTTTTATTTTTTTATATTCATGATCATCTTTGCCTAAATCATGAATACCTAAAAATTTGGATTAAAAAACCATGTCTAGGATAGATTTGAGAGGGAACGCATATGTACAATGTGAGTCACCTGACTCATAGAAACCCCATCCTTCATAAATACATGTATAAGGCCTTGGCTCTTCATTTGATTATATTTTTAAATCTCGTATTAAAATGTCATTTGCTTCTTTTCAAATTCGTTTTTCAGTTACAATATGGATTTCTTAATTGCTTTTAAAATAGGGGTGTGGTTTTTATAAGGTTGCAACCTTAAATAATCCAATGAAGGTGCACTTCTAAATTTTATCATAACACGTAACTTTGGTGTAAAGAAATTCTTAAAATTATTTGAAATCTATTTTTATATCTAATTATAAAATTTTAAACTCTAAAAATGGTTAAAATTAAGTAGATCTTTAAACATATGAAAATCTTGAAAATTGACGATCTTAATAATGTGTTGCAAGATGCATTATTTGTGGTAATATATATATATATATATATATATATATATATATATATATATATATATATATATATATATATTTTTTTTTTTTTTTTTTTTTTTTTTTTTTTTTTTTTTTTTTTCATATCCATACATTTCAATGTCGAGATTATCAATTAGAGGGCTTTTCAACATCAAAACAACATTTTTCAATAGCTGTTCGAGGTGCATCTTTACTTCTACATTTTAAAGTTGCAAACTTATGTAAACTTTTTTCTTAAAATATAAGATGTTCAAATTAATTGAGTCCTGTGAACCTATCATGAAACAAATATGTTAGATATGAGTCAAGGGCAAGTTTAGAGTGTGCCTCTTAAGATATGCTTCGTCATTATATGAGGAAAAATAAGCTTTTCCCCGCCACCTATTATCGCTTAGGCACTATTCATAGCATGTTTTTATCGCCTAGGCACCATTCATAGCAGGTTTTTTTTTTTTTTTTTTTTGACACATTTAGTGTTTCATGAGTGTCCGACAGAGTGTCACCGTCAGTTGTGTTCTAGCACAAGTGGAAGAACTAAACGTGCATTTTCATATCCCTCATTAAAAGTAAGAACTAATCAATGTTGATTAGAGATTTGATCTAGTCAAAATTTATACTATTATTTTTACTTTTTTACCTTCTAATATTAATGAAAAAAAGAAGTGCAAACACAAAATTACACGGGCTTGAGTTTCCATTTCATTGATGATACAGAGCAAGGGAGAGAAAACTCCCAACCTACAAATACTTAAAAGGAAGGGACAAAATGATGCTAAGAAAAAGCCAGCATGTGTGAAAAGAGAGTGCAACATCCAAGTTCTTTTAATGGTTGAAGATAGTGAGGAAGAGATGGAAAGGCAAAAAGAAAAAAAAAAGAGTTGTTGATGGGAGATTACAGGCAGAATACAGAACTGTGTTAGAAAGAAACGAAAAAAGAGGTGTAGATAGGCTATTTTTTTAACCATTAAGAGATGAAGAGTGCGAAAAGAGCAAATGGGAACTTTTCAAAAGAAAGGGTATGAAATTTTTTATATACAGTAACATGGTGTATTGAAAATTCATAGGTATTTTAATATTATACTTGAAATAGTTGAAAAAGGTGTATATCATTGAGAAGTCTATTTTGAGAAGTCTATTTTGGTAAATTATTGAGAAGTCTATTTTGATAAAATTTTCCCCTTTTTTTTTAGAATTTCCTCATTTTTTTTTACAATTTCAAGCAAACGAACCGTTTTTATATTTGAAATTGTTTTTTAGAAAACATTTTTATATGTAAAAATTCCCTTATATGGTTCAGTGCGGGAATATTTTGTACCAATTGGTTTTAATGCATATTTTTTCACTAATTGGGAACTACTTGATGTAAAAATATTCCCACACTTGAGAATTTTTTTCATATGAAAACGTCTTCCATAAAACAATTTCACGTGAACTAAACATGCAAGGCAAGACATTAGTGGGGAGTTAAAAATTGAAGAATTCTCATCTCAATTATATCTCTTATTACTACCATGTTTCAAACTATTCTCTCTTGAGAAATCCGATAAAGTTGGAAGGATACTTTCGAACCTTTTATTTTTTATGATATTTTTCTTCTTCTTTTTTTTTTTTTTATGAAACTGTTGGGTAGCAATGAGATTGCTAAGGACCAAGGTCGCCACTTAGGTACGAGCAGTCTTTGAAAGCTCGGAAGTGGGTCTTGGATTGTCCACCCATTTTTCAGTCCGAGATCGGCGATCTAGATTGATCGAATTAGTGAAGAATTGGTTTAAAAAAATTTAAAAGATAAAAAATTGATAACAAATAAAATAACTCACGATTCCAAGGTGTGATCCAAGATTGTCCATCACCAAATTCAATCTAGATTGACAAATTGCCGATCTAGATTGACGCATTTCCCTGGATGAAACTATACCATTTTTACATGGTGCATCAATTATTGTAGGGTGATTCATACTAAAATAAAACAAATTGTATGACCGTACAAGAAGATCACAAGCACTCCGAGTCATCAATCATTAGATATTAAATTAGGCATATAAGGGTTTGTAATAAAAAAACCTTTTTTTGGGAAAAATTACGTATATATCCATTATAATTTTTGTTATTACCAAACTACCAAATAGTTTATGTTATTACTGGAATGTCCATTTTTTTCATTTCATAACGAAACTCTAAAAAAAAAATCATTTTACCCTTTTTCGGTTTTTGAACAACAGAATTGGATAGATTTTGGGTTGTTCAACAACTAAAAACAGGCCAATTTCGATTGCTCAAGAATCGAAAATTCACAATTTTCGGTTTTTGAATAATCTAAAATTTTCCCGCGAAAACATTACTCATATTCTGAAGGAGTTTTTTTTTTTTTTGATGATTTAGGGTTAAAAAAAATTTGTGTGCCCCAATACAATATCCTACGCACTTTAATGTCCCCCAATATAGTATCCCACAAAGTTGAAGAGATTGACTACCTATTTGGTCGTGATTGACACCTTTCTTACTTTTGCCTTATATTGTTGATTAATTTTTGTTAATTTTGTCACCATTAATACAATATTGTATTTTTGTATTAGTATTTGTTGTGTTTTGTTGATTAATAAATAATATTTGCTAAATATTGTTGAAGTTGTTTATTTGTATGATTATTTGTTGTTCTTATTAATATTTGTTGTTTGTATTATGTTGATACATATAGTAGTACACTATATTGTATTTGTTATTTTGACTATATTGTTCAACTTGTTTGTTTGTATTAAAATTTGTTGTTTGTTTTGTGTTTGTTTTAGTATTTGTTGTTTTTTTGTTGTTTATTGATTAGTTGAGTTTTTTTTAGTAGTACATTATTTTAAAAGAAAAGTTTATATAGAGCCGAGGCTCGAAACAATCAAACTACAACCTAAACTCAAAAATTTCACTAGATGAGGTTATTTTGATACTCAAATATATTCAAATTGATCATCTCAACATCAAGATACATGGACATAAGAGAAAAATGGATTTCAGGTTTTAGAAATAGTGTATTTTGTAACACTTTTTGGACCGTCAATTTTTAAGATTTTCAAGTTTTCATAGATCTGTCGATCTACACTATTTTTGAAGCCTTTAAACTTTATAAATTAAAATTAAAATATGTTTTGAGGCTATCACAAAGATTTTCAGTATTGAAACCACATTTCTGGATACTATTTGAAGGTAGGCTCCAATTTGATTGTTTAGAGCCTAGGCTCTATACGAACCACACCCTTATTTTAATATATTACGCAATACTCACATTTTATGAACCTTAAATTAGTTAGATATATCCAAATTTTTTGTATTCCTTATTGTATTGATTTTGTGTAACACGAATTTTTCTATTCTTTTAATACAGTAGTATTGACGATGGTTACCGAGGGAGTGCAACTGGTATTTCGATATAGAGGCTCATTTGAGACGAATGCAGATAATGAATGTATTGTTTATAAAGGAGGAAAATTGAAGGTTATGAAGTATAATGGAAATAGTTTCTTGAAGGAACTAAAAAGTCATTTTGGTAAGTTAACATTGTGTGATCCAAACAAATTAACTATTATGTACCACAACACAAGTCTATCTAGTGGGCTTGAATTGATTGATATAAGTGATGATATACATGTATCTTTTATGTCGGAAGGGGAGTCTTCGAGTATTGTTGTATATATTACCTCTGCAATAGAGCCAGAACGGGGATCTATGGAATTCCCAACAGCATAACCTGTTGATGATGGCCCATCTGCAAGGAATAGGTATATCTACCATTTACTTTGTCATCTCTAATTTGCTCTATTTGAATATTTTATATGCAAAGATTGTTGGTTCTTCTTACACTCTATCTTCTGTCAACAGTTGGCATAATGCTTCTTTACTTGATCAAGATGAGAACATTCAAGTGGTGCCCAACCTTGAGCTTGTATCAGAGCGTGATATGGAGGATATCAAACCACTAGAGAGCCCATGTAGAGGAGTTGGTAACGAGATTCAATTGAAAATTGGGCACCGGCATCATTGAGTTGATTTTGTTATTCACAATAATTTTGTCATAAAGTTTGACAAAAGTGAAGGGGGCCAAGTGTGAGCAAGTTGCAAGTCAGAGGGATACACATGGCAAGTACGGTGCTTACGGTTTGGCAGTATGGCATACTTTAAAGTGAAATCTATAGTTAAGGTGCACACACGTAGTGGTCCAATGGAGATTAACCACTAGCTTGTAGTGATTGGGTGACAAAATAAAAATTAAAGCCCGCAATATTGACCAACCAAAAATTTATGCATGCGACATATGAGAGAGAACTTCAAGGGCATTATGAAGAAATCAGCAAACGCCGAAGTATTGCTGATGCTGTTTTAGAAGGCTGCCCATAAAGCGACCATTTGTGGGTTTGAAAAAATAATATTTGGTATACAGTATGCCAACCCAAAAGCATATGAGTGGATTAAGAATATCACTCCCAAATCTTGGGCAGATGCCTATTTTATAGGAGCATGATACAATCATCTTACCTCTAACATAGCCAAGTCATTCAATGCTTGGATTTTATATGCTAGAGAAGCCAATCATTATAATGTGTGAAGAATTAAAGGTACAGTTGATGAACAGGTTTGAAAAGAAGATGAACTTAGGTAATAGTTGGAACGGCATGTTAGTATCAAAAGCTCAAGAATTACTCGATTTGCGACAGATAAAAGCAAGATTTTTACACACAGTTACATCCGCTATGGACATACAGTTTGAGATCCATTATCTTCGAAAGAAGTACGTAGTCGGTTTAATTCATTGGACGTGCAGTTGTAGAAAATGACAACTCTGTGACATACCGTGTAGTCATGTCATTGCGGCTATTAACCATATGCATTTGAATCCCACTATGTACTGTCTTTAGTATTTCACAGTGGAATAATTTAAAAAGGCCTTTCAAACTCCCTTTGGGCCTGTCCCGGATGATATTAAGTTGACAGGTATATTCAACAGGACAGTGTTGCCATCAAATACGACGCGCATTCCCGGTAGGCCGAAAAAGCAACGAAAAACATCTGAGACTGAACAGTCCATTACCAGGCCTTTGAAGTGCAAATGTTGTGGCACAGTGGGTCATAATATGAGGACTTGCAGAGAACCGATAGGCCATTAGGAAGTAAATCATTATTTCATTACATGCATTATACTTTGGTATTTTGTATCAAATTGTCATTTTGATGAATTAATGAATAGCATGAATTCCATGTTGTCAATCTTGTGTTTTTGTACTTGATGTTATATACGGATCTTTACAAGGTAAATGGTGTGATGGTGTTAATAAAAAGCAATGACTGTAATCAATATGCAAAAAAGTACGAAATTTTCAAACTCATTTTGTGATGGTGTTAACAATTTTGGACTGCATACTCCAGAAGCTTGTTTAGCATGAAGGATGTTCAACAACCGAAAATGTGATATTTTTAATTATTCAACAACCGAAAATAGCAATGTAGGTGAGAATGGGCATTGCTATTTTTAGTTGTTGAAAAACCGAAAATATAATATTTTCGGTTCTTAAACATTCAAATGTATGAAAGCAATTATGTGATACTAGGTTCTTAAAACATTTTCGGTTCTTAAAACATTTTCGTTCTCAAACACCCATCATAAAAAATGTATGAAAGCAATTATGTGATACTAGGTAGAAGATTTCATTCGGATTGGGACCAAGTACCATGTAACTGTTCCAAGCCAAACACAAAAAGCAGCACTCTTTACCTATAGAGGCCAGAATTAGGGCCTGTTTGGCTGCTAAATTGGGGCACCATACAATCTAAGATTTGGTCAGTGCAGGATCCATAATCCTTGATTGAGATTCTCAGAGAGTCTATACTTGGATTGGTGCAAATTCATTGGGGCCTGTCATTTTCCACAATAAGGTGGATAGCCAGCTTTTAGCAATCTTAGAATTTAGTGGTATTCTAAACAGGCCATATGCGTTTTTAAGTTGAATGGGATTTCCGAAATAGTTCATAAGCCCTATTGAAATGTTAAGATGCATTGATACCTATATGCATTTTGGTGAAATAAAACAAAAGTGATCCCAATATTCCTTAGAATCTGAAATAGGCAAAGGTTCATCTAGAATGAGTTGTGAATTTGCTTTCCTAATGCACCAGATGCTTGGGATGAAGGAGAAGTAATGCCATTGAAAAATAAGATACAAGGGAACAGCACACTATACACCAATGGTGCATCGGATACGGTTTTCAACTTCAACATCCATGTGCAATGGCGATGGACGATGGAGATAGAGCAAATCCGAATGACCATTCATCAATCTCCATCATCTTTCCATTATTGATGTTTGCCAACACTTTCCAAACTCTGTTGCTGTAAACCGTTTTCATCATGACATCTTCAGAGAGGACGATGGCGTATATTTCCTTAACTGAACATGCATAGTAGCCATATTGATTAATCTCACTCCTGAGAATTTCCCAACATGGAATAATTAAAAAAAAAAAAAGAGAATTTCTGAACATGGTAGTTTCTCAAGAGTGACTTGAAATTTTGGTTTTGCTTAAAAACTTTATGATGAAAATAATGGATGGGCGAGGAGTATCATTCCTCTCCTCAAATACAGCAAGAAAGATGGTATGAGGAGCTGTTAGGGTTCTGTTTGAAATCAAATAGGTACTACAGAATGCTTTTCAACATAGAAATAGAAAACAAAGGATACATAATAAGAAAATTCAAAAAGAATGAGAAATAGAAAGCAATTTTACAGTTAATAGCTTCAAAAAAAAAAAATCATGCTGTCTCATAACTTATGATAAACTCTTTTAAATTAATATTAAGAAGCAAAATGGAACAATGATTTGATGCCTTCTAGCAGGCCCTGGCCATTTTCTTCTACTTCTCATTAACTTTGTTTCTTATTTTGTAAAATTACTATTTTGTCAAACTATGATTTCTTTTAATGAAAAGAAATGATAATATAATGAAACCAAATTTGCAACAATGGAGTTAGAAATTCCTGGCAAATTCTCAAGATATTTTCACTAGACTAAAAACAACTATGATATCTATAACCATCTTCACTGAAGTCTTGAATCCAATTTTTAATCACCCCCTTTCTCTTCCTTCAATACTCCTGAGGCCAAGATTCCTGTGCACTGTTCAGACTGATCCCTACTGTCAAAGCTTGTTTTTTGGTCAGTGAATTTTTTTTTACCTAATCGAACATCCTAAGCATTAAAAGCTTGATATCCACTTCTGATTTTTTATTACATATCCATAGCTTTCAACCTAAATACACCACAGGATCCAATGAAGCCTAAATAAATATTATCTGAACTCCAATTTTGAAACCTCAAACCCTTGATATGTTGCTACCTGCTAGATACAAGAAGAACGTAGACAGATCTTAACATTTTGAGTTTCAGAGGCCAGGGACTCTGTTTAGCTTTCAAATGTTGTCTATGAAATTCCACATGGTGCTAACACTGATTGTCTAAACAAATTAATGAAGTTATCTATGCATGAGAACACCCTATAATAAAAAAAGAATAAAAAAGAAAGAAGAGAAACATGCAAATAGAATAGAATACCAGGGGAACTATATGCTATATTTAAAGTTATATATGTACACTCGCTACTATCAAAATTTTCTCTCATGTTTCAATATATTATGAACCTTAATTAAAACTTGGGATATTTAATATGCTACAGCCTCACAACCAAGACAAAAGTCTAGAAACTTTCAAACCGAGAAGGGTTTGAATTGTTAAATAATCTCCAGAAATATGTCAGTTAAATATCACCAGTTCGCTCCAGCTGCAACATCAACCTTTTCACTCTCCCTTCTCTTTCACAAAGTCCTCAATCAAACAACATTGTCTATCACTCAGATTCCTGCACATAATAAACCCATATGAAAGCCAGAAAATAGGTCCACGTTTGGTTCGTGTGAAATTGTTTTCCAGAAAACATTTTCAAATGAAAAAATTCTCTCATGTGATTAAATGTGAGAATATTTTTACATCAATTAGTAGCCAATTGGTGTGCAAAGATGCACTAAGACCAATTGGTATGAAACTATTCCCACACAAAATCACATTAGAGAATTTTTTAGGCACCAATAGTCGTATCAAATAAAAAACTTTGCTCAACATTATGGGTAATCTTGAAAATTCGTGGTCCTAAATGGTCATAATCATATCAAGAAGCTTCTCTTTTTAAGGAATAGAGGAAACAACTTTTTTCTTGTATCCATAGGGACATCTTGGTCGCATTTTTGGGCACAAGCGGGCTTCCAGGAAAAGTAAGCTGGCCCATAAATTGGAGCATACCAATTTATTAATGATAGTAAGCCAAAAAACAAATTGCTACAGAAGATGCATCAAAACGGGGCTTTATAACATGGGAAAGCTTTCTATACTTCCCTTGCTGTATATAAGTTATATACTTCCTCCTATCCAGCCGTCTGAACTGATGGTTGAGATGGACCTGTTCACAATGTCAAGTTTCTACAATGTTTTATTTTTTAATTTTTTTCTACAAAACACCTTGACACCAAATTTTGGACATCCACTCCTATCTCGAACTTGCACCAGCAAAAAATATATGAAATATTCCCTTGATAAAATAAAATGATCAAAATACTCCTGAAAGTCTTAAGGTATTTTGGCCATTTTATTGTATCAAGAATATTTTTTTAACTGTGCTCCATTGAGATGATGTCACGTATAAAATTTCATATTCATATGATTTGTAAAAAAGAAAATCAAAATGAAATACTCTGAGACGTTGGATCTAAATCAAACAATTAGTAGCTCACTTGATCCAATTTAAATGGCTAGATGGGGGTAAATATATAACATATATACAGTAGGTGAAGTATAGAAAGCTTTCCCTTACAATATATTGGAGAAAACAAGTTGATTTATGTCAACACATGGGCCTGCAAAGCATGGCAGGTTCGACAAATAGAGAATCAATAGAATTCATGCCACTAACAAGGAACTTATATCGAGCACATTTGAATCCAGTTTACACCTGTTATTACTGTGTGAAAATAACCTCCATGGGCACCACCTTTTTAGCTCATATGGAAAATGCAATGCAAAGTAAAGTTAGGTCAATACACTTATCTATACTTGTGTTTTATCAAATGAATACAATTTTAGCCTACCAAAAAGAAAATTTTTCAAGAGGGACAATGCAAAGACCACTAATCCAAGAAAGTTACTGCTACAAAAAGTTCTCTCTCAATTTGATAATTGGAGCATACAATGTTTCTTATGCCTCCTGATCAGTAGAAGCCATATGCAGTTTTCATAAACCGTGAGATACAATGACACGATACAAAACTGGGAGAAGTAAAATCAAAAGGGAGAAAAAAAGCAAAGCATGCCCAAATCCCTAAATGAAAGACTAGGATTCACACTACATAAAAGTGATTAGAGAGATTGAGCTTACGCCTCAAGGACCTATAACAAAGAGAATGAGCATTCATTGAAACCAGTCTGGCCATTGGGATACTTACGTTGAAACTTTGTTATTAAAATGAATATATTGTTTTCCACGTTGATATGGCCTCCCATTCCTTATTCCTGCATAAAATCTCAAACATATATATTCATTCAGAGTTCAGTTCCACTGAACCCAACATGGAATGACTAAAAGGAAAGAAAAGCAGATAAAATTACTCAACCAGAAAAAGGAAATCTTGGACACACTACATTATAAAACTGAAGATGCTATAAATAATACATAGCTCTCTAACTGTAGTTCTTACCTTTCCCTTTGCAAATAACCTTTTGGCCAGGTTGGGTACCTTGTGGAACCTAAAGAACCAGGCACCAATTTATCATTCCACTAAATATCACACTAGGAAAATTCCAATTATATACAGTTCAAGTGACCTTAAGAATAACATCCCCCATAAGAGTTGGAACCGGAACAGCTCCCCCAAGGATTGCCTGAACATAGTCAATAATATATCAGATATTGTATATAACAAGCATATATAAATGCACGGAACTTTGGATCATCGAATTAGATGATCAACAAATGCAATAACTAATGGTAACAGAATCATTTCTCAATCTCTGATAAAAAAAAATCTGCCGATCATGAATAAACACTGATAAATAATAGAAAACCTATAGTTTTCAACCATATAAAATTGTAACTTTGTTGAATCGCAACAAGGTTTAAAAAGTGGCCACTACAATGGAAGTAACAGCCTGAATAAAGGTAGTAGGCTAGGTGTATAACATGGTCCTTACACTTAAAAATGACTATTATTTAGATTAAAAACGACTGTTACAATAACACTCAATAACATTTACAATGACTTCCAAATTTTAATGATAAGGTAACATTGAGAAATGATAGTAAGGGATGTTATCAATAATAATGTAAAATGGAATGTAAAATGGAATGCTGTTCATCAATGGAATAAGTTAACAGTTTCACATCTAAACAGCGCCTCATAAACATGTTGAACTTCTTGGAACTTTATTGCTGAATCAGCATCATCGGTATTGGCATCAAGATGAAGCTTTTTTGCAAGCTACGGAAGCAGACAACAAGTGAAGACTGAGCAATAAAGCGTTTCTCATCAGATTGTCTAAATAATCCATGGAAGAGATGATTTATAAAAAGACACGATAAGTTATTTTAACAAATTGAGTCTTCATCCAAATTGAACATATAGCAGTTTCAAGCAATTTGCTTATCTGAATCTGCTCATTCAACCACAAGATTATAAATCTCCCTTTTTAAGCAGAGGTAGGAGCAGGAGATTTACAAAGTGACCTGATCTAAGACATAATTTGAGGCAGTTATGCAAGATGAAACAATCAAAGAACTCTATTCAACAAATTGAACTTGAATCGTACCACCATATCATGCATTTATTTCCTTGATCTCAATTTTCGAGAAAAGAAAAAAAGGCACCAGACACAGAGTGCTTTGTTTAGTATCAGAATCAGGCTAAAACAATTGGTTCCTTTGTCCACTAATTGTTCCAAAAAGTAAGTTGCCAACTCCAGGGTAACCAGTCACAAAATTCACCTCACCAAATCAACAACTAAATTTGCTTGTTTAAACTAAACAAATCATCCAAATGTGCCTTTGTATTTCTATCTTCAATTCATAGAAAACTGAATAACAGGATTATGATAATCTGTTTCATAAGTGATAATTGGGATGGACTAAATTCAATCCTTAAAAACTATCCAAAAGTACATAAACACAAGTTGAACCACAACTATACATGAGAACCCAAAAGAAAAATTGCTCTAATTTGAACCCTCTATAGTGCCATACCGCATAGCAAGCATTTTTTATTTATGAATCTGTTGCATTCTTGCCGACTCCAAGCACTTCATAGACGTCTCTCGAAGCCATCAATCTCGACCCTATAAAACAGATGCAAACCACAAACACTCTCTATTCTCCATCCAGAGAAAGCAAAGAGAAGAAAATTGAAGACAATACAAACCACAAAGAGGTGCCCACCAGTGGCATGATCGGATCGAATTGAAAATCTCCCTCTATTTGATAGCAACTCACTAAGAAACCCATTTCTCCAATTCACTGAAACACCCAAGAAAGCTCAAGAGAAATCAAATTTTGTTTCAGAGAACCCCAAAGATCTGGACACTCACTTTACAAAAATCCTAAAAAGAGTAAAAGAACACCTTTATTAGATATTAAGCTCTTAAAGATGGACGAAGAGTTGCAAGTTTTTGAGGCCTGTGCAGAAGAATAATGCGTCAATCCATTCAAGAATTCAGTAAGAAAATTGAAAGACAACAAGATAACAATAAAACCAAAAGACATACAGTGGGAATAGAGTTAGAGAGAGGAAGGAAGCGACGAGAGCTCTTCAAAGACCTCCATGTTAACGAGCAGGCGTCTCGAGCACCAGTTAAGCGAAGCATTTCAAGCTGATAATTCACAGGTATTAAGTGTTCAGACCAGAAGATTAAAAAGCCTCAAACCTCAAAAAAAAAACAGGCTAGATTTTGGTTTTCAGAGGGAAGAGAAAAAAGGAAAGCCGGATTTTTCGTTTACAATAAGAAATATGAAATGGAAACCAAGCTACTGATTTAAAGAGAGAATGATAAACCCTAATTTCAATGGAGAACTCGAAAGTCCCAAGGAATGCATGTACAAAACCACAGAGGCGTTTGAAGAGCTGCTCGCCCCTGTGCCGTGAGGCAGGGAAATTTGGATTGCCAACCTTACTGTTGTATAACAAGAACAGCATGTTACAAGTCATGCCCATCGACCATACTCGATAATGCGAAGCATTGTATGGGACCCCATCTATATATGAGTTATATATGTCACCCCACTTCGCAGCCGTCTGAAGAGAGCTAGGATTGCTCATCTCACAATGTTAGTTTGTTTAATTTTTTAGCATTTTTTTTCATCAAATTATGTGAAATGGATTTGCGTTGCAGCTACATGATTTTCTGGGTGAGAGTTAATGGGAGGCAATCTGATAGAGAGAGAGAGGAAGTCAAACTAATGCATCAGACAACTTAGAAGTAAGAACTATACAGAGAGAGCATCCTGTCAAAAAACATGGAACAAAAGGGGGGGAGAGATCACCCATTAACAACTAACATTCATTAACAGAGTAGAAACAGGGGACCAATCAAACAAAAAATAATAATAAGGGAAAACACACACGAAAGATGCAATCGGATAGAGAGAGGGAGAGGCAATCAAAACCACTGCATCAGATATCAGATAACTTAGAAGTAAGATCTATACAAGACAGAGCATCCCGTCAAAAAAGGAACAAGGGGGAGAGAGAGAGAGAGAGAGAGAGAGGTCCACTATCATGCATTAGAACCAGAGTAGAAACAGGGGACCCCAAAAAAAAAAAGTAGCCATAAGAAACAATTGTTAAAGAAAACAACTTAATCATCCAAAAATTGCATGTGTGGAAATTTCACTGACATTCAAACCCTCAATCTTACTACTTGAGGTGGCCTCCTAAGAAACCTTCATGGAGTGGGCCACAAGCATGAAAGGAAGTGAAGATATAAAATCCCCCGTCATACTCAATCAGAATTCCCAAATAGGCATTTGGGATGCCTTCTGACAAGATTAAGTTTTTTTTTTTTTTTTAATGTTGACTTTGTATTAAAGGATAGAAGAAATACAAAAAGACCAAGAGGGTCAAAGTACAAAATGTCACCGGAGCACGTGAAAAGTCACAAGACGAAATAAAGTAAAACAAAACCACCTGACGCAGTAGGGCTAAAACAAATGCCCGAAAACAGTGGGCAGTTAAACCAGAGCCCAATTAACCCGAGATAAGATCAGAAGCAGCTCCCTATTTGGCAAGATCATCTGCGACCTGGTTTGCCTCCCTCTAGATATGAGTCCAGGAGATCCGCATACCCCTGCAATGATCATAAATCTCGTCAAAAACATGCCAAAGTCTCCAAGGAAGTTGGGCAACCCCCGAAGCCAAAGATATTATTCTGGGAGTCCCATCTATTACAAGGAGGTGACCCCAAGAGCAGTTAAGGCATTTAAGGCCTTCTAGAAGTGCTCGAGCCTCAGCCTCAGTAGAATCAGTTCTCCCAATGGAAAGGGACAAGGCAAAGAGGGTGAGACCCTCGGAGTCTCTAAAAATGCCACCACCTAGGGTCACCCAGACAATTGGAAAGAGAGGGCGAATTTCCAAATATCGGCCACAAAAGGGCAGTGGAGGAAGAGGCGATCATTGGTTTCCTCTGCCTTGAGACACATCACACGCCGATTAGGAATTTGGATACCTCTAGCTTGGAGCTGGTCAACAATAAGGACCTTACCCCACAGGGCCAGCCGTAGGAAGAATTGGATCCTGAGTGGTATAAAACTGAACCACATTCGTGGGATAGTGGCCTGGCAGGGAGGGGTCCTTGGGAGAGGATTGGCGAGAGAGTGGTAGAGATACCATAGTGAAGGTCCCGGAAGGAGACGGGACCCAGCAGAGGCGGTCTGCCCCACTTAGTAGAGGTGGGAAAGAGGTGATCAGAAAGGATAACTCCTGAAAGGCGGGAACTTCTGAATCGCGAAGCAAGCGCCGGAGGTCGGGGTCCCAGACTCTTGAACCGTTCTTGGAAGGGAAGAGACACTGGATAGAAGCAAAAGGTGCTCTTGCCAGGCGAAAGAGAAGGAGACACCATAAAGAGAGGAGCAAGAGATATCCATGGGTCTAGCCAGAAACGAAACATGGATCCATCCCTCGGATGGAGGAGGATGTGGTCTTTGAAAGAAGGCAAGGAGTGGAGGATAGATCTCCAGAACCCTGAGGCTCGCTGCTGTGGTCTGTTGGGGATAGACCAGGGGGAAGAGGAGATTAAGTAATTTAAAAAGAAAAATTTGAAACATACACCCTTATCAGCCAAATACTCCACAATGCACAAATTGATGTCAGGAATTTGAAATGTGTATTATTATTAATACACCAGATTTCTTATTGTTTCTATCCCAGATCCAAAACCCAATTCTCCATCAAAATCCCACTTTCTAACAACCACATCAGATCAACCCACAGAAATCCTCACACCCAATTCTCGTTCTTCATCATCCTCCTCAGAGCAACCCACATCATTACTATACTCGCTACTATAATCATCCTGATCTGGATTGATATCGAGCTGCACAAAGTTGACTTGGATAGGCTCTGGGGCATTGCTAACTATCGGCTTCTGAACCATTGGAACAGCTTCTTTAGCAGGCTTAGGAAGAACAACTGCATCTCCTGGTTTCCAACCCACTGGTACATCCACAACAGGGGGCAAAGGAACAGGGTCACCAGGCTTCCAACCAGGTGGAACAATGGCAATATCACCAATCCCAATAGGCATACCAGGTTTCCAACCAGAAGGCATCAGAGGTGGAACTAATCCAATGGCCTAAAGTGGAGAAATCTGTTAAGAATAGAAACAGTATGGAAACCAGAAAACACAATTTCAAATTTTTATAGTATAAGTCCAATTGTTGTACTCTATGGCAATACGAGCTAAGAGGACGATGGCCATTTTATCTTTAACAAAGAGAGAGAAAACTGTTAGTAGCAAGTTTTCAATTTCATGGTGATTGTATTGATAAAAGGAAGAGGACAAGCTCTATTTTACTAGTTTGAGAAAAAGAAAACATCATAGCAGTAAAAGAAGGCTTAGAGAGAGAGAGAGAGAGAAATTGGCTAGAATGTATACCTACATGTACTGAAGCCACAAAAAATTCTGAAGCCAAACATTTTCAGCCACGTCTCCTGTTTGCAAAACATATTGAATGTATATCTACATGTACTGTTTCTATGGGTTTTACAATAATATAGTGTTACACTGGTCATTGCATGCCATTCATTTGGCAACACTACTTGTTTTGAAACACAAAAAAAAGGCAGGAAGCATCAAAGATGCTACTGTGGTGACTTTAACATACACATCTAAAAAACTTGCATCACTACGCAGATAAAACCCAATGAGAGAGATGCCAAATGTAGCTTCACTTCCTATCCCCCTCCTCTAACAAATCAGCTTTGCCTTTTCTTCTGGTTTTTGTCTCTCTCCACTCTGTATATATCACGGTTTTATTACTCTGATTTGAAGTATATGTGAGTGGTTCTTGGTCTTGGGTTTTGTTGTGCAAGTAGTACAAGAAACAGATGCCTGAATTTCTGCAATAGTGGTCACAAACACATGTATTTGCGCACATTTTACATGAATTCACAGAATTCAAACATGCAACAGGCATATATAGATATACACATAAATGCCTCCATATATATCCATGTACATCTATATGTACACAACCAGCAACACGCATATATACATATATAAATACATGGCTGGACATTCAACAAAACTGCATCAAATTTCAGAAAAAACCCATAGATCTTTCAAAGCTCATCAGCAAAACCCATAAAGCAAAGAACCCAATAGGTTGCAGCACCAACCACCAGAACTCAAATAGGTTGCTATGGACAGTTGCAGAGCCAGGAAAACATTAGCAAGAAATAAGGAACAGAGACAAAGATAGAGAGAGAGAGAGAGAGAGAGAGAGAGAGAGAGAAAGAGAGATTCCCGCCCCTTCAAAGATGGGTTATGATGATAACTCTTAGAAGCATCAAACATGGATTCATTTATTCTAGAGAGACAGAAAGTGACATATTATGCAAAAATCAAACAGAGTGAAAGATATGAACAACATAAAAAATTTAAAATATAAAGAACATGTCTCGGTGAGAGCAGGAGTGGAACGATGTGAGAGAAGGCTTGATATGGCCATATGTCTCACAATAAAAGGACTTATGTCCTAACAGACTAGTGAGACTGTTACATGCAAAAAAGAGGGCAAAGAAATAAAACGTAAAAAAATTTATAAATTAACTGTGGTACAGTGAGTCTCCTATCAGTTACCGATGATATAGACAGCCTGCATAAGTTCAAAGGGAGAGATAGGGAAGGAAAAAAAACAGAAATTGAAACACTTATAACTAAAAACAAAAACAAATTAAAGTCACAGACATGTTTATAGCAAAATTATCAGCAAAAAAATATATAGAAAAATAAGCATACTTCACTAGTCCTCACAGTCATATAAGCTCCACAGTTACTCATGAACGAGAACACACTATTTAGAAAACTAAGCAAGCATATATGCACCACAGTAAGGATTTTAAAACTCACGAATAATAACACATAATTGACAAGGGTGTATAACCATACAAGCTCTACAGTTAGGATTATAGAAGTCAAAATCAATCTCCCATCAGAATATTAAAACTAGATGAGTTCCACAAGTTATTGGGCATACTAGCCTAAACTTCCCTAAACATTAACAAATAAGTACTCATGAAAAAAAAGAGTTGGAACATCGAATACTTGGAAAACAATACCAAACAAGGAATAAGAAGAAACTAAAAGAAGTTGAAAAGAAGAACATGGAAGATTCCGTCCAGTTGTTTCTTTGATTTCCGTATTGGGTTTCATTCCTTTCATTCCAATTTTTTTTTCTTTTATGCCATGCTAAATTTTCTTTTTCCTTTTATCTCCAAGTTGCATTTTCTATAAAGGGTGAGGTTTGTATAAGGTGCCCACCTTATACATTTCAAGTAAGGCACACCTCTAAATTTTGCCAGATGATATAATTGTGGTGTTGGAAACCTTATGGTCGTTCGAAATTCGTGTTCAATCCTAATTATGAAATTAAAAAATCCAAAAATACAGGGATCAAATAGATCTATAAACATTTGAAAATTTTGAATAGAAGGTCGAGATAACTTATTACAAGATGCACCATTCTTATGACTTGAATTTTTATTTTATTTTTATCTCAATACATCTTGAGGTCGAGATTATCAACTGAAAGGTTTTTTAACTTTGGAACACTTATTCTAGTGGATTTTTTATGTGCACCGTCTTCTATATTGTAAGCATACAACCTTAAATAATAAATTTTCCCTTCTATATATTGGTATATGTTTTACTTTCAACATCAACTTCCATTCCATTTCTGTTAAGGAAGCTAGATTCCTCATGGAGCTTGAAATACGGACCGCATTAGATATGGGCTCAAAATCAAATATAGTTGTCAATGTAGTCATTTCTATTAATATTGTTTTTCTTTTCTTTTTTGAATTCACTTGTGTAACTTTTTTTTCTTTTTTCTCAAATTGGCATCACTGTATCTTCAATTTCTTTATTTTCACTTTATTCTTAACTCTATGTTTGCCCATACGATGCGTTAAAAATTGAATATCCAGGAAAACCACCCTTTGATAAATAATAGATACTAAAGAGCTCCTGCTATTTTCATTACACACCAATATCTAACCTGCTGTCATGAGCGATAGAGAGAGAGAGGGAAAGTTAATTAAACATATTGTGAAAAGAAACTCTTGAATCTGGTATCAGTATGGAGGATGCATCTCTTCCTCAGGATGCATCATAGGAACACTGAAATATCAGAGTTGAGATTTTCTTGTCCGCTTACGATATGTTTAGTCAACTCTCTCTCTTTCTCTCTTAACAAACGCCAGAATGCACAAACCTAAATATGCACCTGAAATGCAGCAATTATACTGATGTGGGGACTAAACAAGAATATCTCCACTGAGAGGATTTTGATGGTGGAAGCATGAAATGCCTGAAGTTGAAGGCAGCTTTCGCAAGTCAGCCAAGTGGTCATCCCCTTGGTGAGCCAAGTTACCCAGGATAACTCGTGTCATATTAAAAAATAGAACAAAAATACAAAAAGATATATAAATATATGGGATAGATGTATATATTTAATTTGGATGTTCTAGTCAAAGATCAGTTAGTTCTTTTTTTGCCATATATCTTTTTTCTTTCTTTTTTTTGGATTTTTTAAACTATCCCCAACTATAAATCATTCTTTTTCTTAATCCATATTTTGTAATTTTTGTTAAGATAATTTGAACTTTTTAGATTGTTCTTGGTTTCATTGAAACTATACTATTTTTGCTCCTTTTTTTTTTTCAACAGCTTTTTTTTTCAAGCGAGTCCAAGTGAACCCCCAAGTAACTCACCTCAGGCTAGGGCCGAGTAACAATAATTTCTAATCTTTCATAGCAGAGAGGTGCACAAAATAGAAGTGAACATATACCCTCAGAATTCTAAGCATGCGATTGAAGCATTTTACAGTCTTAAGGCAATCTACCCTATAGACATACAAAATATTAAATGAAACATGTACAAATAACGCCAGAATAATACAGTTAAGATCTGGTGGTATTTAAGATAAGGTATTTTCAAAGACAGAAGGAAGGAAGCTTAGTACATGTGAAGAGTCTATGTAAGGCTTCCTGAACCAGAATGACACTGGGAAGTTGACAATCAGACAGTACACATCTAACAATGCGATATGTTTATGCTTTCATTACGGCTTTCAACAGTTACCTTTTACTTTAGGGCGCATGCATTTACATTTTTAGCTCGAAAGCCTATGAACAAGCTACATATGTACAATACATTTGAATCTAATCTATGGAATACTGCATACACATATCTTTCAATCATAAAACAAATTGTCAGAACCTCTGAAATAGTTTAATAAAGAGTAACATTGATACAATTTCCCAAAATAATATGCAATTCCTCTCTACAGAAATCTTAACAGGAAAGATGCCAAATATGGAACTCTTTGAAAGAACCCTGTAACTTCTGTACAAAATGAATAAATCATGACAGGTTCTAAAATACAATGAGCTCTACCTTTTGACCAATCACAGTAAAAATTACCAAGAATTTACAACAAAAATGTTACAGTATCATGCTGGGGGAAGCAATCAAGACTTTTGGTTGGGTAAATTGAACTCGTTACAAAGAATGTCCAATAGTTCAACATCAGAGTGGGTACCATCTTTCTGTCGTTTACTAGCCAACACTGAAATCAATTCTGAGGCCTTCTCAAAATATCCAGATTTATGAACACATTCAAGGAACAGAGAGATTGTATAAGCAGATGGTGCAATATCACTCACATTAATTTCATGGAGTAACTTGAGCGCCTCTTCAATCTCACCTTTCACACAAAGCTCTTGCAAATTACTATTGTAAGTGACAATGTTTGGATGGATCCCTTTCTCCACCACATAAGCAAAACTTTCCCTGGCCTCATTCAATTGTTGTTTCTTGCGTAAGCCATTTATAATTGATGAATATGTCACCACATCAGCCTCAATCCCTCTCTCACACATTTCAGAAAGCATTCCTTTTGCATCTTGAAACTTGCCCGCTTTACACAACCCATTTATGAGTGTATTATAAGTGATAACATTCGGTTTTTTCCCTTGCTTTGTCATTTCCTCAAACAAGTCCATGACCTTCTCCAAAGCACCTGCTTTGCAAAACCCATTCATCAACACAGTATAACTCGTAACATTAGGCTCCTCGTTTTGTTCTTTCATCTCATCAAAGAGTCTTTGAGCAACTTCGAGCTGCCCCATTTTGATGTATCCATCCATCAAGGTGTTATAAATAATCACATGAGGTCTGGATCCCTTAGCAACAAGCTCTCTAAAAAGCTCCATGGCTTCCTCTATCTTTCCAATCTTACAAAAACCATCAATTAACACGCTATAAGCCACCAAATTAGACCCATGTCCCCTCTCTTCCATGAGACGAAAGGTTCGCATGGCATCATCCAAACGCCCACCTTTACAGAGACCATCGATCAAAGTAGTATATGTCACGGCATTAGGCTCTATGCCCTTTTGAAACATGGAATCTAACAATCTCAAAGCTTGAGGGAGCCTACCTTCCTTACATAATCCACCCAACACTCCCGTGTATGTAATAACATTAGGGCTTAGTCCCCTATCAAGCATCTCATGGAGAATCATCGTGGCATCTCGCCACTGCCCTTTAGCGCACAACCCATGTACCAAGGCAGAGTATGTAACAACACTTGGAGATATATTCTTCTCCGACATCTCGTAAAACAACTTCTTGGCCTCATCTAATGAGCCTTCCTTGCACAACCCATCAATAAGTGCAGTGTAGGTGAGCAAATTTGACCTAATTCCTTGATTTTTCATCTCTTTATAGAGCTTTTTAGCAGCTCTAATTTTTCCATCTTTGCACAAGCCAGCTAGAATGGTGTTGTAAGTAACAACGGTGGGATTCAACCCCTTCTGCAACATTTCCCCAATCAAACCCAAACACAATTCTGATCTCGAAGAGTTACAAAGACCATCAATGACAATTGAATAAGTTCGATCATTTGGAAAGGGCCCTTCCATTCCCATTTTCTGCAAAATTCTCAAAGCTGCACTAACCATTTTGCTCTTACAAAGACCCTTAATCAAAGTATTATAAGTAACAACAGTGGGTGCATAATTAAAGGCTTGAATCTGGTCTAAAACCTGAAAAGCACGATCAATTTGATGGGTTTCACAATAAAAATTCATCATAATGTTCAGAGTAACAAGATCAGGAACAATTCGAGACTGGTTTATGAGATCATAAGTAGATAATGTAGCTTGGAATTTGTTAACCCTAACTAGAGTAGCCAGAACATAATTACAGGTTGAAATAGAAGGTTTTGGGGTTACCTCCGAAGCCACTTCTTTGAAGAGCTCGAGAGCCTCATCAACCATGTCAGATTTACAGAGAGATTTGATGAGGTCTTCCTTCGATGTTAAATCCTCAGAATTAGGGTAAGAAAGAAAAGAAGAGCTGAAACTATGGGAAGTTAGATTCAAAGAGCTCAAATAAACCCTAATTACAACAGAAGAGCCAATCCTGGTAGTTTTGAGCGCCATTTTTTCAGGTGGGTGAGAGCAATGGAGTGGAAACCCTAGAAATTGTCAGATAGGGAAAACTGGCAAGAAGAGAGAGGATTCGATGTGCAAGAATTCATGGTAGTTTTCATTGAGTTTTTGCTATGAACTAATGGCAGTTGTATGCGTTTTTGTGTTTGAAAATACGAAAATGTATTTTAGGTGAAAATATGCATGTATTTTAGGGAAAAATGGTTTTCAGTGAGTTTTTGCTGTGAACTAATTGCGGTTGTATGTACTTTAGGGGAAAATAGAGGACAATCTGATACAGAACTTTCAAATCACATAAAAAATCCCCAAATTTAACATAACTCAAAAATCCCCAAATTAACATAGAACAAAGTGTTTTTCCCTAAACCTGATTCAACCCATCATCTGCTTCAAGAAGACAGCACCATTCTGAAAAACCCTATCTGCCCTTCTGTGCTCCTTTGAGAGATCCGTGGTCACCTCCTGCCCTCTATTTCTTTCTCTGCATCCACCTCTTTCTCTCCCTCTGCATTTCTTTCTCCTACGCCACTTCTCTCTCTCTCTCTCCTGGCTCCAAAGGAAATGGCCACCCACTCTCGTCTTCTCTCTCTAAATGAATAAGTTTACTCTCGTCTTCTCCCTCTAAGGGACAAAGTTTATGTAAAGACGCCTTACAATGTATAAGTACGGATGCACCTAAAAAATTCATCGAAAAACGTAGTTTTAATGTTGTCAGAAAACGTTTATAATGTATAACTACGGATGGACCTCAATAATCTATAGAAAAAGGTCGATTTAATATTATCGAAAAAAGTAATTTTAATATTGAAAAACCATCCGATTGATGGTGGAGATATCATATCCAAATCCAGATGTTTGACCATAAAAAGTAATTAAGTCTAAAAAATAAATATAATTTACTGCATATTATCTACATCACTTATTTTCAAGATTTTTTTATGTCTATAAATCTATTAGATTTTAATCATTTTTCAAATTTTAAATTTTATAATTAAATATAAAAACAAATTTTAAGAGAACAATAATAACATTTTATATCAAATTATATTCCATAATAAAATTTGATGGTGCACCTTCTCTCTACAACTACGTAGGCATTATGCACCCCTCTCTAAAAGTCCAAATAAGGTACAAAGGATGGTACGGTGCATAATCGTATAATTAATATGGTATATAGTTAATAATGGTATATAGTTAGTACGGTACATAGTTAGAATAGCTAGTCTAATCAATATGGTGCCCCTTTTTTAAACTTATCTGTTTTTTTCATTCCGGGTTTTTAACCTAGTCCGCTATATTTGCAACATTTTTATATAAAGTATTTTTACCGTTCAGTAGTTTTTTCTCGATTTTTCATTCGACTTTTAATATAAAAACAATTTATTTCTGATTTTACTGTTAGTCGATATATTGATATTCCCCGACTTGCTAACTATAGGCGCGGACAAGGTTACTTGCTTTAGGAAGGCATGGGGATATTCAACCTACAGAGTTTTGATATTATTGTAATAATATATGGCAGTTAATGTGAAATCGGAAATAAACTTTGCTGAGGATTAAAAAAAAAGGGAAAATTATATATATATATATATATATATATATATATATATATATATATATATATATATATATATCCGTTATAGTTTCTGTTATTACCAAACTACCAAATATTTTCCGTTATTACTGGAATGTTCGTTTTTTTATTTCATAACAAAAATTTTAAAAAATACCATTTTATCCTTTTTCGGTTTTTAAACAACCGAATTGGATAGATTTTCGATTATTCAACAACCGAAAATATGTCAATTTTGGTTGTTCAACAATCGAAAATAACTAATTTCGGTTTGGCGCTCAACAGTTGGCGTTCGAGCTTCGACCATGGTTATTCAGTTGTTCAAAAACCGAAATGAAGCTAATTTTGGTTTTTGAACAACCGAAAATAGACGAGTCTCATTTATACTTCTAGTTTCAATTTCTAGCGCTCCACCGGCCCACTTCTCGTCTCTTTTAATTTATTTCTCACTCTCTCTTACCTTTCTCACAAGAAAACATGTTATTTGGATTTGGATACAAGTTTTTTGACAGATTATAACTACATTTAACAGATTTTGAAAGCATTTGACAGATTTCAATTATGTAGTGAAGGTATTTATAAACTGATTTGTTGTTCGATTTTTAGAAGTTAACATTGTATAAGATTATGATTTAGGGTTTGAAACTTGAGTAGAATATGGCAATTTAAGGTGTATTTGATGGATTTCACGGTTCTATAAGTGACAATTTGTTTGAGTGATATTTGGGGTTTTTAAGAAGTGTAAATTTTTGGGGTTTTTAATAGCAAGGGTTATTGGGTTTTTAATAGGATGAGTTATTGAGTTATGTTTGTTTTTTAAATCAATTTAGCCCCAACCTAACTTTTCCTAGCAACTTCCCCCCAAAAAACCATGTTTCCCAGCAAATAGCCCCCAATACAAAAAGGTCATTTTTTTGATGAAAATACCCTTGCCTTACATAACAAATCATTTTCGCTGGAGAGGGCGGTCCAGTGTTTTATTGTGGCAGTCCAAGGATCATGTTATCCGACATTTTGAAAAAGCGGTGCGGCAATTTGAAGGACAGTTAGGCATTTTAAAGTGGCGGTACAACATTTTGAAGGGGCAGTCAAGCGTTTTAAAGTGGTGGTCTGGCATTTTGAAAAGATCAATTTGTCGTTGTACAATTGCGGTCCAGTGTTTCTTGTTATGATAGGGAAGGGTATTTTAATCAAAAACAATAAATTTTTTGTATTGGGGGTATTTGCTATGAAACATGGTTTTTAGGGGGGAAGTTGCTAGGAAAGTTATGTGGGGGTAATTGATTAGAAAGTCTATTTTGGGGGGTTTTATACATTTTTTCCTTTTATTTATTGCTTAAGAATTTATAAACAAATTTGGGGTTATTGAGAACTACAAATTTGAGGGTTTTATTAGAACTCGAAATTTTTACAAGAGGATCTATTGAGTTGATTACTATTTTTTAGTGACCGTGAGGAAATTCACAAAATTGTGATTGAATGCTTTGTTTTGAATGATGGATCAAATTTTACATTATAGTGTATTGTGTGTTAGCTTTGATACTCTTAAATAGTTTTAGGTATAAATTTGTGAAAGATGAAGCGATATCTTAGGAAAGAGTTGATTTATCTTGTTGATGGTTTGAGTAGCTTAAAGACAAATTTTTGTACTTGATTTATTGTTCAAGTACAGATTTACCTTGAACATTTTGCAAATGCTTGTGGTTTTAGAAGTACATAGGTAATAAATAACTTTATACATACAAGCTTCAATATTTTGGATAGAATAATTCGTGACTAGATTTATTTGAGAGCTCATTTTATATGTAAATTTGTGATCACCTAATTTATGAAAAACCAACATTCCAAGATTGCAAAAGACATTGTTATTTTTATTCCAAGATTGCACTAGGGATTCTAACTTGCATTATATTTTCGATTGTTCAACAACCGATACTATTTTTAATTGTTGAACAACAGAAAATATAACATTTTCGGTTATTGAACATTTGAAAATGTTATATTTTGGAATGTTCAACAACTGAAATTTGGACTGCATATTTGCAGCAAGCTTATGGAATATGCAGTCCAAATTTCGGTGATTGAACATCAAATATAACATTTTCGGATGTTCAACAACCGAAAAATAACAATGCCTATTCTAACCTACATTAGTATTTTCGATTGTTGAACAACCAAAAATGTTATATTTTCGGATGTTCAACAACTGAAAATAACATTTTCGGTTGTTTAGCAACCGAAAATAGCAATGCCTATTCTAACCTGTATTATTATTTTCGGTTGTTGAACAACCGAAAATATAACATTTTCGGTTCATAAACATCCAAAAATATTATATTTTCAGATTTCATTAATCGAAATTTGGACTACGTATTTCCAGCAAGCTTTTGAAATACATAGTCCAAATTTCGGTTGCTGAACATCCGAAAATATAACATTTTTGGATGTTCAACAACAAAAAATGTTATCTTTTTTGTTGTCAACAACCAAAAATAGTAATTATTTACCAAGGAAGCACATAAAAGGTATAAAACAAAAAAATATGAATAGTTTAATTAATGAACCCATAACAATCACAAGTAGAGAGGAAAACAACTTAATTCATGAGCATCAAATGCTATGACATATACCCCACATCGCATCACATAGCATCACATAGCAACATGCGCAACTAAAGCAATGGACAAAATGAATAATTGAAGGTGTTCTAGATACTAAACTCTCCACATAGCAAAATGCATAATTAAAGAAATGGACAATCAGGGAACAATGACTCATTGAGGCTTAGTTCCCAAATACATCAACAAATTCTCAAGCACATCACAAAAATAAACACCATATAACCTGTCATAACACATGTCCAATGTTTAAGTGGACATTGAAAACCATCCATGTCGTAATCCAAAAATTCAGACATCCACAAAAACAAAGTGATCATCCCACAATCTTTCATAAACATCACCTCTTTAAAAAAATACTCCATAATAAACTCAGAAAAAATAAATAGGTATTTAAATCGTTCATGAAAATAAGTAGACAAGATAACTAGATAGTGAAACTAGTCAATCCTACTAACATTTCTAGTCTTCTAGGAATAAAGCCTTTCATTGGTGAATGCAAAAGATAAAAATTTCCTCAACTTCGCTCATTAACAAATAGTACCTAACCAGCTTCATGCTAATAATCAATAAATTAAAATAATTTTCTCCCCGCATCAGAACTTGCCTGCACAATCTTTCAAAATAATTATTATTTGTTTTTCCTAACAGGCCTCACAAGCTCCGAACTTTAATACAGGAACTATGTAAAGTATGTGGATTCATTGTCTCCCCATCTCCCATCATAGACAATAATCATTTTGCATTCCAAATTAACAATTCCCCAAGATCCACCCAAAAAAAACGAGAAAATGGATCAAAGACACTATATCTCCAACATTTAATGGAAAATGAAATTTCATAATCGAATGTGCAAATTGATTCTCAAGCTACTCACATTCCACAAAAGCAGTGATTTAAATCAGGCACCCCAAAAATCCAGTGAATTGGAAATCCGGATTGCCATCTTACTATGAGAAAAAACCAGTCATCCAGCAAAGATTGGGTTCAAATCTCCATTTTACTGTACAAAACCAGTTTTTTTCTAGACTCGACAATTTTTCTATTTAAAAAAAACACGCGAACAAACAATGAACTTGATAAAAACTGGGTTAGATCGTCATTTTACTATGCAAACCCAGTTCCCCTCTAAACTCGGTCATTTCTCTCTGTATAAAAACAGTTATTTGCATATATATAGCAAAGACATGCCCCAAAAACCTTGAAAACCTAAAACCACCTCTTAAAACATGCTCGAAAAACCTTGAAAACCTAAAACCACCTCTCAAAACCTAAAATGGACAATAAAAAGCCTAAATAAGCATGAAACAACCTCAACAACGCCGAACTCAAGATCACAGCTCCAGTGGATTATAAAAAGGGGAAAGAAGCCGGAAGTCTCAAGTGTAGGCGGATGGGAAAGCTAGGGTTTCTTAAGAATAGAAAAACCGCTTTCCAGATCCTGCGCACCCTCAAACCCCCGGCTACCACACCACTTTCCATGCCCCACCATATATCCTTTCCACCACCTTTTTTTTTTTTTTTATGCTTACTTACAAACCGCCATTAAGGAGTTTAAATAGGAACACAAACAGGGTTTTTAAAACCTCTAGTGGGGTTCAGCGGTTTTGCAAAAAACAATGGACTTTGAAGGTCGGCACTCGGTACTGCTTTTTGCCCAAAAAAACACCCTGGTTTTAACTGCGTTTTTCAAATTTTTTCCTTTTTAAGTTTTAAAATTTTAAATGGCCTAAGGTTTTTTCTTACCGTTGGTCACCATATTTACAATTTTAAGGGCCATAGAAATTCTCAGGCCCTCTAAGGCACCGTGAATTTCGGATAAATTTTTAACATTGTCAAGGAAAATATTATTTAATTTACAAAAAGGTAACGAAAACATCCAAATTGAGGTATATATATTTATTTTAATTTCTCACTTGGTTATTTAAGAAAATAATGTATATATTTGTTATATTTAATATTATTATGGAATTACTGTTATTACATATATACTTTTTTTTTTAACATCACAACATTTTAAAAAAAATGGAATTGCCCTTTTCAGTTTTTGAAAAACAAACATTTTGGTTTTTCAAAAATTGAAAGAGGCATGTTTCTGGTTTTTCAAAAACCGAAAATTAGATATTTTTTGTTTTTCAAAATTCAAAAAATGTCTTTTATTTTCGAGTGACTTATGGAAAGTTTATTGAAAATAAACATATTTTTGGTTTTTGAAAAAAAAAATTCTAATGTTTTTGGTTTTTGAAAAATCGAAAATTGGATATCTATCATTTTCTGGTAACTTATTGAAAAATTTACTGAGATTTTCATTTTTTTGAAAAACCCAAAATATCGTGTTTTCGGTTTTTCAAAAACCAAAATCAATATTTCCTTTTCCAATAATTTAGTGGAAAATTTACTGAAAAGAGAGATTTTCGGTTTTTGCAAAATCAAAATTGTCGTGTTTTAGATTTTTTTTAAATCTAAAAATTTGATATATTTTTTGTTTAAAAAACCGTAAACTATCTTTCATTTTCCAATGACTTCCTAAAAACTTCCAGGTAATTCTAATGACAATGTTAAATATAATTGGATGGGCAATGATTTCATGCCATCGTTGTATAGTAATATGATGCAATAACCTTAAGAAACCATTTTATGGCCATTTGTTTGATCCAAATTTTGAGTTATACACTCTTTTCATTCTAATGAACAACCACAAAGAAAGAAAAATTTGAAAACACAAACTATAAAGAATTTTTTTAGCCCAAGTAACATAGACCGTTCATTTTGGTGAGATGCTTAGATCTAGGCTTTAGAAAGATTTTTTTCTTTCCAATTTTTTTAGATGGCTTTATTATCATTAGATGAACAATGTTAAAAATAAAAAAAATGATTTTGAGTTTATAAAGGCTAAGATCTTGAAATTCACAAAATGAACAGTCTAGATTCGTTTTTGGAGGGGACTCATTTTGACTATATCTAGGGTTCAAATTGAACTTTTTTTGGGGGGAAGATTGATTATTAAGATGAAGAGAGTGTGTGTACAAAATTTGAGGTCATACAAATACCACAAACATGATTTTCTAGAAGTGTTGTTATATTATACTATAATACAACCGTTGCATTGGATCATTGCTCATAATTAATAGATATATATGTTATTTTCTCTAGCGTATGAGACCATTTACCTTTGATACAATATGGTCAAAAAAATCTTGACCATTTGATGTGAAATTGGATGGCTGCAATTATTCCATTGACCAAGCTCAAATTTCAAAAGAAATTTTATTGAACTTTGTTACACATCCAAGCTATCAAATTTCACATCTTTGTAAGAAATCGTGATCACCTTGTATCAAAGGTAAATGGTCTCATTGTATACAATCTCATATTTAAATATACTAAAACAATCTAATTGCCTGTGTGCATGGTTGAAACTTGAGGCATTTTAAGAAAAATGTACAAAAATACCATTTAGGTATAAAGAGGTCACAATCTAAAAATTAATAAGAGTAAATTTGTATTTTTAAAATATTTTAAATAGTTTAGTGTAGGTAAAATTAATGAGAGTAGATTAGTGTTTTCAAAATATTTTTGAGAAGTTCATGAATGGAATGAAAAAGTTTAAAAGTGAAGTCTCTAACATTAATCCAATATTCTAACCACTTAATATACTCCCATGGGAGGATAGATTACTTTGTTCCTTCGGGTTAAACTACTGTTTGGAAGGATGTTTTTTTGGGGAGCCATCTAAAAGTCACTCGATGATTGTTCAAAAAAGAAAAAAAATTGAAAAATGAGTTTTGTAATTCTTCGATGTCATCCTGTAATTATTAACAAAATAAATATTGAGATTTTCCTTTTTCTATGTCCATAGAGTGTGTAATTAATAAAAAAAATTTATCGATGTTAATCTATGGATCAAAGACGTTACGTCCCCAAGATTTGAGGTTGTAATGTTAATCATAGATGGGATTTTACCTATGGGAGTAATTTAACAGTGCTGTTAAGGGGAGTATGATTTCTTTTGGCTAAACTTTTTTAAAAAATCTCCAAGTTAAATCATATTTTCTCTTGAAAAAACTGCTCAAGGCCCCTTTCATTCCATAACTTTCTCTACAATTTTTTAAGGAATATTTAACTATTTGTGTGAAGAAAAAATAGTATTCACGATTGGAAAAAAAAAAATTCATTTTTTTTGTTTCTTTGTGTTTTTTTTCAGATCCCGATTCTAAGACTAGCGATTCTTAATCTCCTTCTACATCCATATTCTGTCTTTATTTATAAGTACTTGGCTGAGTGACTCGCCTCTGCCTATGGTCATAGGGATAACTCAACCTAGTTAAATATTACTAAAAGTCATTAGTTTTGTAAAAAAATCTTCAAATATATTGTGTTCTACTTTTTATTAATTTTTAATTATTTTTAACAAACTATTATTTTTAGTTCTTTACTGTACAAAATGCAATCGAGTCCACTCGGACTAGGTCCGGATTCGGGCCCGAGCCAAGTCTGAAAGCTTGGGTAAAACGTTAGTCAGATTTTTCACCCTGCTCTTCAACAAGGAGGTCCTTAATGAACTCTAATGGACTCCACTCCCAATATGTTCGCAACCATGGCTGGAAATCACAATCATTGTTCGTAAAATCGTCTGATCTAACTGCTAACTGCTTGGTAAGATCAAAACCAGCCAATGGGCAGATCCGGTTTTGGGCGGTTAGGGTGATCAACCGGTATTTTTAAATTTTTTTTTTTAAAAATGCATATAAATTCACAAAAATAAAGAATTTGATTTGTAATGCATTTTTAAATATTCTTTACATTATAATAAAGATTAAATATTGTTTTGGTCATTAATACTCATTTTTATATTTTCCAACTTTTTTAGAAAAATTTTTAAAAAGCCATTGGAAAATATAAAATAGGTTAAAATCCATTTTTTTCATTAATTTTTAACTTCAGTTGAATGTGTTTTGTTTTAATTATTCTTTATATGCTTTTCATATTTTAGTAAAAAAAATTTGTATTTTTTTATTTTTTTTCACTTTTTTGATCGCCCGAGACTTGCCTAATTAGAACGGTTGAGTCAACCGATTTACTAGTTAGGCTGGTTAAACCGCTTCTAGGCCCATATCCGATTAAGGGTTCGATTTTGCAAAACACTTATCAACAACTCATTTTTCACATATATGAGCTCCATATCTCCCGTGAGGTTGGTGTACCCTTTTCGGGATATCTGAAAAGTCTCTGACAGTATCTGAAAAATCAATACCTTAAAAAGCTCAAACTTAAATATGAAAAACATTGGGCCACAAACCTCTTACACTCCTTGGAAACTTGCTTGCTATCTCTTCTCACACTTCAATGCTGCTACTTTCAGAGATCTACAACTCTTTAATGGCTCAAGTAGATAGAGAGTCCAAAGTCACAGTCCCTATATTTTATTTTAGGAAAAATTTCGTATAGAACTTTAATTTTTAATATTATTTTATAGTAGACTTTCTTTCCGTTTTTCTTTCGAATGACATAAAAAAACTCCTAAGGATTTCACCGTACCCGCATTTCTTATCTTTTTCTTTATCATAAACTTAGCCCCAACAAATCTTTTTATATCATTTCAACCCAAAAACTTTTTAAACTCTCTATTCCCCTTTCTACCCATTAAAACAAAATTGGGTTGAAATGGTATAAATTTTTTTGTTAAAGCTAATTTGTATAATCAAAAGTCAATAAAAGAGAGAGATAAGAGATGATGGAGTCAGAAAGAGGGTCTACCATGAAATAATATGATGAATTAGGGTTCTATACGAAGTTTTTCTTTTATTTTATTAAGGTATGTATGTTTTTCGTGCAACTCATAGTTTTATCATTGATTCATATGCTCTCTCTCTTTTCGTGAGAAAAATTACAAAATAACCACCAAAAATAGACTTATGCAACTTAACCCAATAAAACTTTTTCTTCCCACTTTTTATCCCAAAATTTCTTTTTCTAGCAAATAACCCCCCAACCGAAAAAGAAAAAAAAGAAAGAAAAACTAAACTACCCTTCCTTGACTTTTACCCATGCCTTTCTCTCATCTCGACAAACGTATGGTCCAACAGATATACATGGCGGTCCAACATTATTCTTTTTGGATAAACAGGAGGTCCGGCAAATGTACAATGCGGTCTAGCACTTTTTTCCTGGACAAAATGCGGTTTGGCAGATCCCTATGGCAGTCCAACACTTATGTTCATGGACAAACATGTGGTCTGACATATTTATATGGCAGTACGATATATGCGGTCTAGCTGATAATGAAGGCGGTCAAACACTTTGTTTAGTTTAATGGTGTTTAGCAATTGGTACATGGTAGTCTGGTAGTCTATGTAGCTTTTGGTATTGTGCATAAGTCCACATGAATGTATAGGCCAAATTAATTTTTTATGTACGAAAAAGGCTATTTTCGTAAAAAAAAAAAATGTATTTTTTTTTACTTGAGGGGTATTTGATAGGAAAGTATATTTTGGGGTAAAAAGTGGGAAAGAAAAGTTTGATTGGGGTAAGTTGCATATGAAGTATATTGTTGGGGTTATTTGTAATTTTTCTAAAAAAATTTGGATTTTTGGTAAATCCTAGAAAATTTGGAGCATGGAGAGTAATGGGATGGGTAGAGAATTATATTTAAAAAAGTCGATCGGTGACCTATATCATCTGTCTAGAAAATCGTTAAGGATCAGTAGATTGGTGGTTCAGATGAGGAATCCAATCAAGTGAATAGGCTAATAAATAATAAAAATAGAGAATAAATAAATAAATTGAAAAATAATGAAAATAAAATTATGGGCCAGATCAATTGGTTCTCAATATAGGGTGGGAAATCAAACTAATCCCACATATACTCGATTCAAATCGAATGGTTCTGATCTAGATCGACGTTTTTCAAAACCCTCGAAAGAATAATGGAGAGAGCCACGGGTCGGTCACTTACATGGGCGTGAGAGTAAGAGTAAATGGGTCTTGAGAATTTCTCTTTTTAAATTTTCCAAAAGAATTGATTTATTTTGGCTTTTTCTAACACATACGGGATAACTGGGATTTTATAATAAACAAGGGTGGGCTGGAGGGTATTCTTCAGTTTTGAGGTTTACTGGGTGAAACGAGGATCAGAGTATAATTATAAAGCAACTTACACATACTGTTTACTTTTGATACAACGCGGTCCATGGTGGCAACGTGTCGGCCTAGACGGATTGAGACTCAATTGAATCCATCTCAAAAACAAAAAAAATATATTTAAATATTATGTTATATATATATATATATAATTTAAATATTATAATTAAAAATATTAAAAAATCTACAGTTAGAATTATTTAAATATTAACAGTTTAACACTATTGGGATCGGATCTGAGTTGGGCCAATATAGACCCCGACCGGGACTCGATTAATTTTCAGGTCCAAGATTTGGCCCCGAACCTAACCCTCCGGGTCAAAGTTTTGTGCCCTTACCGAGACGGATTGGTCCCGTCGGAGGGTCCCACATCCAATGCTCTCATGGAAGTATATTGCACATCTATACGGCGCATATCGTGTGCTCTCATGGGAGTATATTGCACATCTACTCCCTCGGCTCTATCCAGTGCTCTTTTGATTCAAAGGTGGACAATGTCCTAACGGAAAATAAAGGACCAAGGGACTTGGTTCCCTTGTTTGAAAGTGAAAACAGTTAGTTATGTGTGGCCGAAATCATCAGTCATATGCTTCCTTAAAAAGATTGATTTATTATCATATTGGATAAAAGGCAAAAGGCAAAAGGCAAAAGGGAGTTTCATGATGAACAAGGGAGAAACCTACACACAATACTTTCCTTCTTTTAGAGACACCCCTTGGATTCATGGGGCAGGGATGTTCAAGAGTGAGATGTATCTCTAGGTGAGAGAGATATAGATTTCGATTTTTTCATGAGATTTGGGTTGGTTCATTTTTGTATTTTTGAAAGAGAATTTTTGTTTGCTCTCAAGATTCTCTTTCCAATAGCCGAAAGGTGGTCATAAAAAGGGAAATTACTTGGCATTATTGTTCGGTCTAGGGAGCGCTCTTAAAAGGGAAAACTATAATAGTTTTGTCAATGTCTAGAAAGATATATATCTTGTGTAACCCAAAATTATATTCATTAAAAGTAATTTTATCTCGTTGCGGCTATCGGTGCTACTCGCTTAGGGTAAGCCATGTAAATATTATGTTGAGTTATTATTTAAGATTAAATTCTCACACTAGATTTGTGATTGTGTTTGTTTATTTGAGATTTAACTAACTACAAATACAGTCTTAGGTGAGATCCGTTATTTGGGATCTTAAGTTAAAATAGCTCTAGAAGTTAAATTGTTAAATAGTCCTCGTAAGAATTTTGATAAATAAGCTTTTTGCTTTTTTTTAAAGGAAAATGCAAAACCAAGCAAACAAGAAATGGATTTATTAGAAATAAGGAAAACAAGAAAAAAGAAAAGTTAAACCATTGAACAATATTTACAAATATTTAAAAATTCAGAGCCATATTTCAAAAATAAAATAAAGGACTGAGCAAAAAAATAATTTCATTACAAAGTAGGATAAAATCAACAAAAATATAAATAAATCAATCTTAAAGCCATGTAGAAACCCTAACAAAGTTGAAAATAATATTTAGTGGTTTACAATGTAGGTGCGGTTACCGTAAAGCTTAGGCTTCATGTTAAAGAGAAAGGTTGAAAAATGTACAGTTGAGATCGAGACACGAAACTTTTACGATAGTTTCCACTTGAGAACATGAAATTTGACACTCCAAATATAGGGTAGATCAGGGGGATCTTTAAAATTTTGAAAGGGAATTATATACTACGAGACAACAAATGTCATTACAATGAGGTCACAAATATTAGATGTTTAATTAGATGGCATGGTGTATGTCTTGAAGTTCAATAATTTTTTTTTTTAACTTTAAATCTATTGACACACTCTTACAACCATCTAATTTGAAATCTAACAAACAAGAATATTTGTGATCTGTACAAAAATAAATGATCTCTTTGTATACTATGCCTTTGAAAAAATAAACTAATCCAATACGTTAATGTTGAGCTTAAAATGTTTTTTCTTACAAATATTTCATTGTCGAGATTGATGCTACCTCCCTAAGAGCCCATTTGGTTCCTTGGATTTTTCAATCCGGTGGACAAATGCATAATGAAATTGAGATTTATTGGAATTGACATTATGGTGTATGCTATTTTGATTGTATCCGGTAGAAACTATGAAAATACAAATTACTTGTTTGGATTGCATGGAATATATTTTTCTTGAAAATTTACTTTTTTTATAAATTATTATTATTTTAAACAATTAACCATTTCCAACAGTATGATTATTGAATCTTATTTTCTAGTGTTTGTCCAAATGAAACAATATTTCAAAATTACCGAGTTATATATATATATATATATATATATATATATATATATATGAAATGATCCAATGCAACGGTTGTATAGTAGTATAATGCAACCACACATCTAAAAAACTATATTTTTAACATTTGTATGATCCCAAATTTTACACACACATTCTCTTCATCCTCATAATCAATCCTATGAAAACAAAATTCAATTTACACCCTAGATATGGTCAAAATTAATACTCATCCAACAATGAATATTAACCATCCATTTGGTGAATTTCAAGATCTAAACCTTAACAAATTCAAAATCATTTTTTCTTCTTTTAGCATTATTAATCTAATGATGATAATGCTATATAAAAACTTTAGGTATAAAAAAAATTGCTTCTAAGACTTATATCTAACCATCTCAATAAAATAGACGGCTTATATTAATTGGGCTAAAATGAAAACTTTCTAGAACATTTTTTCAAAATTTTCTTTTTTGTGATTATTCTTCAAAATGAAAAGAATGTACATTTAAAAATTCGTGTCAAACACATATCACTAACATAGTTTTGAAGATAATTGCATTATACTGCTATACAACCATTGCATGAAATCATTCCTTATAGGCCGTACCAAAGAAAAACATTCACAAATTATAGAGGTTAATCATGTCACACTATCAAATACGACCACCATGTTAATGAACAGTAGATCCATCATAATTTGAAGTATATTTGGAGCCCGAGATCAATTATTTTCTATTATTCGTAGTGATTTGCAAATGCTTTTGAACAATTTTTGTTTATCAAATTAGTGAAGTGGATTTTGAGAGAGAGAGTGGGAATCAAAACTAATGCATCAGATAACTTAGAAGTAACAACCATACAAAAACAGAGCATCCCGCCAAAAAAAAAGAACATGGGGGAGACATACAGATCACCCATCAACAACCAGCATTCATTAATACGCATATAATCAGAGTAAAAACAGGGGACTCATCAAACAAAAAATAAAAATTAAATAAAACACACACCTAATATACAATCTGATAGTGAGAGAGAGGCAATAAAAACCACTGCATCAGATAACTTAAAAGTAAGAACTATACAAAGACAGAGCATCTCGTCAAAAAAAGGAACAAGCGCGACAAGAGTGAGAGATCGACCATCACAACCAGCATGCATTATTTCACATAGAACCAAAGTAAAAACCGGGGACCATAAAACAAATAAAAAAAAACGAACCAAGAGAGAGAGAGGGTAGCCATAAGGAACAACTGTTTAAAGAAAACAATTGAATCATACAGATATTGCTTGTCTAGAACTTTCAAACCCTCAATCTTACTACTTGAGGTGGCCTTCTTAGAAACCTTCATGGAGTTGGCCACAAGCATGAAAAGAAGTGGAGATATAAAATCCCCAGTCATACTCGATCAGAATTCCCAAATAGGCATTTGGGGTGCCTTCAGACGAGATTAAGTAAAAACGAAACTTTTGAAACATACACCCTTATCAGCCAAATACTCTACAATGCACAAATTGATGTCATGAATTTGAAATGTGTATTATTATTAATGAACCATATTTCTTACAAACTCCATGCAAATTTTCTTTTCTTTTTTTTGATAAAAAGGTCACATACTAAAATCGAATCGGGAAATCAAGACTCTTGTAATCAACAAAATTACCTTGTTTTCACTTAAAATTGTTTCCTGCTCCAACATGAGCAGATATTTCCCACCTCATAACTTGCACATATCTTTTCCAATCTGCTCCACAGCAGAAAAGTATAGTGGGACAACCATTATCCAAACACAATTAGCTAAATATGCACCAATATCCCATATCCAAAACCCATTTCTCCATCAAAATCCCACTCCCTAACAACCACATCAGAGCAACCCACAGAAATAATCACACCCAATTCTCATTCTCCATCATCCTCCTCAAAGCTACCCACATCACTACCATACTCGCTACTATAATTATCCTGATCTAGATTGATATCGAGCTGCCAAAGTTGACTTGGATAGGCTCTGTTGCAGTGCTAATTATCGGCTTCTGAACCATTCGAACAATTTCTTTAGCAGGCTTAGGAAGAACAACTGCATCTCTCCTGGTTTCTAACCCGCTGGTACCTCCACAACAGAGGGGTAAAGGAACAGGGTCACAAGGTTTCCAACCAGGTGGAACAACAGGTATATCACCAAAATCTCAATGGTCATACCAGGTTTCCAACCAGAAGGACCTGAGGGGAAACTAATCCAGTGGTCTGAAGTGGAGAAAACTGTTAAGAGAGAAACAGTATGGGAACCAGGACACCCAATTTCAAATTTTTACAGTATAAGCCCAATAGTTGTACTCCATAGCAATATGAGCCGATAGGGCGATGGCCATTTTATCTCTAACAAAGAGAGAAAACTGTTAGTAACAAGAAGATCTTTAGTCTTCAATTTCATGGTGATTGTATTTGATAAAAGGAAGATGCCGAGCTCTATTTTACTAATTTTCTCTAGTTTGAGAAAAAGAAAATATCATTGCAGTAAAAGGTGGGCTAGATAGAAAGAGAGATAGAGATATTGGCTAGTATGTATATCTACATGTACTGAAGCCACAAAAATTCTGAAGCCAAACATTTCCAGCCCATATCTCCTGTTTGCAAAACATATTGGCTAGAATATATGTCTACATGTACTGTATCTATGGGTTTTACAATAATGTAGCATTACACTGATCATTGTATGCATTGCCTTTCATTGGGCAACACTATTTGTTTTGAAACACAAAAGGCAGGGGCAGGAATCATCAAAGATGCCAACGTCTTGACTTTAGCATACACATCCAAAAATTGGAAACAATCAGCTGCAGGCCACTAGCATCATCACTACACAGATAAAACCCAAGGAAAGAAGGAGAGACAAGCCAAATGTAGCTTCACTTCCTATCCCCCTCCTCTTACAATTCAGCTTTGCCTTTTTTCTGGTTTTTCTCTCTCCATTCCGTATATATGGTTTTATAACTCTAATTTGAAGTATATACGAGTGGTTCTTGGACTTGGGTTTTGTTGTGCAGGTAGTACAAGAAATACATGCCTGAATTTCTGCAACAGTGGTCACAAACACATGTATATGTGCACATCTTACATGTATAAATTCATTTTTATTCACAGAATCCAAACATGCAACATTCATATATGCATATATAAATACATGCCTCCATGTACTATATGTACACAACCAGCAGCATGCATATATACATATATAAATACATAGCTGGACATTCAACAAAACTGCAACAAATTTCAGAAATAAAAAACCCAAAGATCTTTCAAAGCTAATCCAGCAAAACGCCTAGAGCAGAGAACCCAATATGTTGCAGCACCAGTCACCAGAACTCAAATAGGTTGCTTTAGACAGTTGCAGAGCCAGGAAAACATTAGCAAGAAATAAAGAACATAGACAGATATTCCTGCCCCTTCAAAGAAGCATCAAACATGGATTCCTTTATTCTAGATAGAGAGAAAGTGACATGTTATGCAAAAATCAAACCAAGAGAGATATGAATAACATCAAAAATTTTAAATATAAAGAACATGTCTCTGTGAGAGGAGTGGAAAGAGGAGAGATAGAGATAAGGCTCTAGATGGCCATATGTCTCACAATACAAGGACTTATGCCCCTAACGAACTAGTGAGACTGATACATACAAAAAAGATAAGGCAAAGAAATACAACATAAAAACAATAGATTAAGTCCCAAAAAAAAAAAAAAACGGTGGTAATGAGTCCCCTATCAGCAGGGGGGAGATTGCGAGAGGAAGAGAAAGAAATGAGGAACCAGTTTTGCATTCCGAATCATCAGATTAGCCGATGATATGGACAGCCTGCAAATGTTCAAAGGGAGAGAGAGGAAAGGAAAGAAAAATAGATATTGAAAAGCATATAACTAAAACGAAAAACAAATTAAAGTCACAGACATGTTTATAGAAAATTATCACCAAAAAAATATATAGAAAAATTATTGATAGCCATTTCTTCTTTAAAAGGTAAATTTTTTGTTCTTCTTTTTACAAATAAGGCATACTTCACAAGTCTACACTGTCATATAAGCTCCACAGTTACTCATGAACGAGAACACACTATTTAGAAGACTAAGCAACCATATATGTCCCACAGTTAGGATTTTAAAACTCACGAATAATAACGCATTGTTGACAAGGATGCATAATCATACAATCTCCACAGTTAGGATTATAGAAGTCAAAATCAATCTTATCAGAATATTAAACTAGATTGAGTCCCAACAATTTTGTCTAAATTTAATCACATCACAAACAAGTCCCTCATGATTTATCTAACAGATGGAAGCAAAAAAACAAAGGTCATGATCAAACAAATTTAGTGTAAGAAAACACAGCCACCAATAGAAAGAAAAATATAAGACATTAGTTTTGCAAAACGTAAATAAGTGAAAGCTTGTTTTCAGTTTGTAAATAAGTGAAAACACAACCTTCTTAGTTTTCAGTTTTGCTAGATCACAAAACTGCAGCAGCACCATTCAAGGATGAAAGCATCAATCCCCACTAGCATGCTTTGTTTTCTATTTCTGTATTTTATTTTTTTGGTGTAAATTCACCACCTGCAGAAAAAACTAAAGACCCACTACTGTAAAACCTAGACTACAAAAATTTGAGTGCACCCAGGCTCATATATCTAATCAAGAATCTGAAAGAAGTTTCGATGCCTTGCTCATGGTCTCTCCTTTCTTCATCTCACTATTGTAACTAAGCACCTTCTCAACTTCTCCTGCAAACCAATTCCATCATGAAATAAACACACCAACAATCTCCAAAACCTTAAAAGAAGGTAAAAAGTCACTAAACAACAAGCCCATTACAGTATCCAAAACGAAGAAAACCCAAATTAATCGTGGCTACAAACATGACTAACAGAAGGCAATTATGAGTTTTTACCAATGGAAACACATAAAAGGTATAAAACAAAAAAATATGGAGTACTTTAAATCATGGACCCATAAAAATCACAAGGAGAGAGAGGAAAACCACTGAATTCATGAGCATCGAATGCTACGACATACACCCCACATAGCATGTTTCTAAAGAAGCACACTCTCCACATGGAAAAATGCATAATTAAAACAATGGACAAAATCAATAATTGAAGAAGTTGTAGATACCAAACTCTCCACATTACAAAATGCATAATTAAAGCAATAGACAATCATGGTACAAGGACTCATGAAGGCTCAGTTCCCAAATGCGTCAACAAATCCTCAAGCACATCACAAAAATAAACACCATATAGATATAACCTGTCAACACATGTCCAATGTTTAAGTGTACATTGAAACCCATCCATGTCATAAACCAAAAATTAAGACATCCACACAAATTAAGTGATTACACCACAATATTTCATAAACATCACCTCATTAAAAAAATACCCCACAACAAATTCAGAAAAAATAAATAGGTATTTAAATCATTCATGAAAATACGTAGATAAGATAACCATAAGTAGACAAGATAAATCAAAGATGTGGTATTTTTAGTTCTTTCTTAAAGATGTTTGTCAAAAGTAAACAGCCCCTACAATAATGATAATCAATAAATCATAAAATGCTAGTTAAAAAAGTACAATAAATCCAGAAAAAATAAAAAGTATTTAAATCTTTCATGGAAATTAGTAGGCAAGATAGCCAGATGGTGAAACTAATCAATCCTCACAATATTTCATAAACAGCATCTCATTATGATGTGATCATGATGTAGGTGTTGGTTTTCTGCTGCAACAACAGTAGCAATAGAACAAAGTGAAAAATTATATGGACAATCAACTCAGAACCAATGCATAGTTCTTGTATGTGAATCATGAGCATGAACTAAGAAAAAATGCATTAAATGAACCAATTCACACCAAATTTATTAAACCAATTCAAGTGAAGACAATATAAGAAGATGGAAATATTTAATGCAGCTTTAGAAGAGTTTTACAATAAAATCGAAATTCAGAGGGCACAACAACAACCAAAAAAAACATCAGTATGCATCTCCTTAGCATTAAAAAGCAGAAGAGAGAAAAAACTACCATGCATGTCTTTTCGTAAGCTAGAACCACCACATATTAAAAATCAGAACAGTATCATTAAGATTGATTGCAGCCAGTTACTAAAAATCAGTTGCATATGGAAAGTCACCGAAATAAAAATCAGCACACCATGATCCATGACCACATCAAAAAGATAGATGTTAACAGAGTACAGCATGATGGCAGTAGTAGAAACAAATAGAAGTTCAGAGTCCAATCAATTTGTGACAACAAACAACAAAAACTGTATTGCTATATGTTAAAAGAGATTATACCCCGAAAAATTAAGGCCCTAAAACTAGTCTTAGTGGGGCCTTTAACCTAAATGGACCACATACAAAGGAGTAGAATATCTTTTGGCATTGCAATATCTTTTGACAATTTTGAGGCAGATTGTCACTCACTACCCTGCATGAAGCCCATCACAGCAATCTCTCAGTAGTTGAAATAAGTGGGCACTATTTGAAACAAATGGGAGATCCAAACCTTATCATATTCCATTTTTGCCATATCAAACATTTTCTAAATTTCACTTTTAAATTGTAATACTTTCAAAATAGTATTATTTGTTTTTCCCAACAGTACTCACCAGCTCCGAACTTTAATACTCGAACCATGTGGAAAGCACGGGGATTCAGTGTCTCCCCATCTCCCATCATAGAGAATAATCATTTTGCATTCCAAATTAACAATTTCCCAAGATCCACCAAAAGAAAACCAGAAAATGGATCAAAGACACGCCATATCTACAAACTTTACTGGAAAATGAAATTTCATAATCGAAAGTGCAAATTAATTGTCAAGCTACTGACATTCCACTCTGTCAGATAGAAGCAGTGATTTAAATTGGGCAACCCAAAATCCAGTGAATCTGGCAGTCCGATTTGGCATCGTACTATGAGAAAAACACAGCAACCAGCAAAAATACATACAAAGAAACAATAAACTCGACAAAAAACAGGGCCGGATCGCCATTTTACCGTGCCGAACCAGTGCCCTTCTAAACTCAACCATTTTTCTGTATATAAAAACAACCATTTTCATATAGCATTCCCCAAAAACCTTGAAAACCTAAAACCACCTCTCAAAACCTAAAATCGACTATAAAAGCTGAAACCAATACCACCCAGAAAACCTAAATCAGCATGAAAGCCGAAGCCAAGATCACAGCTCGGGTGGACTATGAAGAGGGGATAGAAGCCGGAAGTATCAGGTATAGGCGGATTCGGAAAGCTAGGGTTACTAATGAATATAAAAGCCGCCTTCCTGAACCCGCCCAACCTCAAACCCCCGGCTACCACACCACTTTCCATGTTCCACCATTAAACCTTCCCACCTATTATCTTTTCAGACCGCCATTAAAGCGTTTAAATAGGAACACAAGCAGGGTTTTTAAAACCGCTTGTAAGGGCAAGCGGTTTTGCAAAAAACAATGGGTTTTTTAAAAAACAACGCGTTCATTTTTAAATTTTAATTGGCACAGGTCTTTTTTTTTTTGTGACCGTTGGTCACCCTATATATCAGTTTAAGGTCCATGGGAATTCACATTTTTTAGTGACCGTTGGTCACCCTGTATATCAGTTTAAGGTCCATGCGAATTCACATGCCCTTTAAAATTTCACCACTTTCAAGGAAAATTATTATTTAAGAAGTTGTAAAAAGTACAAAAATTATCATAAATATATTTTAATTTTTATCTATTTAATCTCACTTATATCTTTTTTTCATTCAATTTTAAGTTTTTTTTACCAAAAATAACTTCACATTAGTCGTATTATTTTTTTTTAATTTAAGATTTTTTTTTTTTACCACCGTAAAAACTAAGTCATGTTATACGGCATTTTAAGTACTGTAAACCCGCCCATATTATACAGCATTTTAAATATCGTAAAAACAAACTCATGTTATATGGGGTATTTTCGTCATTTTATTTTATTAAAAGTATTCTTTTATATTTTTCGCTAGTGCGAGTTTAATAGAAGATTGGACATACAAAATTTGATGTCAAAATAGTTTATAGAAAAAATAAAAAATAAAATAGTATAGAGACGTGATATTGTGATTGGGACAATCTTAATCCTCTATTCATAATAGACAGGTGGATAAGGGGAAGTATATAAATTTTATGTTGTAGGGGCAGCATACAAAGCTTGCCGTTTTTATTAAGGGTCTAAACGATCAAATTAGAGCTCACTTTCAAATAGTATCGAGAAATATGGTTTTAATAGCAGACATTTTCGTAATAGCCGTGAAATATATTTTCATCTTTAATTAAAAAATTTAAAGATTAAAAAATGGAGTAGATCGAGTAGATTTATGAAAACTTGAAAATATTGAAAATTGGCGGTCCAAAAATACGTTACAATGTACACTATTTTCAAAATTTGAAATCCATTTTTTCCTATGTCCATCCATCTTGATATCGAGATGATCATTTTGAAGATATTTGGGCATCAAACCAACCTCTTCTAATAAAATGCTTGAGGTAAGAGGCTAGTCTCTGTATAAACTTTTCCTTTTTATTAAATGAATAAGAGAGCTAATACACCTGAAGATGGGAGAATCCAACAACTCCAAATCTTAGATTTATATGAAGCTGAAACAAATCTCAATTGTAAAGCCGATATCAAGTGTATAAGAAATGGACAAGAATCAGATTCAATTTTTTTTTCTTGCTAAATTTTTCTTAAATTGAAATATTTTTTATTTTTATAAAATATATTTGAAAACATTCTCGCAATTGGTTAAAGTGCCAAGTCACTTCATTTTTCTAGATAACAACAAAATTGGGTTTACGATAATATTGTAAGGCTGACCTAATGTCGGAATTGGCTCTATGGATCATCACTTCAATGTCTTGAATTCCTTGGAGTGTTTTAAACCCAGCTCGGGCTATGGCTCACTCTGGTCCGAGAGAGTTACCCGGATAAGTCTGAGGACTTGCCCAAGCATTGTTTGAGCTAAAAAAATATCAAAAAAAAAAAAAGGCTGAAAAAAGGAAAAAAGTTGATATAGAGCCGAAGCTCTAAACAATCAAATTAGAGCGCACCTCAAACATTTTACTAAAAGAGGGTGTTTTAATTCTCAAATATCCTCAAATTGATCATATCGACATTGAGATGCATGGGCGTGAGAAAAAAATGGATTTCACGTTTTGAAAATAATGCATCTTGTAATGTATTTATTGAGAATGGGGTTGGAGTCGTGGTGGTAGCACCACTTATGCCCTAGCTAAGCTTTAGACTTCTATTCTCACCTAATGCAAATCACTAACGATTTCTAAAAAAACGGATAGGGGCTCGTCATCCTCATTGAATTACCCCAAAAAAAAATCCAATATTTTCATGTTTTTATAGATTTGCTTGATCTACACTTTTTTTTAAACTTAAAAATTTTATAATTAGATATGAAAATATATTTTAAAACTATCACAAAGATTTCCAGTATTGAAACACATTTGTTGATAATATTTGAAGGTGGACTCTACTTTGATTGTTTAGAGCCTCGGCTCTATACAAACCTCACCCAAGAAAAACATTTGAACTGTTAGTTTCCATTGTTTTTAGATAGAACACATACTTGCATCCATCTTAAAAGATGGATGCTTTATACTTTATGGACCGCATATGTAGAAATGCAGTCCAGCTCGCATGAAACAATTTTGCAAAGGTTTAGCTGTAAAAAATATGGGTGTCGTTTGTATAATGTTGAGGCCCTAAGGCTGTAACAATCCTAAAAAAACAAAAAAAAAAAGGAGAAAAGATGCTTTTAAATAGGTGATGGTCTGTTTGGTATGATGGTCCTTGGGGACCATCACTATTTTCAAAAATTTTTACTTCGTTTAACTTTTGCTTGCCTGTTTTGCTTGCTTGCTTTTGCTTCCTGCTTGCAGCTGGCAACGTCCTTTAGCGGACGTGGTTTTCGTACGTTAAAAGCAGACTTTTAACGCGACACCTCAGGTATGAGGTAGAGCGTAATAAAATAATATAATAATACGTTATAAGAATTTAAATAGGGGATGTGAGCACTCCCACCCTAAAACAAAATTTTGAGATCTCTCTCTCTCTGGTCGAAACACAGTGAACTCCTCTCTCAAACTGAATTTTTTATCGGAAGCTCCCTCCCAAACATTTGTGGGTAAGTGACATCGTCTTTCTGAAAAATAGTCTATTTTTAATAAATAGTGATATTTCCGTCTAGGATCTTTATTTTATCAGTTTTGTGTGTAAGTGACCTCATTGTCTCGAAAAATAATCCATTTTTTTTAAAAATAAAATGAAATAATTATTTCTGCTTATTAGCATGAATTTTAGCCGTGATAAATTTTATGCGCACGTGACCTCATTATCTTGAAAAATAATCTTTTTAATAAAAATTGTGATATTTTATCTATGTTAGAAATTTTGAATGCTGTAAATTAGAAAAATAAATTTATTTATTTTTCTTGTCTATTGTTAGAAATAAATGTGATATTTCTGCTTTTAGTAAAATTGTGATATTTCTTTCTACTGTTTTGAATATTTAGACATTGTAAAATTCATGTGCAAATGACTGCCTTATTATTTAAAAATTGACATTTTTGCAATTGATTATAGTATTGTTGTGAAATGTTTATTTGTGAATTGATATTCCATAAATTGTGATAATTCCGTATTCTTGAATTTTTATAAGAGTTTTTCTATACATATTAAATTGGCAATTATGCTAGAATGCCTTTACAAACTGCTACCTTTTTAAATTTGAGCCCAAAATATTTGATTGGTTATTTTTGAAATGTTATAGAGAGTGACTGTTATTAATGGTTTAAGTGAAATTCATATTAATGGTTTCAGTGATATGTTGAGTACATGATATTGCTGCTTTCGAATGTTTAAAGAGATTTAGAAATAATTTAAGTATGCAAGTGGACTCATCCGGTTCGCCGGTGAGGTATAAGTGGACCTATCTGGGACGCCGATAGGGATTAAGTGGACTCATCCGGTACGCCGGTGAGGTATAAGTGGACCTGCAGGGATTAAGTGGACCTATCTGGGACGCCGATAGGGATTAAGTGGACCCATCAGGACGCTGATGGGGTATATAGGTGACCTACTTGGGACGCCAGTAGGGTATTTTGTGAAATCCTTTGAATTATGTACTGCCGTTAAAAGTGTTATAAACATTTCAATTACTCGGATTATACTTAATTATGCAATTATTGAAAGTGAAACTGTTGATGCATTTCTGTTAATAGATCTCATTTTGGAAAATATTGATATCTTTCAATCATGATTATTTTTAGGATTATGATGATCACTTACTGAGTAGCCAAACTCATTAAACTATGGTAAACATTTTTCAGGATAACTACGGATTCATTTTGAGTGTTAGTTAAGATCAGCCTTGGAAGATACTGTTGTTGTGCTAGCTTTCTTTATTTACTATGTAAGACCTCGCCACTGTAAATTTGTCCTATCAATAGATGTATATATGTTTTGTCTGTCACATCTCAGGAATAATAGTATTGTAAATTCTTGGGGTGTGACAAAGGCCCACCATCAAATAGTGTCGAAAGATGTCGTTTCAGTAAATCATTATGATGACCTAAAAATTTATTTTGATATCTAATTATAAAATTTAAAACTTAAAAAAATAATATAGATTAAGCAGATCTATAAACACTGGAAAATCTTAAAATTTGATGGTCAAGATAATACATTGCAAGATGCACTATTTCTAAGATTTAAAGTCTTTTTTCTTTTTATGTTAATGTATCTCAAGGTTGAGATGATCAGATTTGAGGGTTTTTTGGCATTGAAACAACATTTTCATGTGAATTATTGAGGTGCACCTTTAATGGCAAAATGAGTTATAGATTTTCAATGGGAAAAAAAGGCTATGCTTTTAGGTTAGAGAGAGTTAGCAGCGAAGGAGGGGGAAAAAGCTGGTCAAGAGAGCAACTTTTAATAGAGGATGATGAAAGGAGCAGAACAAATTATTAGAAGATTAAAAAAGATTAAAAATTCATAAAAGATGGATTATTAAAAAAAAAATAGCTAAAATAAAAAATAAAAAAAAATAAAAATTATCTGATCATGTTTAAAACTATCATAATAGTCTAAAGTTGTGTTTCTAAATAATGTATAGAGAATTTTATTTAAAATTAAAAATAAAGAAAATAAAAATTATCCGACAAGTTTAAAAATATTATGATCATCTAAAAGTTGTATTTCTAAATAATGTACTGGTGTCTTTTTCTTTTATTTTTGTTTATATATATATGTATATATATTGTATATAGCGAGTTAGACGCCTAACTTCTCCCCAAGTGGGCAAGGCCGAGTTACTCGTCCAAGTCCAAGTCCAAGAAGACTTGGTCGAGTCATGGAACCAAGGATCCTTTGTGAGGTGTTGAATTATGAAAAGCATTGGATGACATAAAATGTCTAGAACATGAGAGAATTTGACTCATGTAATATGAAGGCGGGGGCAGACCTTCTCAAGGTGATCTAAACCCAGTTGTATGCAGTTCTTTTATCATTCTATTATAGAGCATGTAATATCCCATATTTTGTAAATATCACCAAGTAAATTGTTTTATTTTGAAAATTTTAAGGCTATTATCCATTGAAATTTCCATTGCTTTATAAATTTCCCCAAAATGTTTCATTATTATGCTGATATGAATTTTTTTGAACGGACTAAATTATCCCTACTTAGGACATTCACAGTCTAAAGTTAACGAGTAAAAATAAAATTCGGACCTCAAAGGTCCGAAATTCAACCTTTTTTTTTAAATGTTCTTTTTGAACTAACATAAAAAAGATATGAATAAAAAATAAATAAAATTACTTATTAGAGATACTCTAAACCTTGTTTTGCATTATGCAAGAAGGAATAAAATTAGGAAAAATAAATAAAAAATCCAAAAACTTAGTTTCTAAAGATGATTATGCCTGTTGAGGTTCAATGAATGGGCAAAAAGGCCTACACGACATATGTTGTGATTACAAAATTTTGGAAGCGGAGAAATGGAAAAAAGAAAAAACTATTAACATTGCAAAAGTAGCTGTTCTTTGCCTATTTGTAATGTGTAAAAAGGAGGTTCTTTCATGAGGAAAATTTGCAGTATTTCCCCTAAAATCCAGCTTCAAGAGCACTTTGGAAGGTGAAAAATATGTGACGTGTATTATTTACTCCAACTACCAGTTATTAGTTATATTGAAGAACGCTAAACACTATGTAAGGCATATTAGAAAAATATTTATGTACGGGTGCAATTATGAAAAGAGTGAAAATATTTGATGAGCTTTGTAAAAATTAATGAAGAATAGGGTGTTGTAAATCGATAAAAAATACCAGGATTTTTGCAAAACTCATCAAATGCCTTGAAAAAAAACTCACCGCTTCTATCTAATCTCAAAACTTTAATAACATAGCCACTTTGGTTTTTTACGAAAGCCTTGAAATTCTTAAAGATTTCAAGAACTTCTGATTTTTTTTTCAAAAAGTAAAACCAAGTTCTTCGACTGATGTCATCGATGAAGGTTAGAAAATACTTATGCCTTCCATCATAAATTGGGTTGAGTGACCCATATACATCCATATGAATGAGTTCAAAGGGATTTGATGCTCTATGTGAAGCACCACTTGGGAAGCCTTCACGATGATGCTTCCCAAGCACACATCCTTCACAAGGTTATTCCGGATAATCTATAATGGCAGCCATTTCATCATGTTTGGTCATACAACAATTTCAATTTATTAAAATTGAGGTATCAAAATTTCAAGTGCCATAAGCATGACTTTTTCTTTGAACATACTTTTAGACATTGCAGAAGATCGGTTTTGATATCCAAATAAAACATTCTAATTTTTTACGTGCTAACTCTAGCAATCAAGTTTTCATTTTAATCTTTTACCGAGAGGGCTAAATCCTTTAAATGGATATCATAACCTGTTTAAAGGAGCTGCCCTAAACTAAGAGTATTATTTTTTATGTTTGGCACAGAATAGACATTAAAAATAAATTCATGCTTTTCGTTCTTTAATCAAATTAAAAATTTACGTTTCCTTTCGACCGAAAATTTTGAGAAATCACCAAATTTTACATTAGCATTGACCGATTCATCCATGTCCACAAACATATATTTTCTTTCGCATATGTGGTTGCTTACCCCACTATAAAGAAACTAATGTTACTATTTTCACTTTCTCCTTTGCAAACCAACAAGAAGGTAGGATCTTAATCTTCTCTAAATTTTTCTATAAAATTCACTTGTTCTATGGTTTTGTGTGAATTCTTAAATCTCCAATCAGAATTATAATGGCCAATTTTTTTGCAATTCAAACATTGAATCGAAGATCTATCATACCTTTGATGATTGAATGGTCGAGTAAAGTTTCTCCAACCCCAACCTCTTGAGGATTGCAACATCTGACTGCTTCCTCTTCCGGTGCTGAAATTGAAATTGCCAAAACCTCATCCACCTCTATTGAATGTACCACCTCCTCTTTGACCTCCTCTAAATCCTCCTCTTCCATTTTTTATGGTGAGATTGATTTGGAGCACGTGCTCTAAAGGAATATTTGTTTTTTTCATCATTCTTTGTTCATGGGGCTTGCAAGTAACCCAAGAGTTGATCGGTACTCATAATTGACATATCTTTAATTTTTTCTATTGCTACAACTATATGCTCAAATTTATGGGTACGAGATCTTAATATTTTTTCCATGATACGTAACTCTTCTAACTCATCGCCATTCCTCTAGAGTTGGTTTGCTATGGCCAACACCCGTAAGAAGCAATCAGAAATTGATTTTGACTCTTTCATGTGTAGAATCTCGAACTCGGCCCATAATGTCTACAAACAGACTTTCTTCACTTTGTTTTCTCTTTTAAAGATATTTTGTACGATCTCTGATGCTTGCTTTGTGGAGGTTGCGGATGCAACCTTTGCAAAGGTGCTTTTGTTAATACCCTAATAGATTAAAAAGATGGCTCGCTAGTCTAGTCTCCTCGATTCCTTTAGAGTATGCTTCTAATTGTTTGTAAATGCAGCTTCATCTTTTAAGGTTTGGGGTTCATTATACCCCTTTTCAAGGACCTACCAAGCATCATGGGATCCGAGCAGTGCCTTCATTTGAATGCACCAATTTTCGTAATTTTCTTTTGTAAGGCAAGGAACTTGAGGTTGGAATATCATGTCTGAAAACGTCATGTTCTACCCTTCAAGCTCTAATACTAGTTTAATAGAAATTGTATGAGAAAATACAAAAAATTGCACAAAAGACCAAATATGAATTTTTGCAAACAAGCCTTTTACAAAAGGGAAAAGTTTATATAGAACCGAGGCTCTAAATAATCAAATTTGAACCTACGTCAAAACTTTCACTACAAAAGGTTGTTTTGATGCCCAAATATCTTCAAATTGATCATCTCGACATCAAGATACATGGACATGAGAAAAAAATGGATTTCAAGTTTTGGAAATAGTGTATTTTGTAACGCATTTTTGGAACGTCAATTTTCAAGATTTTCAAGTGTCCATAGATATGTAGATCTACACTTTTTCAAGTGTTTGTAGATATGTTGTTCTACACTATTTTTGAAGCTTTAAAATTTATAAATGAATATGAAAACATATTTTAAGGCTATCACAAAGATTTTCAATGTTGAAACCACATTTCTCAACACTATTTGAAGGTTGGTTCAAATTTGATTGATTAGAGTCTAGGCTCTACACAAACCGCACCCTTTACAAAATAATAATTTAGTACATACTCTTTTACAACCCTTCTCACTCACGTGCCACTCTTTCTTTCTCTTTGCATACCCTCACTTTTACACCCTTTTTCTTTAGTGAATGCATATTATGAGATTATTTATTTTTGGTACAAGAAGATCACAATTAGTACTAACTATTAGATGTCAAATTGGATGGTTTGGGGAGTCTCACAAAGTTCGATAATTTTTTTTTTGAATATGGAGTCTAGCCATTGATATACTTAAATGATTCCGACCTCCTTATATTAAAAATGATTATGACCTTCTTATATTAAAGATAAGGAAAAAGTTTATATAAGGATGCTACCTTATAATGTAGAACTACAGATGCTCGTCAAAAATCCATCGGAAAATGTACATTTAATGTTGAAAAACCTTTTGATTGATTATCTCGACATCGAGAAGTATGACTATGAAAAATAAAAAGATTTTAAGTCTCTACATTTTACAACATATTATCTGCACCGTCCATTTTCAAGATTTTCATATGTTTATAGATCTACTTGATTTTAACTATTTTTTAAATTTAAAATTTTATAACTAGAAATAAAAATAAATTTTGATATAATCCTAAGAACATGTTACATCAAAATTATACACCATGATAAAATTTGAAGGTGCACCTTACCTCTACACTTACGGATGCATCCGTATGCCTACTGCACCCTAAAAATAAATGGTCCCTTTCTCTATTTTTCCCTTTTCTTTTTCCTTCACGTAATCTCACCTCTTCCTCACTCTTACACTTTTCACCCTAACACCACACTTTCTTACACCACTCCATATATGCATCACTTCACATGCGACACACCAAACCACACCACTCACGCATTTATACACATATTAAAATGTTTAAAGTACTTTCCAAATCTACATACATATTCAACAACGAGGTGCTACATGGGCTACACGTCAACAATGAGGGGCTACGCATCATCAATGAGGGACTTCTAGATTCACGAGTTAAATTTTATTTACATAACCCAAAAGTTTTCACTCCATTTTTTTTTAACCTAATATGAAATATTAACACTTTTTTAACTCAACTATTTTTTGACAATATGTATTTTTAACCCGATAAGATGCCTCCGCCTTTTGGAGCAAAACTGGTTTATTTATGATGATTTAGTCTGTCGATAATCCAAGGAGGTCACACTCATTTTTGTTTGTTAGATTTCAAATCATGTGGTTGTGAGTGTGTCATTATCAAACCCAAACATAAATAAAATGTCTCAAACTTTATATCATACCCTAAACCATCTACCTCACTTTTATTCATCAAATTTCAAATCAAGTAGTTGTGAGTGTGTCATTAACTAAACCCAAACTTGAATAAATTTTTTATCAAACTTTATATCCTACGCTAAGCCATCTAATTTAACATCCAATAATTAGTAATAATTTTAACATTCTCACATCAAATGTAAATAGTCTAATAGTATGCAATCCCATATTTTAATTCCCCAATTTGCTATATGCAATATTTGTGGCCAGCACACATAATGTGATGGGCGGCGTGTACAAAGGTGAAAAACTAGAACTACGGGCTGGGATACCAAAAATATCAAGTGGCCACCCAATATTAAATGGGAAAATTTTATATAGAGCCGAGGCTCTAAACAATCAAGTTAGAGCCTACCTCAAAACTTTCACTAGAAGAGGTTGTTTTGATGTCCAAATATCTTTAAATTGGTCATCTCGACGTCAAGATGCATGTACATGAGAAAAAAAATAGATTTCAAGTTTTGAAAATAGTGTACTTTGTAACGTATTATTGGACCGTCAATTTTCAAGATTTTCAAGTTTTCATAGATTTGTCGATCTACACAATTTTTGAAGCATTAAAATTTACAAATAAAGATGAAATATATTTTAAGGCTTTCATAAAGATTTCCAATATTGAAACCACATTGCTCGATACCATTTGAAGGTAGGCTCCAATTTGATTGTTTAGAACATAGGCTCTATAAAAACCACACCCCAGGTTAAATTAGGGATTGTTTATAAAAAGGCCATTTATTTTTTGTACATGAAGATTATAATCATTCTCACTCATTAGATGTCAAATTGGATGGCTTAGAATGAATCACGAAGTCACATAATTTTATTTTTTTGAAACTTTGTATCTATTCAATGACATTCTTACTACAACCACCTATTTTTAAATTTAAAAGACAAAAATGATCGTGACCTCCTCAAACATAAGATAAAAGATCTCTTTGTAGACAATTCCTATTAATTATATCAAACTTCAAAGCAGCTACTTCAAAGCTAATTTCTTATAAAAAAATGATATTTACACCTCGTTGGATTTATGTGAAACGCTTGTAAAAGTTGTTCTCTTGAGAAATCTCGTGAAATTTGTTAGTGAAGTGTCAAAGCACGACGTAACTTTACCAAGCAACACCTACCCGTTGACCTCATCCATAATCTTTTACTTGGACCCGGAACCGACCCGGGAGCCAAGGGAGAGATCTAATCTGGGTTCCAAAATTGGACCCGATGGATTGAGTCCAAGACCAAATCTTGGTCCTACACACTATTCGGGTCGGGTCTGGACCAATTGGGGCTGGTCGGGTCCGGGTCCATTAATATATTTTGGGTCTCAATTTATGAAATATAGTTAAATGGGTGTGATTTGGATAAGACCGAGGCTCTAAACAATCAAAGTATAGCACACTTTCAAATAGTATTGAATGTTGTTTCAATATTGAAAATCATTATGATACCTAAAAGTTTCTTTGCATTTTAATTATAAAAATTAAAACTTAAAAAATAATGAGATCAAATAGATCTATATACACTTAAAAATCTTTAAAATTGATGATTTAAATAATCATTACAATATGTACTATTTTCAATACTTCAAGTCGTATTTTTTTTTTTTGATATCCATATATCTCGAGATCGAGATGATTAAATTTGTAATTTGCTTTACAATTGAATATCCTCATCATCATCACCAGCGTGAGAGCCTTTTTCGATTTTATTGGGATGCTTTACAAGTGAACAAAAATATTCAAAATAATCTGAGTCTACTAATCTTCGACTCTATAATTGAATTCAACCTTCAAAGCATAATCACAACCATCCCAGAGTAATCTACTTTTAGACTTAAACTGAAAACAAGTAAAATAACTACCCTAAATAATCAAAATCCACTTTATATATGATTTGATTATTACACAAAATAATCATACTCTGTGAAACATGAGAGAGAGGGCTAAATTGAAGCTAATTTTCAGATAAAGAAATTCTATGAAGGACTAAGCTAATTTTCAGATAAAGAAATTCTATGAAGGACTAATCATCATCTCTGTTCTTGGGCTTCCTGATTGTTTGTTCGAAATCCCTTGCCCTGCGAAAACCTTCATACATGAGTTTCCTGAATCTTATAACTTCGTACCTCTGAACAACAGTTACAGAGCACACAATGTGTCCCTAATGAACGAAAAGCAGCACCTGATCATCCCCGTTCCTCTCTCTAGAGAAATCCCTTCCTTTTGTGATCCCTGTGGATTTTGTTTCAGTGAGTTCAAAGAGAAACCCTAAATTGATCGATCAGTAGTAGGCTCTACAGAGCAAGATCAATAACAAAACCCTAATTTCATTATCATCTACATAGCAACACCAGCGGCAAATTCCTGATTATTTGCTGTAATTTTTTAATGGGCCCGGAAGGATTTATTTAAAGGGTGTGATTTGTGTAGAGCCTAAGATCTAAATAATCAAATTAAAACCTACAATATTGGAAATCTTAGTGATAACTTAAAATATATTTTTATAGTTAGTGTAGATTGACATAACTATGAAAACTTGAAAATCTTGAAATTGATAGTCCAAAAATGCTGCATTACAAAATAAACTACTTCCAAAACTTGAAATCGATTTCTTTCCTCATGTCCAAGCATCTTGATATCAAGATAATCCAATTTGAAAACATTTGAGCATCAAAATCTCATCCAAGCATCTTGATATCAAGATAATCCAATTTGAAAACATTTGAGCATCAAAATCTCATCTAGTGGAATTTTTTAAGGTAGGCTCAAATTTGATCTTTTAGAGCTTCGACTTTATATAAACTTTTCCCTTATTTAAAGGGATGGGATATTTAAAAAGAAGAATCGTCCCAAGCCTCTTTGCTGCAGTAATTTACCCATCCGCAAGCCACTCAAAATTCTAGAGGTGGCAATCAGGTCAGACCTGGAACAAAATTCATCGTAGTCAAACCCAGATCTAGAGCCAAAAAAAATAGCATGGTACCCAAGCTCGAACTTAACTCAAAAATTAAAACAGTATTACCGTAATACTTTAAAATACTATTACCGTAATACTTTAAAACAGTATTATCGTAATATTTTAAAACAGTATTACCGTAATACTTTAAAATAGGGTTTGCAAAGTCGCCGCGTCGAGCCGTACTCGCCCAGTTCAACTCAAAAATCGTCTGCAATCGAGCCGGTTCCACAAAAAAACCGGGAATCGCCCGTGTCCAAAGATAACCAGGCGATTCCGCCTCACGGGAGCAACACGTGGCACCAATGTGGTAACTCACGTCACATTATGACCCCATCACTTTCTACACACGCAATGTAATATCTATTGCATATGAAGATATAGAGAACAAAGCAATGCTCATCCTTCGATGTTGGATAATTCTCACAAAAAATCATTAAAGCAAGATGATTGAATATATATTATTATAGAAGCTAATATATGCACATTAAGCTATGTGACGGTGTTGGTCGACATCTCCGATTTTAAGTGAGAGGTCTTGAGTTCGAACCCCTTAGCATGCGATTCTTCGAGTTTTGTAGTCAAAAAAATTTTTGTTGTCAAAAAAATAAACAAAGGTAGGAAATACTGTTATAAAAAAATAGCAAAAATAAAAAATAAATGGCTTTTCAAGATAAAGATAAAAAAAATAATACTACATTTTTTTTTATTTTTCTTGTAAAAAACATACAAAGTAATATAACAAGTATTTCTTGTAAAAAAATAAAACAAAAGATATAAAAAAATAAAATTTACTTTGACAGCATCTTTTTTTTATATTTTTCTTATAAATAAAAAATAAAAAAGTAATAAAAGCAAAAAAGTATATAGTACAACATCTTCTTCTTTTGCCAAAAAAAAGAAAAATAAAATAATAAGTATCATAGTTTTCTTGGAAAAATAAATAAAAGATAACACTAAGTATTTCTTATAAAAAAAAAAAAAAAAGTATTTCTTAATATAATTTAAGAATAAATAGTCTGATTATATTTTTTATTTTTATAACATGATAGTCTTTAACATAAATTTAATAATTTTAATTTAAAGATAGGATTCATAATGAGATCATTTGAAATATCTCTCTTCCTACTAAGTACTACTAACAATCTCTTCCACTAATTTATTCTAAAAACCTAAAAAATAAAAAAAAATTGATATGTATTCTAATAATTTCTACTTTTATAATCAAATTTTTTATTTTATTTATTAATTTTTATATTATAAATCATATAACATACTATTTTTATTATAGTGATCAATAATACATTTTAAATTAATATTATAAAATATTTTAGATTTGTTATTATTTATATAATAAAATAATTATAAAATATTGTTGATATATAATATTATAGTTAGTTAGGTTGTAATAATTTCTTTTTAACAGATTAAAGTTTTTCGTTGATTCAAGATTTTAGTAACCAATTTTTCATCGATTTAGTCAACTTTTTATTGTAGTCCATATATGATTATATACTTAATCTATGATAATTTCATGATTTCTTTTACATGACGTAAATTTAATGGTCAATATAAGTTCATACAAAAAAAAACATCTCAATATTAATAAATCGATAAAAACAATGAAAATTAATAATATAATACCCCAATTTCTTATTATATTCCTAAAAAACAACATTTATAATGAATTTTAATAAATTTTTTAAAGTTTTTTTAAACTTAATCCGAACGATTCGGCCCGATTCCCGATCCAAATCGTCAATTCGTCGATTCTGATCGTTTTTTGAAATGTCCGATCCGGATCACCGATCCGTCTTTTAAACCTATGCTTTCAAATAATATTTAAGGTGCTCCGTACTATTACCCAGCCCAACTCAACACGAAAGATTTCTCTCTCAAACCTGCTATTTATTTACTCCCCCGATAAAAATCCCAACACTAAATTTTCAAATCTCAAAATTTTAAAACTAAAACACGTTTAAATAAGTGTATTTTTAAGGAGGGAGTAAATCCGCATCTTACTCCCATGGGAAGATAGATTTGTTGAAAAAAAGTAGTCCTCATATGTCGTTCGAAGCTTTTGAAGCTAAAACAACATTTTCAAATGGAGATTTATTTAGGTACATCTTTTATTCTACATTTTGTTGCAACCTCATAAAAACTTTTTTTTATAAATTTATTTAGGTACATCTTTTATTCTACATTTTGTTGCAACCTCATAAAAACTTTTTATTTTATAAAAAAAATACTAGAAAACCGTCATTAAATGAATCAATGGTGTAAAAACGGATAAGTGACCCATATCGGGCACCTGAAAAATCAATCTAAATCGATGAATCGACGATTCGAATAGGAAATCGAGTGAATTGGTCAAAATAAAGCTTCAAAAAAATCCGAAAAAAAATTATTAAAAATCATTATAAATATTATTTTTTAAGAATTTAATAAGAAATGACGATCCTCCATTAAGAATTTTCATTTTTTTGCATGAATATACGAATATTAATATGTTATTTTATTGCATGAACTACTACTTATTATTTAATTTACATCACATAGAAAGATAAACATAGAATTATTATGGAATAAGTATATCAACATGCATGGACTATAATAAAGCATACAATTAATAACATACGATCTAAAAATAAAATGACAGACAACATCGTTGCTCTTCTTGGTGACGCTGATGCCATTGATTGAATTCGTTTGACATTTCCCGAAGCTTGTCTATCTTTCATGTTCATCTACAATGTCGTGTGCTCATCCCTACACTGTTGCTATTGGGACTCAATATGTAAATAATATGGCTGAGATAGAATGACTTTAGAATCATCATCTCTCTCATTTTCTTTTAGACTCCCTTCCCACTCCCTCACTAAGTATAATATCACCGGCATCTCCGACGAATTGTAGATACGTTGATTGACAGTTTCACTCTCTTGTGCAACGTTGCCGCCTCTTCTACTACCCATTGGTCTGTTGTGTTTGTGACAAATATTGTGTCTAAATCTATCGGTTCATAATTTTCAAGTTTCCTTCTTATTTATCGCTCTCGAAAGTTTAAATTATAATGAACGTAAACTAATTTATGAAACTTCTCCGAAATGAATCGATTCATCTTAATAGTGTACAACCATTGAAACATACTCCAATTGCGCTCACAGCTAGTAACAGAACATGTCTGAAAAAACACTTAAATTACTATCCTCTTTAAATGTGCATCAAAACCATATATCTCCTACCATTCAACTAGATTAACATGCAAAAACCATTGCAACGGCAAAAACAATTCATAAAATTAAATATATGAACGAACAAAATATTAACGAAAAAATAACCTAGATCAATCTTAATTCGAGAATTTCCGAGGAATCTAATTCCGTAAGATCCTATAACATTTCTATACCTAAAGAGATAAAACAAATATATTTCGTTTTAATACATTATTCCTCACAAATATAACATCTCAATAAAATTTTTACCCAAATATTAAATAATATGTTTTGTATTGCTACTACTTGGTTTCGATTCTTTCCAACCATATAATAATGTATCTAACCTTTTTCGTAATCTTTTGAGAATGTTCAGATGTCAAATAACAAAATTTTAAATGAAAATAATAAACTAAAAAATATATAGATTAAAAAATATCATTTACGATTTCATAAAAAAATAATTTTTAAAAATATATTCTAATAATATAAATATATATATTTACCAATATAATGAATTGAACGTTCAAATTTAATTTTCCATCTCCTTTCTATAATCACGATCAATTTGCTAATAAAACTACACTTCTCTCCAATAGCTGATTTCGCCTTCGTTACCTATACAAACTATACCTATGATAACTTTTTTGTCAGTATTCACTATTTATAACACCGTGTCCAAAAAAACAATAACCTCTACAATACTGAAACATCGAGACCAAAATCTCTTATTTGAAACTATACCATCCACTTTTATACCAATTCGAAAGACAATTATTTAACCGCTCTTTACAAGTAAAAACTCTCGTTCATACGCATTCATATTCCCAAAAATCCACAGCTAAATAATCAATCGCAAAGCAATTTAACGACATATATTTGTTAATATATTTTTTTACATTAACAATAAATTAAAAAATATAATTTCACATTAAAAATATAACATGCCACGATTTTTTTACAATGATATTCATTTTAATACTTCATGATAATACAATTTAACATATGTTTTTTGTATTAAAAATTTTAAAAATTCAAAATCCATTTTTAATGCAAACTTATATTAATAATATAATACAATTTAACAATATGTATTTGTTAATATATTTTTTTGCATTAACAAATAAAAAAATACAATTTTACATTAACAATATCATAACATATATTTTTTTTACGTAAATAATCTATCAACATACAATATTTTGAAATAAAAATTTAACAACAAAATTTAAGAACATTATTTAATTCCTCATGATAATCAAAAACAATTTTCGATAAATCACACTTTCTCAAAAAGATTAATGATGAATAAAAAAAAATATCTAACTTCTCACAAACATCAATCATTCGATCTCAAAGATCAATTTCAAATTGAATAAATCAAATAAATTGAATACATGAAATGATAATAACACTATAGCGAATCTAAAACCCTATAAATTTAACATATTTTTTATAAATATTTATTAAAATTGTGAAATTATAAAAATGACAAGAATATAAAAAGAACACAATCCACTTTTTTTTTTCAACAAACATCACTCTTATTTACTATAAAATCCAACTTAAATTGGATAAATATAATTAAATTGAATATATCTAATAATAAACAACACTAAAAAATATCAAAACCCTATAAATTTAGTATATGATTTGTAAAATATTGATTGAAATTAATTATATGGAAAAAAAAATTGAATTTTTATATGTTCTTCGAACATATGTGCCTTATAACTCAAAATTGATATGTATTTTTTTAAAATAATCATAAATTATGAACAAAATTCTGACCAACACTACTATAATCACTCAACTTGAAATTGTCTAAAAAATAAACTTTTATTTCGATTGAAATCATAAAAATGACAAAAACCCTAAAACTCCCTCCGCAAATCAAATTTGTCGATAAAAAACAATAGTTTTTAATTCCTTTTATTGAGTGAAAATGATTTAAGATTTGAATTAAAACCTGCAATATTCGTTCACAAAGCTGAAAAACATTAAAAATTGATTAAAAAAAAGACAAAATCAAAATCCCCATAAAAACATTATTCACCCATGTTTTTCTGGGTGACTCGCTATTCTACTATTGGGACTCGAACAAAATCTCGAGTCTACTATTGGGAATTGCCCAATTCTCTCTGGACACGGGCAAGTCCCGATTTTTGCGCCAATTCGGCACATTTTGTAGCGATCTCAAGTCACCCGGGTCAACTCGACGATTTTAAACACCAGAATGAACAGTTCTATAACAAAATTATCAATTTCTCATAAGATAGGAATAGAGACGACAAATTTGCACTTGATTTCGATGAACCAGTCCAATAATGGGAAGAAATCCACTCATCAAAACCACCATTGAAAGTATAGTTAATGAAATTTAAATCTTTTTCAACTTCATTAGCTTTATTCAAAGAATTTTCAATTGAAGTAAATGAGCTCAACTTTTATTTTCGAGGAAAACATATGAATCAAATAATATATTACATCACATTACACAAAAAAAGCAGGTCCCCCAGGTTTGGTGCTCAGACTACAAATGAAAGAGTTACAATGAGAGAAAGAGAGTGCAGTAACAAACGCTAGTGAATAAACGAAAACAGGATAGAAAATGGAGAAACATAAAAAAGGCAAAGAGAGATAATAGCCCAAGAGGGCCCAAAACCTATATCCAGCAACTGCAAATTGAGCTTCATCTTCATAAGCAACTGCAAATTGAGCTTCGTCTTCATACTCTTTGTATAACAAATTTTCAAATTCAATAAATGTGTAACAGGGAATCCTGCAATCAATTCCATAAACATCCAATATGCAACAAAACCATATCACACAAACCATATATGCCATGTAAGGTTAAGATATGAAAACCAGAATACCTAAGAAACTATACTTGGCTTTAAAATTTTGCAAACAATAAATGTTTCAGTAATTAGTCATTACCATTGACTGTGCAGCAAGTGGTAAGTTAATCCAGATGAGGAACGGGGCACCCCATGAGTAAGTAAAAACTCATCCACGATCCATATAAATGGCAAACAAAAAAATAAAGAAAAAAAAATAAAATAGAAGACTAATTCTGAACCCCAAAACTAAAACTCTCAATTACCCCAAATCAGGGAAACTGAGAAAGGGCGAATAGTAGATCACAGCTGCGGTGGATCATGAAGAGAGGATAGAAGCCGCAAGTATATGGCATGGGGGGAATCGGAAACCAAGCAGATTATGAAAAAAACCCTCAGAAACACCTTCGCACATAAATCCTAATATCCACCATACAACCCATACCCATCAAATGCCCAGAAACAGTAAAACAGCCAATATAACCCTTAAAAGCCTTGAAAGATCAATGAAGAATTCTCAAAATCTAAAATCCACCTATCCAGCATATAAACCTAAAACCACCCAGAAAACCCAAATCATCACAAAACAACCTAAGAGCAGCGGTGGATCATGAAGAGGGGATAGAAGCCGTGAATAAATGGCATGGGCGGAATCGGGAAACCCAAGTGGATTATGAACCCTAAATCCTAGAAGAGAGCTGGCGTGGATCCTGAAAAGAAATCCTAGAAAAAACCTCAGAAACCCTAAATCCTAGATTAGAGCTGGAGTGGACCATGAAGAGGGGAGAGAAGCCGTGCGTAAACGGCAAGGGCGGGATCGGGAAACTTAAGTGGGTTATGAAAAGGGGATAGAAGCCATGGGTACACGGCATGGGCGGGATCGGAAACCATGGTTTCCTGTAAGACACCCAAATTAGGTTCTCCTAATACTGGATTTCCGGTAAGAGCCAAAATTAGAGTTTCCTAATCCTGGTTTCCCGTAAAAACCAAAACTAGGGTTTCCAAATTCTGCCCAGCCATACACCAACGGCTACCATACCGCCTCTTCACCATTCCACCATGTCCTCCGCCTGCAAGAGCCCCCTTCGCACAGTGTGATTACCTGAGGTGCCTATGGGGCATTTTATAGGGGTTTTCACAGAAAAGAGCGGTTTTCTTAAAACCCCTTTATACCGCCCATGGTTTTGTAAGTTAGACAAAAGTGAAGCGATAAGACCGTTCGTCGGTCCGACAAAACCGCGTTCTTCTCGGTCACTGCCGCGTATGAGACGCACATTTTGAGGAAAAAGATCATATAGAGCCGACGCTCTAAACAATCAGATTAAAGCCCACCTAAAATATTTTCTCACGAAGTTGTTTTTGCTGCTCCAAAATCTGAAATTGATCATCTTGACATCGAGATACATTAAGAAAAAAAATAGATTTTAAATTTTAAAAATATTATATATTTTTAGATCGTCAATATTTTAGATTTTCAAGTTTTATAGATATACTTGGTCCACATTTTTTTAAAACTTGAAATTTTATAATAAAAAATATATTTTCAAGTTGAAATCACATTTTTCGATACTACTTGAAGGTATGTTTTATTTTGATTGTTTAAAGTATCGGCTCCATACAAACCGCACCTAATTTTAAATTAAGAGGTATATTTAATTTTAAATTTGAAAAATATTTTGACAAGGGCGTCATAAAAAAAGCAAAGCTTCACCCAAACTCATCTAAAAATTGTAGTTTTGGGCCTTAGTGTTGGGGTTATGAAAAAAATTGATAATGTATTATCAAGATCATCTATTTCATTTTAAAAATATGTGTTCGCAAAACTACAAGATTTATATTATTTTTTGAGTTTTAAAATTTATAATTCATATTTAAAAATTGATTTTAGATCAATCATGAAGATTTTCAATGACTAAAGCGCTTACTGAATGAGGATTTGAGACAAGGCTTTACGTTATTTTGATAAAGCTTAAGCTTTATAGAAACGGTATCTTTTAAAATTCACCTTTTAGGTCTTGTTAACAAACCAGGAAAAAATACATAAAAATTGAGAAATAATTATAATGAGTAACATATTTGCTGGTGGCAATTTTGGCAAATTTTATAGGGTTCTTTTTTGGTTTTTTTTTTTTTTTGGTCCCCATTGATTAGATGTGCAAGATTGTGGTGAATTCGCTTCCTCATCTATTCCGATGAGGATCCAACCTAGAGATGAATTATGGCTCCAAAATTTTCAAATCAATAATGTTTCATGGCAAAATAAAAATAAAAATAAAAATTAGAGATCTAAAAAGAGTTTTTTTGACATATTTTTAATGCTATTTAGTTTTATTTTTTGTAGGGTCACAATTTTATCCTACGCAAGTGATGCATGGGAGGATGCAATCGTGGAACGGCTTATGATGCAAAAAATATTTTTCTTTCAATTATAAAGGCGCAATTTTTTAAAATGAGAAAATTAGGTGCAGGTCTCATTCGGGGGACCAATTACAAAATGAGAACATGTCGTTCTTAAATTACAGGCGGTGCCCCCTTCCCTCCACAGCCTTTTTGTTTTTCTTTCAAAGTTATGCCAGTCTAAGGTTTTTTGTGTTTAAATGAAAAAAAGATGTCTGGTGTTCGAAATACTGAACAACTCCTTAAGTTTTTTAAATTTAATTTTCGTTATATGTGGTTGATAGCCCCATTCTCTCTGTTCTCGATAGAATTACCCAACGTGTGCTTTTATCTCTTCTCTCAACTCTTTCTCTCTCTTTTCTCTACCCTCCTTGTTCCCTTCATCCATGGCTACATTCTATGAGCAAAACCCGTGATGGAGCCACCCACCATGTTATTTTTCTCTCTCATCTCTATCTCTCTCCTCTCTTTGACATCTCCATTCACCGTCAACATATTGCACCGAATCTATGAAATGCTCCTATTGAAGTCGAAATTCATTGCTCTTGCGCTCACTATCATGTAATCTATGAAATGCTCCTATTGAAGTCGAAATTCATTGCTCTTGCTCTCATTATCATGTTCTGAACCAAGTTTTTTAGGCCCGCATCTACTAATTTTGGAATTGTGTTTGGTGGTTCTTTTAGCCCGCATTTTAATCCACAAAAAAGAGAATTCAAGGGACCTGGTTGGGGTTGGTTCGGTGGCCACTCCATACTTATTTTGTATAAAAAGAGAAAGGGATAGAAGAGATTAGAGAGAGAAAGACCGTGAGGGGTTAAGCTAAAGCTAAACCAGAATCAGTAAAATGTGGGGCTTTGATTTATTAGATAAATTTTTTTTTTAATAAAGTTGGGTTGAAAAGCACTAATGGGCCTCTGGTCTTCACCAACCTCACTCTCTCTCCTCTGTCTAACCCCACACGACGTCAGCCCTAATAGGAGCATGTCCAATGGTACAGTTGGCATTTGATCTTTTGACTAGATTGATACATAAATTGGTACCGCAAATGAGTGGCGGCGATAAGTGAGACGTGGGAGGCGTATTCTCGAAGAGTTTGGAGAAAGCATCTTTCACCCGCTGCCATACAAAGTTCCGCAACGGCTCCCTCAACGTACAAAAGTCCATGAGGCCGTACACAATTACTTAGATTTTGGACCGGCTACTGCGATCCAAGCGGATCTAAACGCTTGGCAAAAAGGACATCGAGTCCATGTCAAAATGAGTCCTCTATTCAAATTTTATTTTTGAGATGGATTTTGGGACTCAATTACGAAACTCTAAGCGAACTAATTAAGATGCATCTCAAAAATTTCATTAGAAAAGTTGTTTTTTATGCCCAAATGTTATCAAATTGATTATCGTGACCTCAAAATGCATAGATATGATAAAAAAGGGATTTCAAGTTTTGAAAATATTATACCTTGTAATTCATTTTTTGACCATCAATTTTTAAGATATTCAAGTTTTTATAGATCTACTTAATTTACACTATTTTTGAAGCTTTAAATTTTACAATTATAGGTGAAATATAATTTAAGGCTTTTCAATATTGAAACCACATTTTTCGACACTAGAAGATACATTTTACTTTTATTGTTTAGAGCCTCGGGCTTATACAAACCGCACCCAATTTTTAATGACGTAGAATCTCTAATATGGAGACTATGAATAACAATAAATAAATAATTTTTTAAAAAATTAAATAATAATGTTATGAATAAAACATTCGGATTGTTTGATTCAATTGTTTTTAGATGGACGCTTAATACCTCTGGGAGCGCAAATGTAGAAATGCATCCCCTAGCATATGGAAAAGTTTTCCAAATAGAAATAGTAAATAGAAAATATTTTGATAGAGTTGCTGCTCTATTAAAATAAGTAGAGCCTCACCCTAAACAACATAAAAAATTGTAGTTTTTTGGTGCCAAATAACTTTCACATCAATCATCTCACCCTCAACCACTGTCGTTGTAAAAAAAATTAGGATTTCAAGCCTTAGAAATAGTGTTTTATTGTGACACATTATGTAGACCAACTATTTCACTCTAAACACAAGCTTCAGCCAATATGAAAGCCTGAACCATTTTTTTAGCTTCAAATTTTAAAGTCGGTATTTTAAATTGATTTTAGGGCCATAATGGGGATTTTCAATGCCTAAGGTTATTTGGCCATGTAAAAACTACATCCAAAGTAATTAATAATATAAAGGAAATTTTTTTTGTAAGTCGATCGATTGACACTATTCATGTACGGTCTCCAACAAAATATATCTCAACCAGTGTAGGAAAAATTGGGTGACTCAAATTCTAACCACTCGGTTAGATTGGAACCCGTCCTTGGTCAATTCCGCTTTTGGTGAACCTACAGGGTATTTTTTTAAAAAAATTCAAAACAATTTATATAAAATTCCAAAAAACAAACGATTGTGTTTTTAATGTAGTTTTTTATGTTTTCATTATTTTGGCAAATATTGGAAGTTGTTTTGGCCATTAATATTTATATTTATATTTTCTCATATTATTAATTTTTTTTTAAATACCACTAGGCACAAATCGATTATTAAACATTTATTTTTTCATTAATTTTCTACTTCATTTGGATGTGATATGTTTAATCATACTTTTAAATATATTTTTATCAAAAAAATTGTATTTTTTATTTTCTAACACTTTTTTGACTGCTCGAGACTTGCCCGGTTACGTCGGTTGAACCGGTCAATTTATCGATTAGTACAAAGTAACCGCTTCTAGCCCATGTTCGGTTAACTGTTCTGATTCAATTTTTTCGATACTAATCTCAACGATATATTTAAAATTTAAAATTTTAAGATTCGATAATCTCAACCGTAATCCAAGTTCATTTTTAAAAAAAAATAATAAATATTATTTATTATTTTTACTCGCAGTCTATTTTAACATTGATGGACATGACATTATGTACACGGTAAGGTAATAGGTTAGTCAGCTGACTCACCAAAACCGCATCCCAATATAATTATAAATTTAAGAGTCCTGAGTTGGTCTCTTCGTCCCAATGGAGACATTGCACGACTTTTGCGAATGCGGGTATGGGTGCGCGCGCTCTGAGTCGCATGCGCGTGCAGCAGGCTCGAACGCACGCACTAGTGGGGCTCGCACTTAAATAATAGCGCATATCGAAGTTTACAAAACAATATATATTCTTTAAGACCACTAACCTTTGGCATCATATCTTTTGGCTTGGAAAAGGAAAATGTCGCTTATAATGAGGAAAAATATCATGTATCTTTTGACTTTGCGTTTTGCAGCCTTACATAACTTTTGGAAAGTGAGGTACACCTCAAAAATCCTCATTGGGTGTTCTCATATTTGGAGAACCCCTAAATTAGTCCTCATTGAGTGTTTTCATATTGGAGAATCCTTAAATTAGATCATTTCAACTTCTAAATGGATAGATACGAAGAAAAAATAATTTTAATTTCTAAAATTAATCTATCTTGTAATTAATTATATAGGCAGCATATTTTTAAAATTTTTAAATATTTATTTAACTATTTGATCTATATCGTTTTAAAAAATTTAAATTTCATAACTAGGGATAAACTAGAATTAAACCTATCGAAAGGTTTCTAACGCAGAAACTACTCGAATAAAATTTTAGATGTGAGGGTGCAATATACAAACCTGTTAGAAAATGTGGCCTATCAGGCCCTTTTTTTCTCCGGAATTTACAATAATAGTATAAAAATCATATTGCATATATGTAAATCCCATATAATTAACATATAGTTAACATGAGGCAATGTCATATGCTTAGATACATTGTTTGAGCTTTAATGAGATGTAACACTAGAGGGAAAACTTAATGTCACTCGAGAGAAACCACTTATATGTTTTGCATTCCTTGTAAAAATTATTTTTTTCTATGTTATAGATATACAAAGTTTATTTAATTATAGGATTGCTAGGATGACATCCTATTATGTGAGTCATTAGTGGATTAATTACAAGTTTAGCTCATAAAATAAGATTAACAATATGATGATAAATTTATTCATCATCATCATCATTAGAGCGTTTTTTCAACTAATTGGGATCGGATACATAAATCTTAGTCGTCATTCTGCTCTATCAAGTGTCATACTCTTAGTGATTTTTTTTCACTACTTCCAACCATGTTCTTTTGAGCCTACCCTTTACCTTTTTTGAGTTTTTTACTTGAATCAACTCGCACCTCCTAACAAGTGTTGTATTGGGTTTTGCATTACACATGGCCAGCCCACCAAAGTCTAATTAATCTCATCTTATCACCTATTGAAGCTATACCTAGGTTCTCCCAAATATATTTGTTTCGAATTCTATCCTTTCTTGTCTTACTACTCAACCATCTCAACATCATCATCTCAATTGTCACCACTTCAAGGCATCAAGTCTGCAGTTATTTTTGGATCTCAACTCCTATAGACCATTAATGTGATAGTTACAAAGTTATATTCTTCTATAAAAATAGGTTAATCTCTCGTGAAAAAAACAAGCATATAGAGAATGATGAAAAAGAAGAATGAGTAAATGGAATTCACCGAAATGAAACACTCGTGTTTGTCAGTCACCGAATGGCTAGGTCTATAGGATTTGGTGTGGAACTTTAAGCCCTCATATAACTCAAGGACAATTTCGAATAAGTTATTCATTTATTTTTATTTTTTAATATTATTTTTTGTACTATTTTTTATATTGGGACCGAAAATGGTATCTGAATGAGGTCAAGTTGTAATTGCATTATGAAATGTCTTAATCAAATATATGCTTATAATACAAGAGTGCATTGCACCATAACCTTTGGGTCGGTGTTCGAAAAATTGAACCGGCCTCGGAAACCAACAAAGGGTTGAGTTCGAGTAAACGATAAACCAGTCAGTTCAACCGGCCTCGGAAACCAGCAAAGGGTTGGGTTCGAGTAACCGGTAAACCGGTCGGTTCAACCGGCCTATCCAGACAAGTCCCAAGTGATCTAAAAAGTGTTAAAAGTAAAAAACAAAAAAAAATTCAAAACAACATGAAACCTATATTTAAAGCATGATTAAACAAACAACATCCAAATGAAGTTGACAAGTAGTAAAAAAGAAATGGATTTAAAAAAAATCTATTTGTTCCCAAGGATATTTTTTGAAAGGAAGGGGTTTCTATGAGTATGCCGACTCATATGTACACATGCAACCCCCCTCTAAAATTCATCTTAAACATGGATTTTTTATCCAAAATTTTAGGGATTCATCATCTAAGCCAAGCTAATCATAAATATGATTTCTTTTAAACTTTAGAATGTGCTTTTTTTGGGGATGCTTTTGGCATCATCCACATCTGATTTGACCCCTTGCAATTGAGGCAACATGCAATTGCACCTCCTGACTCACAAAACACTTTTCCGTTTTGAAAATTTCCACAAAAGATACGAAAATGTAAAAATAAGTATTCATGGCCAAAACACCTTCCAAAATCTTTGTCAAAATGATAAAAATATTCAAAAAACGGTGATATTTGACAAACCTTTATAGTTTATATATAGCAAGAAAGCAACAAAATGCTTACTTGTACCAAACGATACTGAATCTCCCCCTTGCTCTATATATTATTACTCTTTGTTTAGAGAAAAGATTTCATTGAGTTAATCATTTTTATAACCCAACCTATTTTTTGATATAACAGATGTTTTGAGAGGTTATTATTCTAGGAATACATCCCTCGTGTTTTTTTTTTAATACAAATTTTAATAGATTGTTCGTGAAAATTTTTCATGGAATTGTTATGGTAAATCAATTTCTTAATGTAACCTCACTATCAATGTTCTTATCTCAAACCCAAAATTCAAAAATATCAAATCAATGAAGAGAATGGAAGTTTTAATAAAGTTATGGGAATTTTTTTTAAATGTATTTTTTTTTTGAAAAAGATAAAATATAAATTTATATTGATTCCATTAAAAATAAAGATTTTTGAAAGTCTTTTGAAAAACTTAGAGTTCTTAAAAGATATCAGAGGATTTTTTGAAAGGAAATCGTACTTTAATAAGAGACTTGCTAACTATGCTCAAAACAAATTTACTCTCTCCCTCTTTTTTTATTTTTTTTGTGGAATAATAAGATTTCCACTCTCCCGACATCATTAAAAAGTTTATGCTCTTTTTATTTATTTATTTATTTATGTTTTATGAATGGTGTATTATTCTTTGCACACCATTAAAACATGGGAAAAGTTTATATAGAGCCGAGGCTCTAAACAATCAAATTTGAGCTTACCTCAAAAATTTGACTAGAATAAGTTGTTTTGATGCTCAAATATCTTCAAATTGATCATCACGAAATCAAGATGCATGGACATGAGAGAAAAATGATTTTCAAGTTTTGGAAATAGTGTATTTTGTAATGCATTTTTGGACCGTCAATTTTCAAGATTATCAAGTTTTCATAGATCTATCGATCTACACTATTTTTGAAGCTTAAACTTTATAAATAGATATGAAATATATTTTAAGGCTATCACAAAGATTTCCAATATTGAAACTATATTTCTCGATACAATTTGAAGGTAGGCTCTAATTTTATTGTTTAGAGCCTAGGCTCTATACAAAACACACCCTTAAAACATTGAGGCTAATTTTTTTGGTAAATTGTTTCATGCAGGCTGGACCGTATTTATACATATGCGGTCTAGAGGTATAACGCTTCCATCTTAAAGATGGATGCAAGTAGGTGGTTCATCTAAAAACAATTGAAGCTAACGGTCCAAATGTTTTTTTAAAAATATTATTATTTTAATTTTCAAAATTTATTTATTTTTTCATATTTATGATTTCCATGTTAGAGATTACATATCCTTAAAAATTAAGTCCAAAGATCCATCTCACAAATAGATTTTTAAGAGGCGTTTACATTGACTCATAGAAACTGGATATTTCACCAGGTATTTATATATGAGTAATGATCTTATAGGACCCTCCCCCACTCATGTGTAGGACTTCAAATGATTACCATTAAAGTTGGCACATATATCTAAAAAAGTTATCATATGGGTGTGGAACTTGACTTTTATATAGATCCGTGCTAAATTTAATGGTGATCTTTTGGGGTCCTACACACATAAGTAGGAAAGAATCTTATAGGATAATTTTTCTTTATATATAATGCTGAGCACGTATTCCAAAGCTGCCTATAATAGCAGGGTCAAAATGAAACTAGTCTATACCCTTATTCTTTAGAGAAATTTATGCCTATTTTCTCAATTTTTTTTGTTATTTAAGAATTATCTAATTTTTTTTGTTATTATATTCATACACTTCTTTTCATAATTTTTAAAATAATCGAATTACCAGTACATTTTATAAATTGTAGTTAAAATAACATTTTAAATCTTGGAAAACTAGTAATTCAAAGTTTGTAAAATTTTGAATATTAAAGATCCAAAATCCAATAACTCTAAAATTTTAAAATAAATTTGTTTAATTCATATCCCAAATTTGGTAGGTTGCTACTCTCTTAAAATTAACCAACGTCTTTAATGTCGATTTCGTGTGCAAGGGATCCTGATTTTGACGCTCATTGAGGGAAAAGGGAACCGCGTAAAGAAATCATTGAAGATTTTGAAAAAAAAAAAAAAAAAAAAAAAAAAAAAAAAAAAAAAAAAAAAAAAAAAAAAAAAAAAAGTGAGACCATGCACCTGAAAATCACTCATTGAGGGAAAAGGCAACCACATAAAGAAATCATTGAAGATTTTAGAAGAGAGAGAAAGCAATAATGGACCATGCATTTGAAAAGGCGTTTAAAAGACAAAGAAGCAATCAAATGCCTCTCTCTATTTTCCACAATGCTTTTGGCCTCTTTCCAGACCTTTCTTATCATCAAATCCTGACTTTCATGCAACATGAAAGGTAATAAAAATGATTTTTATACTTTATGTCAATATTTATAAGGAAGCAAGCTTGTTTTTCCAAGAATGATAGCTTTAGTAAATTTATAATTTTCAAGATCCAAAATTTTAAATCAAAATTTTTAATTTAGTACAGTTTTAAATAATTAAATTGCCAGTTTTCAAGATCTAAAATTTTACGAATTATGACATACTAATATTGATTTTTTGTGTAAGGGATCCTGATTTTGCCGCTCACTGAGGGAAAATGCAACCGCCTAAAGAAATCATTGAAGATTTTAGAAAAGAGAGAGAACAATAGTGGGACCATGCACTTAGAAATCGCTCATTGAGGGAAAAATAACCACAAAGAAATCATTGAAGATCTTAGAAAAGAGAGAAAAGACAACCACATAAAGAAATAATTGAAGATCTTAGAAAAGAGAGAAAACACAACCACATAAAGAAATCATTGAAGATCTTAGAAAAGAGAGAGAAAACAACAGTAGGACCATGCAATTGGAAAAGCATTTAAGAGGCAACGAAGAAATCAAATGCCTCTCTCTATTTTCCAAAATGCTTTTGACCTCTTCCCACTCCTTTCATCCTCGAATCCAGATTTTCACGGAACATGAAAGGAAAAGAAATGCTTTTTGTTCTTATGTCAATATTTATAAGTTATCAAACCTGTTTTTCTAAGAATGATAGCGTAGTAAATTTTCTGATCTTCGAGGTTTGAAATTTTAAATCAAAAATTTTAATTCAATAAAATTTTGAATTATTAAATTTCCGATATTCAAATTCTAAAATTTTATAAATTATGACTTACTAAATTTTGGATATTCAAGACCCAAAATTTTATTTTAATTCCAATTCATAGAAGGCTAAGTTTTGGATCTTAAAGATCCGGCAACTTGGACATTTAAAAAAAGAATAAAATTTTTTTTTAAAAATAAATGGACCTAGTAAGAAAAAAGTTTAGACAATTTGTTAATTAATGGGAAAATTCAAAGATATGAGTGCAAATTTCTCTATTCTTTACTTTAAATTTAAAACAAAACAGGCATTGTTTTTTGTTTTGTTTTTTTTGTTTTTGTTTCGTTTCCGCTCACGTTAGAGGCATCTTGAGGCGTTTCCAAAGGCAAAGCAAAACAAGCATCCACAAATAAGTACACCAAACGTCTCACGAAAAAGTGTACTATGGGAAAATATACAACTAGACCATTTACTTTTACCATGAGGGGCTCACAATAATTCTTCTCTTTCAGATTTCAAATTGGGTGGTTGTAAGCATGTTATTGACTAGACTTAAAGTTCCAAAAAAATTTCTTGAATTTTGTGACACACGACAAACAATCCATTCTAACAGGTGGCCCACACCACTAGGGGTGGCAATTTGGTCGAGTCCAATCGACGACTCTTGAACCCTGAGGGTTGACCCGATTCAGGTGCGAGGTGTTAGGTATGGGTCCAAAACCCTAGACCTGAACCGGACCCAAATCTATCTACACATATGAAAGAAAGACCTATGTGATCTTTTGTCAGGGAAATACAAATTTTTTATTTTTAATAATAATAATCACCCCTTATAATTTTGGCAACAAGATCACTCACAAACGATCTTATTACAAACAATAGAAATTCCAAAAATAAATAACACATCAATAAAATAAATCTCAACTACTTGATGCCATTCATACAACCTAATACTGTGCTTGAGAATATAAAATAAAAGAACTAACAAATCAAAGAAAAAATGCCGGAGATTACTTCAACCGGGCTTTTTACACCCCACACCGAGTCACCACATCCAATAGCGCGGGATTAGCGGTTTAGCTTCAATCTCGAACTGGGAAAGCTAACTTCGGCCAAACTAGGTAAGTACCCTTACATCTCTACAAAACCCTAACGAAAAAATAATTAGGCTCAAACCCTAATTTTCCCAACCTTTAGAGTAGATCATGAGAGAGAGTCCCCTTGGGTCTTTTTAGGAGAGAGAGAGTAGAGAGAGGGGGGCGTGGCCCTTAAGGAAGAGAGAGAGAGAGAGTTTATGGGAGAGAGAGATGTATGCAGAGATGGGGGAGAGCACCACTATTTATAGTGAAATTTAGGTATAGAGTTTCTTTAGGGTTTCTCATAGTTTGTCTTTTTCTTGAGATTGAATATGGACTGTTGATCAAGGTGACTTGTGGGGTGAGAGATTTGAGCCATCCATTCCATAGATGGGCCATCAACATTATGGAAGGTGAATGAACCATTATCCCATCAATATATTTAAATAAATTAAATCCATTAAAGATATAGTGCATGGCATCTCATATTTTCCATAAGAATATTTCAATAATATCAAGTCAAGATATTCCTTCAATAATCAAGATAAGATATGATCAATATTTCCTAATCAATATTTGGCCATATGTTACAAGATATAGTTACCATATTTAATAAACTTGAACACAAAGCACCAAGAGAAGGTATCCAAGGGTGGGGCGTGCCACCCATGTATGGTATGTGGGGCCCGCCTAATACCCACATGGTGGGCCCATGTGCACTATGGGCCCCCATGTATTTTTTTAATAAATATTTTAAAATTAAAAAAAATGAATTTTAAAACATTATAACTTTGTAAATTAATAACTTCATTTTTATAAGTCAAAAAATAAGAAATAAAATATCAAATGACTTATAAAAATTCAAATAATAAATCTAAAATAATTTAATAATAAAATGAACACAATTAAATTAATATAATGGGAAGTGGATCCATATGTTTCATGAATTCTATCAACGATCACGGGGTATTCCACATTCAACTGTGCACGACAGACCGCACTTGCTTTCTCAAACCGACCCAGTGTTTCTCATGACCCACAGTCCAAACAGGGTCTCATTAGCGGGTCACTAAAGTCTGACCGATAATCCAATGGGTCGTAATCTCAGTTTTTGGATTACAGGTCCTCCTCTAGAGACGAGTCAAGGTCACCACGACCTGATGCGACTACAGCTCTATGACGCATTGGGGTATCTCTCGCACATACATATGCTTCACCCAAAGGTGGATATCTGGCTTTCCCGAATGATCTATCAATATGCATGTCGTGTGATGGAACATGAATGATGTTTTGGCCCCCTGTCTCAGTAGGCCTACCATCACACACAAGGGTCACACAGTCCCTCGACTCTCTCATCTATGCATAAGCTCCGACCTCATCAAAGGCTAACCCGAAACCCTCATCGGTTAATTCTTTATGCCCATGTACCTTAGGTTTTCCAACCGTTTAGCTTAGATAGATAAACACAGTCCGGTATAAGCAAATATCATTTGCTTAGTATGGTCCTCGAGGGACCACACTCTTACTGAGTTTATGTTTTACTATAATGAAAGTATTTCAATACACACTCATAAGGCCTTTAAAGGCCGCATAAACCCAACATCTCCCACTTGGCCTTTGAATGCCTTATATTCTCTCTTCCTCACTTTCTCTCATCCCCATCTCTCTCACATGTCTTACAAAAATATTAGGGACAACTCCTTTAGTCAGAGGGTCTGCAATCATCAAATCTGTAGATATGTAGCTGATCTCGATCTCTTTCAATCTTACCTCATTTCTTAGGTGATAAAAATAAGGCTTAATATGTTTGGAGTTCTTGTGAAATCGATGCTCCTTAGAGACACAAATAGCTGCAATGTTGTTACAGAAAATTCGCACTACCTCACAAAATACAGGATGAAAATTAAGTTGATTAAGAAACTTTTTAATCCACACGGCCTCCTTGGCTGCTAGACAACATGCCACATACTCGGATTCCATGGTGGACAAGGCCACAATATCTTGTTTTTTTGACTTCCAAGAAACCGCACCTCCTCTAAGCATAAACACATACCCAGATGTAGACTTTGCATCATCTAGATCCGCAAGATAGCTTGCATTTGAATATCCCTCTATTGCTATTTCAGTTTCCCCCTTATATATGAGTGCATAGTTCATGGTCCCCTTTAAATATCTGAGAATTCTTTTTACTATTTTAGTATCCCTCTCATGGCATACATAAGGGATCCAACTGCGCTTCTGTATGACACTCTTTTCAAGGCTCTTATATCCATGTCTTCGGTAGGACACATCTTATTATTAAGCTTCATCTTTTTGTCAATTAGGGTAGATATGGGTTTACATATACTCATATCAAACTTTTTCAGAATCCTCTTACAGTAGGTTGCCTGGAAAAGTTGGATAGTCTTCTCTCTCTTGTTTTTTATTATCTTGATGCCCAACATATATGAAGCTTCTCCAAGATCCTTCATATCGAAGTGTTGTGCAAGAAATTTTCCCATCTCTACTACTAGGGCAATTGAGCTACTAACAAGTAGCATATCATTCACATATAATGATATAAAGATCACATCACTCCCACTGACTTTTTGATATCTGCAATAATCCTCATTATTTATAAAGAACCTTGCAAGAGCAAGGGTCTCCTGAAATTTTATATACCACTGCCGCGATGTTTGTTTCAGACCATAAAAGAATTTATTAGGTTTGCATACTACGTTTTCTTTCCCTTTCTCATCAAATCCCTCAGGTTGGGTCATGTAAACATGTAAATTTCTTCTTCTAAATCCCCATTTAGAAAGGCTGTTTTGAAATCAATTTAATGAGCCTCAAAGTCAAAATGGGCTGCTATAGCTATAAGGATTCGGATGGATGAAAATTACGCAAAAGGGGAAAAAGTTTCCTCATAATCTATCTCTTCTTTTTGGCTAAAACTATTTGCAACCAATCTAGCTTTCTATTTTTCTATTTTTCCTTCAGAGTTCAACTTTTTCTTGAAAAATTCACTTACAACCAATGGCCTTATATTTTTCAAGTAGGGGTACTAATTCCCATACATGGTTTTGGTTAATGGAAGCATACTCATCTTTTACGGCTTCTACCCAGTATTCCCTTTCAGAACAGGTCAAGGCTCCACGGTGAGTTCTAGGTTTTGAATCTGGATCTTCCCCAACCTTATCAAAATATTCTCCAAGGTAGAAAATGTTCTAGGTAAAGAGGTGGTCTACTGACTTGGTTAAGGTAAAGGTTCACTTTCTTTAGAGAGTTCTGAAACATGTTGGATTGGTTTAGAAGTTTTAGGTTAAGGGTCTCGAACTACATCATTGTTTTTGGCCTCCTCATAAAAGTTGGCTTGTTTTCTACTCACCTTTGCTTCAAGGAACTCTTCCTCAAAGAAGTGAGCATCGCAGCTTTCAATAACCGTACCAGTTTCAAGGTTGTAGAATCGATACCCCTTACCATGATCTGGATAACCAATGAAAATGGATTTGACAGTTTTCGATTGCAATTTGGTTCTATTTTGATGTGGGATAAGGGCATGGGCTGAGCAACCCCAAACTTTCAGGTGTTCAAGGGAGGGAGTATGACCTGTGAAGATTCCGTGAGGAGTAGGTGGGGCAGCTTTTGTGGGAGTTCAGTTAAGGATGTGACATTACGTTAATACTGTTTCTCTCCAAAACTCCAATGAGAGATTTGCATGCCCCATCATACTCCTTACCATTTCCACTAAGGTCCGATTCCTTGTCTCAGCTACACCATTTTGTTTAGAAGTATAAGGCATGGTGTACTGATGGATATCCCATTTTCAATGCACAATTATTTGAAAAGGTCAGATGAATATTTCCCCCCTCTATCGGTTCTAAGGATTTTAATTTTTAGCTTGGTTTGATTCTCTACTTGGGCCTGATATTCTTTGAATTTTCTAGGGCTTCTGATTTTGCATGAATAAGGTAGACATGACCATATCGCGAGTGGTCATCTGTAAAAGAGATAAAATATCTTTTTCAACTTTTGGTTGTCACATTCATAGGTCCACATATGTCACTAGGAATGATTTCCAATACGCGAGTAGCTCTTTTTGCCCTGGTGGTATTTTTCCTTATTAGTTTTTCTTGTACACAAGACTCGCACACTTTCGATAAATCTCCATTATAATTTTGAAGAATCCTATCCCTTTTTAATCTTTTTATTCGTTTGATATTAATGTGTCCTAACCTCATATGCCATAGGGTAGCATCTAATTCATTAGGGGATGAGATATAAGCAACGTTCTCTTTTATTTCAATAGTAAATAGCTCGTCTACAAGTCATTCAGTCATGATCACATCTTTCCCCTTCCTGACCACCAATTTCTCCCCAATGAAAGTGGTTATGAATTCAGCCATAAACATCTTAAGAACTGAAACCAAGCACTTCCTCATATCAGGAGCATAAAGTACTTTTTTTTTGGATCAATGTGCATTTATTCTTCAGTTTCAGCTTGAAATCTCTAACTCCAAGTACATCAGTATTCTGATTTCCTCCCATATAAATATGTTGCTGTCTTTGCCCCATGGGAGTGAAAGAACGGTAACCTTCCTTGGTGGTTGTGACATGAGCTGTAGCCCTCGAGTCAAGACACCAAGAAGCTGCCTTGGGGTCAGCTAGCATGGACTCGAAAACCATACATGCCGATTCATTGTTAGTTCCACCAGATTTGTTGAACCGATAACTATTGGCTATGTGACCCACTTTCTTGCAAATAAAATAAGTTCGAGTCTCTCTCTTTGCTCCTTTATTTCCAAAATATCTTCTTTTGAAGTATCATTTCTTCTCAAAAGTATTTATTCCATTTCTTTTCTTAAGTTTAAAAGATGGTTGAGATTTTACCATATGCACAACATCCCTTGGGGTTTGCCTTGAACTCATCCTTTCTTCTTTAGATTTGATGGTCGTGAAAGAACGATAACCTTCATTGGTGTTTGTGACATAGGCCGTAGCCCCTGAGTCAAGACACCAAGCAGCTCCCTTGGGGTCAGCTAGCATGGACTCGAAAACCATGCATGCCAATTCCTTGTTAGTTCCATCAGATTTGTTAAACCGACAACTATTGGCTATGTGACCCACATTCTTGCAAATAAAATAAGTTCGAGTTTTTCTCTTTGCTTCCTTATTTCCAAAATCTCTTCTTGTGAAATATCTTTGATTATCAAAAGTATTTATTCCCTTTCTTTTCTTAAATTTAAAAGATGGTTGAGATTTTACCATATGCACAACATCCCTTTTTTCTTGAGATTTGATGGTCGTGATGAGTTCCTCCAATTTTGGTGCCTTTCTTCTCGCAGAGATGGAAGATATGAAGGTTTCTCATGAATTAGGAAGAGAATTTATTAAATGAATCACTTGCATAGATTCATTGGGCTTTATGCTTGTATCTTCCAAATCTCTGACTAGCGCATAAAACACGTGCACATGATCTGCAAACTTGGTACCTTCTACAGTTTTTAAATCATTATACCTTCTCATAGCCATAATTTGCTTCATGAGAGAGGGTTCAACATACTCTCTTTCAAGTTTATCAAAAATCTCACTTGCAGTATAGATTGACTCGTACTCAGAAGCATACAAGTCAGTCATGACACATAAAAGAATGTGCTTGCATCTCAAGTTCTTCCTCTTCCAATTGGCGTACTCATCTTTGATTATTTGAGATGAGTCGTCAGTTGGACGATAAGGTCGGTCCTCAAAGAGCACCTCATGCAAGTTTTCTTCATAGAGCACAAATTTGATTTTTTTTTCCATGAAGCAAAATTGGTCCCATCAAACGGTTTTCAGGATCACAGAGATGAAGGTATGAGCAACCATTATATTTCTAGTTTCAACCAAAAATAAGAAAAGACTCCTAATGGCAATCAAGTAAAACTAGCTTTGAAACCAATGAAAGAAAGACCTATGTGATCTTTTACTGAGGAAATACAATTTTTTTTTTTAAATAATAATCACCCCTTATAATTTTGGTAACAAGATCACTCACACATGGTCTTATTACAAACAATAGAAATTCCAAAAATAAATAACACATCAATAAAATAAATCTCAACTACTTGATGCCCTTCATACAACTTAATCTTGTGCTTGAGAATATAAAATAAAAGAACTAACAAATAAAAAAAAAGATGCTGGAGATTACCTCAACCGGGCTTTTTACACTTCACATCGAGTCACTGCATCACGGGATCAGCGGTCTGGCTTCAATCTCAAATTGGGAAAGCTAATTTCGACCAAACTAGGTAACCACCCCCTAAATCTTTACAAAACCCTAACGCTAGAATAATTAGGCTCAAACCCTAATTTTCCTAACCCTTAGATTAGATCATGAGAGAGAGAGTCTCTATGTTGGGGCGTGCCCCCTTGTGTCTTTTTAGGAGACAGAGTAAAGAGAGAAAATCAGAGAGTAGAGAGAGGGGGGCATGGCCCCTAGGGAAGAGAGAGAGAGTTTATGGCAGAGAGAGATGTGTGTAGAGATGGAGGAGAGCACCCTTATTTATAGTGAAATTTAAGTATATAGTTTCTTTACGATTTTCCATAGTTTGCCTTTTTCTTGAGATTGAATATGGACCGTTGATCAAAGTGATTTGTGGGGTGAGAGATTTGAGCCATCCATTCCATAGATAGGCCATCAACATTATGGAAGGTGCATGAGCCATTATCCCCCTTCCCTTAACCGTTTTCCCATCAACATATTTAAATAAATTAAATCCATTAAAGATATAGTGCATACCATAAATTGCATATTCCATCTCATATTTTTCATAAGAATATTTCAATAATATCAAGTCAAGATATTCCTTCCATAATCAAGATAGGATATGGTCAATATTTCCTAATCAATATTTGACCATATGTTACAAGATATAGTTACTATATTTAATAAACTTGAACATACCGCAACAAGAGAAGGTATCCAAGGGTGGGGCGTGCCACCCATGTATGGTATGTGGGACCCCACCTAATATCCACATGGTGCTCCCATGTGAACTATGGGCTTTCATGTATTTTTTTAATAAATATTTTAAAAGTAAACAAAATAAATTTTAAAACATTATAACTTTGTACATTAATAACTTCATTTTTATAAGTCCAAAAATAAGAAATAAAATATCAAATTACTTATAAAAATTCAAATAATAAATCTAAAATAATTTAATAATAAAATGAACACAATTAAATTAATATAATGGGAAGTGGATCCATATGTTTCATGAATTCTATCAACGATCACGGGGTATTCACGAGTCAAGGTCATCACGACCTGATGCGACTACAACTCTATGATGCATAAGGGTATCTCTCGCACATGTATATGCTTCACCCAAAGGTGGATATCTGGCTTTCCCAAATGATCTATCAATACGCATGCCGTGTGATGGAACATGAATGATGTTTTGGCCCCTTATCTCAGTAGGCCTACCATCACACACAAGGGTCACACAATTCCTCGGTTCTCTCATCTAGGTATAAGCTCCGACCTCATTAAGGGCTAACCCAAAACCTTCATCGGTTAATTCTTTATGCCTAGGTACCTTGGGTTTTCCAACTGTCTGGCTTAGATCGATAAGCATAATCTGGTATAAGCAAACATCATTTGCTTAGTATAGTCCTCGAGGGACCACACTCTCTCTGAGTTTATGTTTCGTTATAATGAAAATATTTCAATATACACTCATAAGGCCTTTAAAGGCCACATAAACCCAACATACACAATAGTGAAAAAGTTTATATAAAGTTGACACCCTTAAAATGTGGAATTATAGTGTACCTCTAAAATCCTTCGAAAAAGGTTGTTTCGATGTTTGAAAAACACCTATTTGGTTATTGTGACATCGAGATGTATAGATAGGAAAAAAGAGATTTCAAGTCCTAAAAATAGTACATCTTGCAATATATTATCTGGACTGTCTATTGGCAAGTTATTCATACGTTTATAGATCTACTTGATCTGAACCATTTTAGAGTTTTTAAGTTTTATAAATAGAGATAAAAATAGATTATCATAGCTTCCTATGAATTTTTGACATCAAAATTGCATCTCAAGACAACAGTTGGAGGTGCAACTTACTTTGATTGTTTAATGTTGCAACCTTATGCCAACCACCACCATAGAATATCTTTTGAAATATATAATATTTTTACAAATTTGCCTCTATATGTATGATATGTGTGTGTTTATTTATTATGTAAAATATATTTTTCAAATTTTTTTTGTTAGGGTTCTGGGTCAAATATTTGGACCCGATGGGTCAGGTCCGAGTCCAAAACCCTGGACCCAACAACCCGGGTTGAGTCCAATATCAGGTCAACCTGGAACCTACCCAGCCCATTGCCACCAACACACCATGTTCACCATCATTTTCAGTCGGGAAATTACAATAAAGTGTAAACTACTCCATATTACTTAAACATAAACCTACCATATTTTAAAGTTGGAGGGGAAATGAGAGGAGAGAGAAACATGGTTTAGAAAAAATTGAGACAGAGAGAGGGAATATTTACATGGGGAGCTAGAGGGAATTGCTGAGTGTGGAGGAAGAAAAGAATCGTAGAGAAAATTGCAGCTCGAGAAATTTCGAGTTCACAAATTCATTTGGGTTTTGGTAACGATTGTTCCCGCCCCAAGAGACAGAAGATGGCCTAGAGGAGACCATGCATGGGGGAGAGAAACCCGAGGGGTAACCCAATCCAAGTCCGGGTATGAGTTCAAAAATTGGACTATGTGGGTTGGGTCCGGATCCAAATCCTAGACCTAAACACTAATCGGGTCCGGGTTTGAGTTTAGGTCCGGGTCCGAATCCTGGTCAAGATCTAGTTTCGGTAATATTTTTCAAATCCCAAAATATAAAATATATTTAGATATTTTAATTTTTAGGTTGGATCTGAGTCCCGGTTCTGGTCCCATATCATTTTCAAATTCGGGCCCAGCCCAACCCGTTGTCCCCCTTACCACGTTGAGGGATCTCCTTTTCCCTGTTCTTGGTTCTCCTATTTTAACTGCTTTTTTTATTCTATCTTGCATCATGGGACGGTGGTCAATGAAAAGTTTAGAGCAGTGTTTTAAAAAACGGTGAGTCGAACCGGACTCGTCCGGTTCGACTCAGAAATACGCGTGCCCGTGCCAGTTCCAACTAAAAATCGGGAATCGCCCGGTTCTAGAGTGGAATCGCCGGTTCCAGAGTGGAACTGCCGGTTCCCATCTGGTTGGTTCTATCCGGTTCAGCCCGGTTCTATAGTGGAACCGCCGGTTCCTATCCGGTTCAGCCTGGTTCACATACGTAAGCATGACACGCACGTGCGAGCGTGCCCCACACACACTCACACGCGCACACATGTGTCCGAGCGCACGTGCGAGGGTGCCCCGTGCACGCTCACACGTGCACACGTGTGTCCGAGCTCACGTGCGAGCATGCCCCACGCACGTATGTAAGCATGACACGCACGTGCGAGCGTACCCCACGCATGACACGCACGTGCGAGCGTGCCCCACGCATGACACGCACGTGCGAGCGTGCCCCACGCATGACACGCACGTGCATGATACGCAAGTGTGAGCGTGCCCGACACACACTTACACGCGCACACGTGTCCGAGCGCACGTGCTAGGGTGTCCCACGCACGCTCACACGTGCACACGTGTGTCCGAGAGCACGTGCGAGCATGCCCCACGCACGCTCACACGTGTGTCCAAGCGCACGTGCGGGCGTGCCCCGCGCACACTCACACGTGCACATGTGTGTCCAAGCACACGTGCGAGGTTACCTTAATATTCTTATACACGTTTTATAATTCATATTGCATTAATATTTATATACCAAATTTGAATACCCATCTTTCAATGTGGGATAATTCCCAAACATCATTAAATGAAAACGAAATGTAAATATAGTCTATTAATCAGCAATTTATAATCACATGTAGTTAGATGGCTTAATGGTTATGACTTTGATTTTTTTTCCCCAAGGTTGAGTCCCCTTGGGCATCCCCTTGGGCATGTGTTGCATTCGAATCCCCTTGGGCATGTGTTGCATTTTTGTTGTGTATATAGTGGTTGATATAAATATAAATATTTTTGTTGTATTCGAATCCCCTTGGGCATGTGTTGCATTTTTGTTGTATATATAGTGGTTGGTATAAATATAAATATTTTTGTTGTGTATATAGTGGTTGGTATAAATATAAATATTTTTGTAAATAATATAAAAGACATAAAAAAATGAAAAATAAAAAAATTAATTTTTTATATAACAGTTAATTTTTGTTGTATATAGTGGTGTAATTATTTTTGTAAATAATATGAAAGGTATAAAAAAAAAAAAAAAAAAAGTTTATTCTATTTGAAATCTCCATCTTTCTACTAACAATCTCTTTTACGAAATTTATTATAGAAACCTAAAAAAATAAATTTTTGAAAAATTGAAGTGTTATTTCCAAAATTTGTACGCATTTTATTAATTCTTACATTGATAACCAAATCTTTTATTTTATTTATGAATTTTTATATTATAAATCATGTAATGTACTATTTTTGTTACAGTTGTCAATAATACATTTTAAATTAGTTAATATTATAAAATATTTTTAATCTGTTATTATTTGTCTAATAAAATAATTATAACATGTAAACTAATAATTATAATTTCAGTATATAATATTATAATTAGTGAGGTTGTAATAATTTTGGATTGTAGTTAGTTAGGCTGTACCCGACCTCACCCATTGCCACCCCTAATTGGTTAGACGTATACCAACTCAAGAGCCATCACCGTGTATATCTTGTAGCTATAAGTGTGTATATCTTGTTAAGTATACCTTATTGTAAGGTGTAATATATCTTGTAGATAAACATTGTAAATATTTGGGTATCTGTTGAATAGGATAAGATTGTTTGTTGAATAGGATAAGGGGTACCAACTCTACCCAACTTAGTTCCTCATTTGTAGCCTCTAACATTGTACATAAGCGTCTAAGGAATGTTGTATAAGTATGTGGGGTTTTCCCAAAGTAATATAGAGGAAAATACGATTATTTATGTGTTAACATAGTATTAGAGCACTTAGTGCGTATACGTAAGCACTCTCAGCAATCTCGCCAAATAGATAAGCACTCTCAAGAAGCTTGCCAAATAGATAAGCACTCTCAGGAAGCTTGCCAAACAGATACCTGGCGGCAACAATCAGCTTATGAGAGGGTGGATCTAACAAAGCTCTATTTTCTGTTTTTTTTTCTCTAGTTTATGCCTGTGTACTCTCTTGTTTTGTTTCTGTGTGTCCACTTTCTCTCTTTAGGCCTTTCTCTCGATTTGCTTCTCCTTTCTTTTCTCTCGAGTGTCTCTTGCACCAAGGGAGACTGCACACACGTGCATCTCTCTTGTGCCAAGGGACATTGCACATACAGGTGCAACTCACTCACTCTCTGAACCAGGAGAGCGCTTGCTTGGCTTGGTAGCGGCAACATCAAGGATTTTACCATGAAATCTTTGTGATCTTTTATTTAGCTGCTCTTTGGTTTCTTTCTCTCAAGATTCTTTCAAGTGCTTGATCTTTTATTTTAGCCGTTTTTTGGTTTCTCTCTCTGAAGATTCCTTCAAGTGTTGTATCATCCTTTTCATTTCAAATCGCCTTGTTTTGCTTCCTCTCTCTCTCTCTCACACTTAGAATTGGCCTAGGTAAAGCCCTTTCATTCTTCCTTTCTATCTCTGATTTTGATGGTCTGAATTTTTTCTATCTCAGAGGAGTTTCGAAGGAACAACCCTTTCTTGCAACGAGAGTTGCTCTAGTATTTCTTCTACATCCTCCTGGCATTTTTTTGAAACGCTTCTCTCTTTGCTATTTTTTTGTGTGTGGCTGCTACGCTATTCTCTCAGTTTGCTAGTTTGAGATGCTAATTCGTTGTGCACAGTGATACTTTGGTTCTTGCTACGTGTATTCTTGGTTCCCCCATTGTGGTTTCTTTGGGTTTTTTTTAGCACATAAAAGTCTTATTTCCCTTTGGTTTTAGTGCCTTGGGTAAAATTAAATGTTTGTGAGACATATGGTGATGCTCTTCGGTTCAGTTTTGAGGATTAGTTGTTTCCTAGTATTATTTGTGACTAGCAATGGATTCCCATATTATAGCCGTCAAGCTTAATGGCCAAAACTATTTTTTGTGGGCCTCTTATTTGTGAATTTTTTTGAAAGGACGAGAATTATGGGATTACATTGATGATGTTATTATTGAACTGTCAAATGGAGTTGTTGATTCCAAATGGACAACCAATAATGCAAAAGTTAAGACATGGATCATGGATTTAGTTGAAACTTATATTGCCCTCAATCTGAGTCCTTTGCACACCACAAAAGCTGTGTGGGAATACCTGAAGTATGTATATCTTCAATCTAATGAAGCAAGAATGCATCAACTTGCAGGAATTGAACTCCCTGAATCAAGGATAAAAAAATATTCAGGAATTTTATTCTGCAATGATGCTGATCTAGAATGAAGTGGATATGATAAATATCGAGATTCCTATAAGGGTCATGGATACAGTTCTCAAACTTAGGAAAAAATCATCTTCTCATCAATTTTTAATAAAACTATGTTTTGAGGTTGAACATGTGCGAGCTGTTATTCTTAATCGGGAATGTAGCCATGATATTGATAAAATTCTTTCTGAACAACTTACAGAATAGACTTATTTAAAGTCGCTTTCAATCCATGGTGATTATTCTAGGGATTCTGCTCGTTTGGATGTTTCAAATACAGGGAACAGACAAGATATGAGCAAAGTCAAGTGCTATAATTGTCGAAAGATGGGACATATGACGAATAATTGTAAGAAGAGAAAGGTTTGCAATTATTGTAAGGAGACTGTACACTTAATCACATAGTACAGAAAGCGACCCCAAAATAGGAAGAAACCTCCTCAAGCATATGTTGTAGTCATGACTACTTTAGACACGGTCTCCGACTCCACCTTCTGTTATGCTTGCACTACCATGCAACCCCTCATAAAGTCAGTCAACTTCCCTTATACTTCAATTTCTTTAACAAGTCATACAAGCTTTCCATGTTTCTGGTAATTTTTTGGGTATTAGATTCTGGTGCTTCCAATCATATGATAGGCAACTTGACATCTTTGAAACAAGTTGTTCCATATAAAAGCACTCAGAGCATTCATATTATTGATGGTAAGTCACTTCCTGTAGACAAAGTTGGCTCAATGTTCATTCAACAGCCTAACTCTCCTCCTTTATCTCTTTCTAATGTTTTATATGTATTTAAAATCTATCAGCCAATTTAATTTCTGTTGGCCAACTTGTCAAACAAAATTATATTGTATTATTTTCCACTTCTGGCTTCTTGATATAAAACCTGCAGACCGGGAAGGTGATTGAAAAAGGCCGTAAGAAAGGGGAGCTCTTTGTCTTGGACTTCGGAACTGACTCATCCTCCACTTAATGTTTTTTTTGCTCATTTTATTTTTGAAATAAATTATGCCAATAAACTTTGGAGGCTCTGGCATTATCGTTTGGGTTATCCTCATAATTTGAATTTGACTTCATTGTTTTCTTCGGGTGTGTGTTATTGAATAAAATTAATACTAAGAATGTGCTAGATAAATCATGTGAAGATTGTCTTCGTGCCAAAGCAGTGACATTACCTTTCAATTTTAGAATGAGTCGTGCCGTTGGTGCCTTTGATTTAATTTATAGTGATGTATATATGGGGTCCAGCACTTATTGCTTCCTTAACTGGAAAATATTATTTAATTTCTTTTATAGATGATTGGTCTAGATATTCTTGGATATATTTTTGCATCATACGTTTGAGGTTTTATAAGTGTTTTCAGAATTTCATGCAATGGTGTACCCAATTTAACAAGAAGGTGAAAATTCTATGCATAAACTCAGGGAGAGAATATATGTCAAAAGATTTCCATGATTTACACCATTACAAAATGGTGTTGTAGAAAGAAATAATAAACATATTCAAGAAACAACTAGGGCACTTCTTCTTCATACAAATATGCCTAAGTATTTTGGACAGATGCCGTCTTAATTGGAGTATATTTAATTAATACTCACAAAAAAGAGTATATTTAATTAATAGATTGCCCACTCCTGCATTAAATAATGCTTCACCACTTGAAAAATTATTTGGGCATCCGCCTAATTACTCTTTACTTCGAACTTTCGAAAATATATGTTTTTTATCTTACCTTCAACTAGTAGATCTAAACTAGATGTAAGGCAGAAAAATAGTGGAGACAGATCAACAGGCAAAACATGACATGCTTGAGCAATGAAACGGAAAAATTCCAGATCTTCACCAAAGACAAAAAACAGTTGAGACAACCGAGAAAACAAAATGACACTTGGAAGAGACAACAAAGCTCGGTATGGATCCGAGACCGATTCAGTAACTCACAGACCAGAACAAACATGATCGAGTAACATGAAAACTCGATCATAAAGAGAACAAATGAGTCGAAACACGACTTGCCAGAGAACAGATGTGTCGAAACACTCTGTGGCTATTTTGCAAAGAATCGAAACATGACTCAGTGGCTGTTTGTGTCTCCCCGTATTAAGTTTATTCAATAACACACTAGAAGAAAACAATGAAGTCAAATTCAAATTATGAGGATGACTCAAACGATAATTCCAGAGCTTTCAAAGTTTATTGGCATAATTTATTTCAAAGACAGAAGGAGCAAAAAAATACTAAGTAGAGAATGAGTCAATTTCAAAGTCCAAGACAAAGAGCTCCCCTTTTTTACGGCCTTTCCCAATCACCTTCCCAGTCCGCAGGTCTTGTATCAAGCAAGAAGTGGAAAATGAGACAATATAATTTTGTTTTACAAGTTGACCAATATAAATTAGATTGGCTGATTGATTAGGTACACATAAAACGTTAGAAAGAGATAAAAGAGGATAGTTAGGTAGTTGAATGAACATTAAACCAACTTTGTCTACAAGAAGGACCATTAACAATATGAATACTCTGAGAGCCTTTATATGGAACAATTTGTTTCAAAGATGTCAAGTTGCCTATCATATGATTGGAAACACCAGAATCTAATACCCAAGAAGTTTAGAAATCAACCTTACCAAAACCAGAAACATGGAGAGCTTGTATGACTTGTTGAAGAAATTCAGATGTAAGGAAAACTGACTGACTTTGAGCGGGGATGGATAGTAATGCAGGCATAACAGAAGGTGGAGTTGAAGCAATGAAGGCCATGTTTGAAGTAATCATGACTGCAGCATTTGCTTTAAGAGGTTTCTTCCTATTTTGGGATTGCTTTTTGCACTCTATGACTAAATGTCCAATCTCCTTTCAATAATTGTCGACCTTTATCTTCTTGCAATTATTCGCCAAGTGTCCCATCTCTTGACAGTTGTAGCACTGGATTTTGCTCATATATCATATTTTCCCTATATTTGAAGCAGTCAAAAGAACAGAATCCCTAAAATAATCACAATGGATTGAAAGTAACTTTAAGCGAGTCTCTTTTGCAAATAGTTCAAGAATAATTTTATCAATATCATAGCTACCTTCTCGATTGAGAATAGCAGCTCGCACATGCTCAAACTCAGAAAGTAGTTTCATTAAAAATTAACGAGAGCGTGATTTATTCCTATGTTTGAGAACTGTACCCATAGCCCATGCAAAAATCATGATGTCTATCATATCCATTTCATTCAAGATTAGCATCATTGCAGAATAAAATACCTGAATATTTTTTGATCATTGATTTAAGGAGTTCAATTCTTGCTCAAGCTGATACATTCGTGTTACATTAGATTGATGATATACACGCTTCAGGTATTCCCACATAGCCCTTTACAATGTGCAAAAGACGTATATTAGAGGCAATAGAGGTTTCAAATGAATCCATGATCCATGTCTTAACTTTTACATTATTGGCTATCCATTTGGAATCAACAACTCTATTTGACGGTTCAACAACAGAACTATCAATGTAACCCCATAATTCTTGTTTTTCCACAAATTTCATAGATAAGAGACCCACAAAAAAAAGTTTTGGCCATTAAGCTTGACAGCCAAAATATAGGAATTCGTTGTTGGTAACAAATTGTACTGGGAAACAATTAATGCCCAAAATTGAACTGAAGAGCATCACCAGATGTCTCACAAACGTTTAATTTTACCCAAGGCAATAAAATCAAAAGAAAACAAGACTTTTGTGAAAAAAAACAACCCAAGAAACCACAGTGGCGAGAACCAAGAATGCACACAACAAGAACCAAAGTACCATTGTGTATAGCGAACTAGCAACTTGAACAAGCAAACTGGCACCACAAGCTAGTACATAAAACTAGCACGATCCAATACTCACAAGAGAGAGCTGTTGTATGAGAGAGTAGTGCAGCAGCCACACCAAAAAAACGACAGAGAGAGAAACGACACCATTTTAGGGCAAATTTAATAGAAAGAAGCGTTTCAAAAAATGGCAAGAGTATGTAGAAGAAATACGAGAGCAACTCTCGTTACAAGAAAGGGTTGTTCCTTGGAACTCCTTTGAGAGAAAATTCATACCATCAAAATCAGATATAGACTTGAAGCATGAAAGGGCTTTTCCTAAGCAAATCCAGAGAGAGAGAGAAAGAGAGAGAGGAAGCAAAACAAGGCGATTTGAAATGAAAAGGATGATAAAGCACTTGAAGAAATCTCGAGAGAGAGAAACCAAAGAACGGCTAAAATAAAAGACCGAGTACTTGAAGGAATCTTGAGAGAGAAAGACCAAAGAACGGCTAAATAAAAGATCCCAAAGATTTCAAGGCAAAATCTTTGATGTTGCCGCTACCAAGCCAAGCCAAGTGCTGTCAAAGAGAGAGTGATGCGCAACTATATGTGCAGTATCCCTTGGCGCAAGAGAGATGCACCTGTGTGTGCAGTCTCCCTTGGTACGGCGCAAGAGAGATGCCCCTGTGTGTGCAGTCTCCCAGAGACAATCGAGAGAAAAGAGAGGAGAAGCAAACTGAGAGAAAGGCCTAGAGAGAGAAAGTGGACACATAGAAACAAAACAAGAGAGTATAGAGAAAGAAACTAGAGAGACAAAAAAAAACAGAAAACAAAGCTTTGTTAGTTCCAACCTCTCATAAGCTCATTGTTGCTGCCAAAGATCTGTTTGGCGAGCTTGGTCAGAGTGCTTATCTATTTGGCGAGATTGTTGAGAATGCTTCTCTCTTTAGAAAAAGAAACCAAATATACACACTAAGTACTCTGATACCATGTTAACACATGAATAATCGTATTTTCCTCTATATTACTTTGGAAAAACCCTACATACTTATACAACATTTCTTAAACGCGTATGTATGCATTGGAGGCTACAAATGAGGAACTAAGTTGGGTAGAGTTGTTACCACTTATCCTATTCAACAAATAACCTTATCCTATTCAACAAACAAGGATACCCAAATATTTACAATGTTTTATCTACAAGATGTTTTATTGAATACGGGGAGACAAAAAAAGGATATTGTTGCTATGATTGGGAAGCTAAAAAATTGAGAATATCCCGAAATGTGATCTTTTTAAAAAATGTTCCATATTTTTTCAAAAAGTTTTGTTCATCACAATCATTGTCCTTGACTCTATCATCCACTACCTCCATCTTGTCTTTATTTCCTAACCCTTTGCAACAGTTTGAACAACAAATGAGAGCTTCCCTGATTATGTCTGCACCAACACCGCCAAAAATAGGTATTGTACCTACTCCACCTCCTCCCCCTTCCACATTGGCTTTTATACACTCCACTCGAGTTCTTAAACCACTTGTTTGTCTTTCTATACCTCAACACTGGAACCACTTTCCATTCCTAGTTCTTACAACAGACAGTAGATAGTGCAATGTGGAGTCAAGCAATGCAGACAGAAATTGAGGCATTGGAAGCTAACCAAACATGGGATTTGGTCCCACTTAGCAAAGGTCATACTGTGGTCAGTAGCAAATGGATTTATATTGTCAAACTTAAGTCATATGGCACATTGGATCGATATAAAGCTAGGCTTGTCGCAAAAGGTTATAATCAGGAGCATGATCTCGACTATGAAGAAACTTTCACACCGGTTGCTAAAATTACTACTGTCCGAACTTTGATCGCTGTTGCTGCCATTCAAAATTGGGATATATTCCAGATGGACGTAAAAAATGCCTTTCTACATGGAGGTTTATCTGAAACCATTTATTTGAGATTGCCACCTGGGTACCCTACTTCGTTGACTCGCATGGTGTGTAAATTACAAAAAGCAATCTATGGATTGAAACAACCACCTCGAGCGTGGTTTGCAAAGCTAAAGAATACTCTTCAGGGTACAGGATACTGACAAAATAGCAATGATTACTCCTTGTTCAGTTCCTCCTCCTCTAGAGGCAGTATCTTTGTCCTGGTTTATGTCGATGATATTTTAATTACGGGAGATGACCATCAAGGTATACAAGCCTTGAAAAAGATCCTCCAAGGTTCTTTCCAGATGAAGGACTTAGGTCACATTACATATTTCTTACAACTTGAAATCTCCCGATCACTGAAAGGCTATCAGGTTAGTCACATAAAATACACTAAGGACCTCATAGCATTGGTAGGACTCACAGATGAATGGAAGATAGACACAACATTGGAGATGAATGTCAAATATGGAAGGACTGACAACGACCCAATCATTGATCCAACTATGTATAGGAGGATTGTCGGTAGCTTGTTCTATCTTACCGTGACACGATTCGATATAGCCCACGCAGTTCAACTTATCAATCAATTTGTTTCCGATCCTCGGTGACATCATCTTACTGCAATTCATTCCATTATTCAGCACCTATGATCCACACCTGACATCATCCTTTCATATAATAGATCATCGTCCTCGACCTAGAGAGCATATTCTGATGTTGATTTTGCTGGTTGTCCGGACACACGTTGTTCCACTACCAGATTTCTTGGAAATCCAAGAAACAACCAACAATGTCAAAGTCTTCTACTGAATCAAAATATCAATATATGTCTTCTCCATGTGGTGAAATTATCTGGCTCAGACAACTACTCGCAGATTTGGTGCATCTCAAATTCTCCAACTCCATTGTTTTGCGACAATCAAAGTGCAGTCAAAATTACCAGCAACCTAATTTTCCATGAACGAACTAAGCATATTGAGATAGATTGTCATTTTGTTCAAGAAAAGTTTGAATGAGGAGAAATCACACTACCTCATGTTCCGTCCAAGGATCAGATTATTGATATTTACATTAAGTCCTTGACTAAAGGGCGCCACGATTATTTGATAAATAATCTGATGTTGATACATCCACATCAGTTTGAAGGGGAGTATTAGAATATATCTTGTGGATAAACATTATAAATATTTGAGTATTTTTGTTTTGTTGAATATGATAAGTTGTTTGTTGAATAGGATAATGAATAACAACTCTAACCAACTTAGTTACTCATTTGTAACCTCCAACACGTACATATGCGTCTAAAAAATATTCAGTATGTGGGGTTTTCCCAAAGTAATGCAAAGGAAAATACGATTATTCATGTCTTCACATAATATCTTATGATATTGGGATTACAATTGTGTAAAGGACTAGGTTTCTATACGACAAATCCCACATATGTAAAAATGCGGACCTATTAATAAATATATTTTTGAGATGGATTTTAAGACTTAATTTTTAAGGACATGTAATCTCTAACATGGAGATCATGAATACGAATAAATAAATAAATTTTAAAAATAAAAAATAATAATTCTAATAAAAAAACATTTGGACCGTTAGTTTGTATTGTTTTAGATGGAACACCTACTTGCATCCATCTTTAAGATGGATGCTTTACACTTTCTAGATCATAAATGTAGAAATGCGGTCTAGCCTGCATGAAACAATTTTTCTTATGTAAAAGGTGCATTTGGTATGAGACTGAAGCGCTAAACAATCAAAGTATGACACACCTTCAAATAGTGCCGAAATATGTTGTTTCAATATCAAAATTCTTTATGATGGCCTTACAATTCTTTAGATAATACATTACAAGATGCACTATTTCTAAAACTTGAAATCTAATTTTCTCACATCCATACATTTTGAGATTGAGATGATTGGATTAAAGGTTTTTGAGCATCGAAATAGTCTCTTCCAGGGAATATTGATGTGAGCCTTAATTTGATTGTTTAAGGCCTCACCCTCAGATAAACTTTGCCTTATGTATTCTGTATATTTACCCTCACAAATTAAGTATCATAGCACTATTGACATTTCCCATAAGAAAGCCCTTTTTTAAGCAGATTTTTGTCTCCCATCACTTTGTCAAAATATTGGGGTTGGGCCTCCATCTCTATTTAGGAAAGCTTTTTTTTTTTTTGGCTTCATTGGGTTTTGGGCATTTAAATAGCCTCTCTCCCTCTTCTGCTTTGCGGATATCACGCTTGGCCTTCCTTCGCCCATTCAAATAAGTTCTCTTATCTGTTTTGCTGTTGGAAACCATTCTTTGCCTTCCTTTATCTAGCACTAAGCCTTCATTTAGTGCTTGCTTCCACCACCTCTACAACCACTTTATTTGCAGGTGCAATAACCTCTGATTCACGGACTTCTCAGCATGATCAGCAATTTCAACAATAATTTCACTCTCTGGTTTGAGGCACCTTGCTGTTCTTATTTTTTTGTCAGTCTCTACTGAAGTTCGCAACCTCTTTCTCTCTAGATCGTCTGTTGTTGGAGTTTCCTGTTTTTGAGTTTCTTATATTTTCTACCTCTCTTCGTCGCCATCATGATTAACAATGATCATATGCAGTCTTCCAATACTACTAACTTATCTCAGGGGACTGGTAATTCAACCTTTGATGTTGCTATTAATGCTTCTAGTCCTTTTTTAATTGCATCATTCAAATAATCCAGGAACAGTTCTGGTTTCCCAGCATTTGATTGGCGATAATTACCAAATATGGAACCACGCCATGAGCACTACTCACATCGCCATGCTTGGTCCATCTCCCACCTCTACGAACATTTTCCACCTGGAAGAGATGCAATGACATGGTCGTCATGGCTTCTCAATTCTCTTTCCTACGATATTTCACAGAGTGTCATTTACGTGGCCCAAGAAATTTGGGCTGATTTGAATGAGTGTTTTGCTCAAAGCAATGATCCACGGATAATCAACTTTGTTGAGATATTGCTCTATGTATTCAAGATTCCAAGTTTGTGGCAACATATTTCACGAAACTGAAAACCTTTTGAGACAAGCTCTCTTCTTATATGACTCTTCCACCTTGTTCTTGTGGTTCTTCTAAAGCTTTGCAAGAGTACCAACAACAAGAGTGACTCACCCAGTTTCTTATAGGTCTTCATGACTCCTATAGCCATATACGAGGGCAGATTCTACCCTTCTGTGAACAAAATCTTTGCACTCTTGCTTCAGCAAGTAAAACAACACACCGTTCCATCCCCTCCTCTTGCAGTCTCTACTGCATTCGCTGAATCCACTAGGGTCTCTAACCCCACACGACAGCCCGCACCTGATGCCAGTCGCTCTAGAAAGCTCCACTGCCTACACCGCCCCTGCTCGCCATGGCAGCATCGTGGCTGGGTTTGTCATGTTAAAGATAATTGTTATGCCTTGCATGACTGCCTCCTGGCCATCGGTTACAGCAGCCTAGTCGAAACCCACCTGCAAAAACCCGCCACTAGCTAGCAACAAAATTCAGTATCAAATCTTATTGCTCAATCATTCACCCTGGATCAATTTCATACTAAAAGAAGGTAGTGCACAACCATCTGTAAATTTTGCATGTAACACTTTCTATTGCAACTCTCTTGTTTCTAAGCATTCTTGGATTGTGAATACTGGTGCATCGGACCACATGTTTTTTATCTTAATTTATTTCATCCCTACACCAAAAATTCATCTCTCTTACATGTTAAGTTACCAAATGGCACATTCGCACCAATCACCCATATAGGTATTATTTATCTCAGCCCACATATCTGTCTACACCATGTTTTATGTGTTCCTTCATTTGCCTTTAAACTTATCTTTGTTAGCAAACTCACATCTTCTCAACCTTGCTCAGTTACATTTTCTTATGATTCTTATATTTTTCAGGAACAGTCCAAGAAGATAACAATTGGAAACAACATGGTGGTCGTTATTATTTTCATGCTTCTGACACTCTGAGTACTGCTCTTGCAACCAACTTGGCTAGTTTTGATGTTTGGCATTGGTGACTAGCCCATGTCTCTTCAAGAAGAATACAAAATTTGTTTTAGACTGTTTCAGAAATTTCTAGTTTATCTTCAAGTCATCGTGATATCTACCAACTTGCCAAATAAACGTGATTGACCTTTCATTCTAGCACCATTACTTCCATTGCACCGTTTGAATTAATACACTATGATATTGGGGGTGGATACTCCAAACCTTCTCATTCTAGAGCCCGTTACTTTTTTTGACAATTGTAGATGACTTCTCTTGATGTACATGGGTGTTTTAAATCAGAAACTATAATATTTTACAATATCTTTTTGCTCTAGTCGACACCTAATTGAACTACAAAATCAAACAAATCAAGACTAGTAATGGCTCCGAAATTTTTTCTAAAGACCTGAGGATTTTCTTTGAAGAAAATGATGTTTTTCAACAACACAGTTGTGTCGCTACTCCGCAGCAAAAATGGTGTTGCTGAATGCAAACGTCATCATATTCTTGAAATCACTCATGCCTTATGCTTCCAAGCCAATTTGTCCATTCAATTTTGGGGTGACTACATATCAACCGTTGCATATCTCACAAACTGTATCCCACACCTCTATTATCCAACATAACCTCTTATGAACAACATTTTCACAAGCCCCCAACCTATCTACATTTACGAGCATTTGGTCGCTTATGTTATGCAACTACTCTCGCACACAATGACGATAACTTTGATGCTCATGTCCACAATATATTTCTATTGGCTACCTATATGGACAAAAGGGCTACCATTTGTTTGATCTTCAGAACTAGATTTTTTTACCAGTCGTGACGTAGTCTTCCATGAAACCATCTTTCCCTTCAAATCCAATGGTTCGTGTACCTCACCTACTCCACCATCTTCCGTTTTGCCTCTACCTGTTTCTGATTTTCCTAGTACACACCTACCATCTACCTCACCCGACCATGTTCCCATTTCTGATAGCTTATCACCCCACATTGCTCCTCAAAGTCATATGAGCTACCTTCCATTCCTTAGACATGCATCTTCAAATAACTCATCCACTCCCCACCAACTACCCACTTCTAACATGGATATCGACCAAACTCCTTCTGATGGATCATCCTATGACATAAATGCACTAGTTCCTCATCGGTTTGGCCAAAATCGTCAACCAGCCTCAGATCTATGTGATTTTCATTGTTCACAAGCCATTGTGCCATGTCACTCCATGCCACCTTCTGTGACAGGTTCAAAAAAAGGTATTTGTCACCATTTGTCAAATTGTATTTCATATGCAAATTTGTCTACTTCTCACCAAAAATTTGTCCTAGTTGTGTCTTTTATAAGCGAACCCACCTCATTTTCACAACCTGTGAGTGATACCAAATGGTGTGAAGCAATGACAAATGAATTCCGGGCACTCGAGCAAAACAAGACTTGGTCTCTTGCTCAATTGCCGGCTGACAAGAAGCCTGTCGGATGTCAATGGGTATACAAAGTTTAATACCATTTTGAGCTCAGTTGAGCGCTACAAGGCCCGATTGGTGGCCAAAGGCTATAACAAAAAAGAAGACCTTGACTACCATGATACTTTTGCTTCAATAGCAAAGTTTGTCATTGTACTATGCCTTTCATCATTTCCTCTATGTAACACTGACCCCTATATTAGTTGGATGTCCAAAATGCCTTCTTACATGGGGACTTGAATGAAGAAGTGCACATGACAACCCCTCCCAAATTTTCAAGATAGGGGGAGACACGTGTTTGTCATCTTCACTAATCTATTTACAGCTTCAAACAAGCATCCCGACAATGATTTTCTAAATTTTCAACTGCTCATCGAGATGTTCGATTTACAAAATCCACCGCTGACTATTCTCTTTTCACTCGTCAAGCCCCAAATGAGTTCACTGTGGTTCTTTGTATATGTGGTTGACATTATTGTTACTAGGAATAATCCACATGCCATTGATAAACTCAAAGAATTTCTCCATTTGCAGCCTCTATGCCAACTGCTTGCCTATGGTATTCATGCAGATTGGAGACATTAAAGACAAGAGATATGCCATAGTCCACTGAAAGCTCAATTTTGCATGCATTGTTCACTAAAACTCTCGTCGGAGCTGGTCGGCTTTAGCTTAGGACTTACTATAACTCTTCTAAAGCTTTTTTGGCATTTGCTAATAGACATCTTGGAAATGCTTTGCTAGTGCCTCTTCATCATCACTGGGTTGCTCCCTCTTGGGAAGAAGAACCACATCCAATACTTCGTTTGGTGGCCGACCGGATATGGCTGCCAATATATCGCTGATTTTACTCAGGTCAACCTTCAAGCCTTTTTGGCAGATGATGAATCCAAAAGGCTCTTCCATGACAGTCCCAAAGCAGAGTTCCAAAGATTGAATATCTTTTAACTTTTTTTTTCTCTCCATGAGGTAAACAAATTTTCTCATTTCATCCAAAGGACAGTCCTGTTGGATGTTATTCTTCTTTATTTGGTCAATGGAAGCTATCAAATTTCTTATGCATCAAAGCATGAAATATAAATCATGGCCCTCTGGTAGGTTGCCTTGGCTGTTGACATCCATTGACGTTCAAGAGAACGTAAAGATAGTGGCATGTGCCATCTAAAATCTGAGCAAGGCCTCCCCATTAAGACATGAAACATTTGGAAATAATATATGCAATGGCGGGAATTTGATGCCACCACGCATGTCCTTATGGGGATGCATGCCCAGTTTGTATACATCAAGTGCATGTGGTCAACAGCCATGCCTCTTGATTCATTAGAATGCTACCAATGAGGATGCATCTACGTAATGACATTAGATTATTAAGAGGTTTAATAGGCTGGAATGACTTGTATAATTTTGGTGCTTTGGATATTTCACTTATGGTTTACAAGATATGACCAAAATGATTCTAACATGAAACCAGAAACTACTTTAAAAATACAGAATAAGAAAATGCATTCTGGGGATATGATCTATTCTTTTACAAGAGAAAGAAATCCAGATGATTAAGTATTTAATGATGGGCCAATTCACCTTTATTTACATGCTAGAATTTGTCTCCCATGGCAGGGGCCAGGGCATCATGCAAACATGTGAATCTCAGATGCTAGACTTTAGATATTCCGGATTTACAACTGTATTCCAAGATGGGTTCCTCACAAGAAAAGTTTCCTGCCATGAAAAAAAAAAAATTCACATAATTTAGCACCCCAATGCAACTTAAGTTTTCAAAAAAACCTCTATATAATTGCATACATACTCCTCTTGCTAATTTCACACAAACTAAACTGTAAACACAAAAACAGAGAAAAGAGAAGGAAAGAAAAGAGAGGGAGGGCGGGGTGCAGGAGAGTTCACAAGATTGTAAGAAACTTATTTCCTGATCTGCAAAAGAAAAGAGATATTTTTGTGTATATTGAAAGATAGAAAAAGCCTAGCTCAATGTGCAATGGAAAAAGAGAAGGAAGGTCCAGCTAGTTTAGTGTAATAAAATAGAATTCCACACAATATACCCCTTAGAATGAAAGAAAAATGAAACAAAACAAGCTTAGTGACCTTGATATAGTGGGTGTTGGACCTGATTTGCAGGAGGGGGGTCAGAGGTTTGAAGTTTAACCTCATGCAAACCATCATACCTACTCAAGAAAACGAAAATAATAGTCATGAAATGAAATGATTCCCAAACCCTTAAGTATTTTGCAACGTTCTTCCACATCATGTCCTTGCAAATAGAAAGATCCCCTAACAACAGGTAGGGATCATGCTGAAAAATAATTAATGTCCCATTTAGAAGCTTGCCCACTTAAGGAAAACACAATGATTCCCATCATTTTATTGTAACTAGAAAATTGTTTATCTCTCACAACAGTAAGGCATCACGAAATATGATTAACACCCTTTTACAAGTGGTTACATACTTAAGGAAAAGAGGAAGATCCAAATGGTAATAAGATTTTTAGCTCAGTCCCACCAATAAATTGGGTTAAAACAGTATAACCATAAAAAGGTCATGACTAGAAGATCCAACACATCCAAACAGCTATGAATTAGCTCATTGGGAACAGGATCTGAAAATATTTGAGTCCGGAGATAGTTCAACCACAACTAAATTTTACCTCCAAAAGGTTGTCTAAAGTGATACAACATTTTCTTCATTTTATTTTTATTGGGAAAGTCTAACTCAAACAAGAGTAAGGTAAGGCCATTCTACTTCTTCATTACGTCATATATATTTAGGAGCCTGAAACAGTGTTCAGGCATCCTGTCTTAGAACATATCTAAAATATCTAGGATTGGGAGATTAGAAAAGATGTAGACATGCGTCCCCTCCTCTCATTCATGCTCTTGAAGAGCAAGCCTTCCACTCTCTTATTATAGGAAAATCTTATATGCGCTGTCACTTAAAGTACCAAGTATGTTTCACATTACTATGCTTCATAAATCATGTTTTATGTTGATAGCAATTACTTTCACTAAGTAAAAACGAAAACAATTTATTAAAGTCGCTCAAGGTTAGACACTCTTGTCACTTTTTCTTTCTCTTTTTCTTTTTTTTAAACATTGTTTTTGCAACACTTTTTATGTACAGGGTTCTAAAACTTGTTAAATGTGCTTATTTCTATATGAGAATTCCAACTTATTTTGCTGAATATGATTTCTTCTACTTTTTGCAAGTTCAGATACCAAGATATCTTAAAAGTCCACTAAATTGATGTCAACCTTCTCTTTAGGGAAATTTGGGACAATGAGCTCCAATGACAAGTATGATGGACTCACAAGCATGCTCTATTTAGATGATACCAATGTTCCAAAACTCGAACTCAGTCCCCAAATCAGACAATGTCAAAACCAAGTCAACTTGTTGAGTCAAATAGTCAACTTTAAAAGATTAAGTGTTTTCCAAAAACATAGTGTAGCTGCAAGATTTGAACTTGAGACGAATTCCGTAGAGGGGATACATACTACCACAACCCATGTTTCACTTTGACACTGACTTCTTGTTCTTTTTTAGAGGCACCAAAATGACCCCAAATGCTCCCACCACTCCTGATGGCCTATGATTTCCAAATGAGCTGATATCAAAGTTCAGCTTGATGTTCCCTCAAGCAGAGGTTTCCCATAAAGATGGTCTACATTCTCTTGCTCTATAGGTCCAAGCCATGGATTTCCACAGGGTGGTGAGACCTGCTACCAGCAAACGCATACACAACTGAGGCTTCAGGTTCTTGGGCTATGGTTAAGAGTCTTGCAAATACTTTTGCTAGTGTCGCAACCCCCACCCATAAATCTTGCTAGACACCAAATCTCAATTATTCCCAGTCTGGTATATATATTTTATCAACTAAAATTGAGCCCAAACACGACTTTTCATTATAAAATTCATCCTTGTGCAAAACGAAGTTGACTTGGTGGAGTCAACTTGACTTGAAAAGAGTTTTTTATTCCCTGGCTAGGGTGCATTGACTCTTCACTCTAGGCTCCAAAACCACGTTGGAAGTGGGTGAACCGTCTATGCGAATGGTTTCCGCATGAACAATGCTGGATTCTCCATTCAGAAGAATCCTGAAGATAGGGTTCTTGAGATATGCAGAATCTCAAATATCTTGATTGTTCTCATGATGTCTCGGATTCTTCTCTCAAAATAATCATGCTTTGTAATATTATATTTGAACATTTATTTATTTTAATATTAAGTTTTCTTTTTTAAAACCCTACACATAGAGACAGGATAACCAACTCACACCTCGAGTCTATAAATCTTAATATCTCCTACATATACCAGAATTCCTCGCTATAACTTTGTTGGATTCTTGGATTCTCTGTGGGTTGCTGTATGAATATTATGTGCATTGGATGCATGCAACCTCCATGCAACAATACACTCACATTGCAATCACTAGCATTTTGATTTCTCAAATGATCATGCACCGTGTCTAATGTCGACACCTTGTACCAGTATCCATGCATCATTGTTTGCTGGAATTTAAGTTTAGAATCCAAATGAATTTCTTTATAACTTTTCTCTTATTAATTGATCACATGCTTCAACTAATCTAGCTGATTCCATCAACCTTAAATTCCAAATAATGGGTGCCACAGAGAACCCAAAGTAAGTGGTCTCTTCCTTGTCAAATAATCTGCTGCATTCTTATAGCTTGTCATGAAAATAACTTGCACAACTTACCAACCACCCCTACATAAATGTCAATTTAATTACTTAACAATATCTGAATTTTTGGCATGAAAAGAAGCACCTCTCAATTCATTATCATAAAAAAAGAAACATCAATTGATTCTCTGAGGAACAAATCCATGTGGTACTCTACTGGGTCTTACTGTGCATCACCATTTGATGAAGAATATGGTGTTTGCCCATGTCTAACTGAAGTGCTACACAACTGATATACCTTGTGAACACCTCATTCAACTATGCCCCCCAGATTCATGTTGAATGAGTTTTAACCCACACTCAGCAGTTGCAATAGCATCGATTGCAACATCATAATATGGGTTATATTACTTGCCCTAATGGGTTACATAATTTCTTTCACATATTCTTAATCCATGAGGTATTAATCATCCGAATCATGAAAAGTCTGTGTTTGAAGATATCCTCTTCGACATCCTACATGGAGATTTTCAACCTTTCTAGAAAAGCACACTCTAGGGACCAATGAGAAACAATAAGGGTTGACAACCTGAAGCACAACAAATGGGTATTATTACTATAGCTCGCTATAGAAAAAATTCTCAGCAGCAATGCTAGAAATCTGGAATGAACAAACCAATTTCATTGTCGGTCAATCAAACCAAAAGTTGTTCTATGATAGAGTAAAACAAAGAATCGAATTCTCTCTAGTTGATGCCAAGTAATCCTAAAGTGGAGCACCAAATTGTCTACACATTATAAGAACCCCAAAACAGATTCATATTTCAGTCCAATATTAATCCGAGTCAATTCCCCAATAAAAACAATAGAGTTAGAATAATAATCAAATCAACAATTAATGAACACACTTCTAAGCTCATTCCCAGCTTCTAGATCTTGATTCTGCTGACTAGATCCATACTCTTAAGAGTCAAAATCCAAATGATAGCAAAAACCACTGTCAAAGTATTTCAGTTCTCCCAGTGAGAAAAACCCAATTGCGATAAAAACACAAACAGAATACCCATCTGAAATAACGATCCCCCAAAAAAGAGGCCATTATCAGAAGAAGACAATCAATCAAATAAAACAAAAGCAAAAAAACCCAAATTAAGTATAGAGCAGGACATAGCAAAACGGAACTAAACCCAGAAAGGCACACCACAAAAAAGGATTAAAATAATATGAAAAGAGGCTTACAGAAACGTAGGAGCAGGTGGGTATTACACTCATGGAGTGGAGCTTGGCGTGGTTAAAGGCGGAAATACAGAGGTGGGAGGCCAAGCCTTGGCCTCTCTTTGAAGAAGGCACATAGGTGTGGACGATGTCCATTACTTTACCAGAGTTTCTCAAATGGTATTGGATGAATGCCTTCTTATCTTCACTCTCGAATCTCTTCTCGGCCTCGTTCCACACTATCTTCGAATTTTCTCTGCCTCCTTCCATCTCTCTCAAGCCCCTCTCACTTTCTCTGAAATTGTTTTCAATCGATGTAACTTCTCCTTATCTTTGGGTACGCCACCTTCTCCACCCAAAACAAACACGAGAACGAACAGAAAGGTGAGCTTTTAAAGAAGTGAAAAGGACCACAACCTTCAACCAAGAGGCATAAAGAAAGTCTAATGCGGCTTAATAATGGATGGCTTTTACGAGAGAGAAACAAAATAAACACAATAATTAATGAAAAAGGGTTTACAGGGACCGGAAACACTCAACTGGAAAGAGAAAAGGGTTCACGAATATTGGAAACATAAAGAAATAAAGAAATTAGACAGAGCACAAGAGAAGCATTTTTAAAAAAAAAATAGATAGGGGTTACCTCAAAAACAAAAGAGAAGCATTTTTTCTTTTTAAATAGATAAGGGTTACCTGAAAAACTGATAACAAGGGAAGTAGAAACCAATAGCTGAGAAGCTTGACGAAGAGCGATGGGTATTATGCTCAACTACCAACAGTCCGCTGCAATATCTTTTTAAATGCTGCGACTTGTTGGCCCTCTCGATCAACTACCAGAATAGTTAACGACACCTTTCAGTGTTCCTAATTGAATTACGCTCATAGCAAGAGGTTACCTATTTATAGTGAAACCTAGCACTAGATTACCACAGCGGCTTACAAAACCGTGAGTTAAAACTAGGGACGAAAAGTAATACCAACCAAAAAAAGTAAAATCAAACAATCCCTAATACATCAGGTACATCAACATGTCACTCAAGCAGTACCCTGGTATATTAGATACATCTACATGTCACTCTTTTATACATCCACTTAAAAATAAAGATAAAATCAACAAGTACAAAGCTTTAATTACAAACACACGTCACTCTATCTTCCATAACACTAAAAAGCATAATAGTAAAACCACTTTTAAAAAGTAAATAAGCTTGAGTTACAGTTGGATGATTACTTCTAGGATGAACATGTTTTCTTTATTGAATGCTTCTTTCAACTGTTCAACTGTCTCTATTATGGACCAGTCTTCTTGGATTTCAGATTTTATGAATATAACTTTGATTTGTTTTGGATCTTTTTATGGACATTGTGCTGCCAAGTGTCCCTCTTATTGGCAGGCACAACATAGTCCTTTGGATCTCGGTTTTATCCCCTTATTCTTTTGTAGAACTAGTAGGGTTTGAAGTTTCTTCTTTTATGAATTTTTCTGAATTTGGGGATATTATATTCTTCTGCTCCTTCAATAGTGTTATATACTTTAGATCCAGCTTTTAAGCATGTCCTGGTATCATCTTTGTAATACACTTTTTTAATTTATTCTCTAGCAAATCCCACTACATTAGCCGTTATTAGATTTTCCACTAATAAGTTTTTCATAAAAAGTGTTTCGAGAACAAGTTATGGGATATTGCCTGGTAGGAATGCAAGATAGTATGCATTGTAGGTTGCATTATTGTATAACCCCAACATGTATCACTCATTGCTGTAACTTTTTTAATATTATTCAAAATCATCAATATTTTGGAGCTTTCTCTTTCCCAATAAAACAATGTCTGTAGCATATTGTACTGGTGATTCTGAAACAAATTATGGAATTAATTTGGACCCTAATTTAGTGAATCTTGCTACAGCAATGGCATTTTGCCTGGTATTATCAAGATTAATCCACCAGTAACCAGCTCTTCCCTATAAGAATCCTGTAGCATAACTGATATAATCGATGTTTGACCATCTTCTTATACTTGCTACATATATTCCTTAGTGTACCTAAGTAATGATCCCTTGTTTTGTTTTAGAAGGAGAATGAGTTAGCTCATCAATCTTTAAAATTGGAATGTCTTCACCTATATTTCGAAGACCATATTGCTCGACAGTCTCAATTCTCATCACGTTTACTTGAGAAACTGAGGCTAATTCTTCCATATTTTTTGAATTATAAAGAAGAAAAGAAGGAAAGCTAGAAAAACTTGGAGGCTTGAATTTAAAGGCATCATCAAGATTAGTCCACCAGTAACCAGCTCTTCCCTGCAAGAATCCTGTAGCATGCTTGATAGAATCCATGTTTGACCATCTTCTTATACTTGCTACATATATTCCTCGATGTATCCAAGTAATGGTCTCTTGTTTTGTTTTAGAAGGAGAATGAGTTAGCTCATCAATATTTAAAATAGGAATGTCATCTCCTATATTTTTGAGACTATATTGCTTGACAATAGAAATTCTCATCATGTTTACTTGAGAAACTGAGAATGATTCTTCCTTATTTTTTGAATTTATTTTTTGAATTTTGAATAAGAAAGAGTGAAAGCTAGAAAAACTTGGATGCTTGAATTTAAAGGGCTTTGCAGCTTTATCTTTTTTTTTCTTTTTGTCCTCAAATATTTGCAAATGATTTTAATGGATTTGCATAATTTTTTCTTCTTGTTGTTGTTTTTTTCCTTGTATTAGCCAATATTTCTAAATATTCCTTTATTTGTTGAATATGAGATTCAATGGCTAATATATGTTTTGCAGCATTTGATGTCGAATACCTTAAATAATATAATTGGCATACCTCATCCTTTTGGACTTTGTCAGAATCAATGTTATGAACCAGGAGGTAGTTGCTCTGGAGTAGCAGTAAAATAAGCCATTTTGGGAGGCCAATCTCCTCCAATGACTAATGACTGGCTAGCATCTTTTTTCACTTTGGTTACGATGCGACTTTGTACAAGTTGAGCGGCTTCCATGTTTGGTGAATATGTAGTTTCTCTCATAGGGGGATTAGTATCGACAACTGACAGAATGAGGGGTAAAGTATTTCTTTGGCTGGTATGAAGGGATATGTTCATAGGTTTCAGGATAATGATGGAGTATTTAACTGGTGCTCTCTATGGGGTTTTGGACAACATTTTGAATCTAGTTTTTAATTTGAAATTGATGAGACTCCAAATATTCAGAAATAGCAGGAAAACCAGTTATGAAGTTATCATAATTTACAGAGGGACCAACTTCAGATACAATATTTGAAATTTGACACCATAATTTAATTTTGAACAGGTGCTTGCAGAACTAGTTAAATTCAAAATACATCTAGACTCTATAGTGGCTTCCACAGACCCTAGTAAAAGATTTATCCTTTTTACTTCTATACAGGCCATGAAAGCTTTGGTAATGAACTCATCATTTAGAATCAAAGAAAGTGCAAATATTATATTTGTCTAGACATCGTCTAAATTTACAAACCAAGGATTTTTCCCATATAAATTTATGTATCTAAGGGAGAAACTAAATATCCTGCTCCTAAATCATAATTGAAATGTGGGTAAACATGAATATCTATTTGCCCGATATAGGCATATTGATATTTCTTATTTTTCCACCTCTCAATATCTGATTCTTCAAATAAAAGTAAAAATACATTTCTTACGAACCGACAGGGAAAACCTGGACTCAAACAGAGAAAGATCATACAAGTCTTTCTTATTAACTTCATGAAAACTGACATTACCTTGACTATGTAAGACACCTTCTTTCTCTAAAACAAAAGAGTGCAAGGAAACATCGGTTGGATTGGTTAGGGATTTTGGATTTTTGGGGTCATTTTCTGGGTTTCTAATGAAAACGTTGAGAAAGATCTAGATCTTAGCATTTTTATCTGGGAAACTGGATGGTCTTAGTATTTTGGAAGCTCGTTTTGCTAAGGGTCTTCTTCTAGAAAGTGATTTAGCCATTGAGCAATAATGGTTTCCTCATTAGTTTGCAATAAAGGCTTATGAGGAGCAAATTCTGTTTCAAGCAACTCACTTTTTCCTTTCATCGCTTATGCATATTCCTTAAATCTTGGAACGTATCCGGGCTATGACTTTGAACATGAAGCCTTTTTTGAAGAAGGGGAAGCAGATGTTTTTTTATGAAACTGTCTTTTTATTGAAGATAAACTTTTAGTATCTAATTAAAGAAAACGTGTTTACTGCAACATCAAATGGGTTGACCGCATCATCAGCCCTCGTTTGGGTCTATCGGGTCGGTTACAGCCCAGCCCACGGCCCGACAATTGGGTCTCACAGGGACTAAATTATCATTTGTTAAATCTTTTATCCGCAGGCCTGATTCAGGCGATTCTTAAACCTTTGAAAAGCGCTTGGGCTCTACATCAAATAATGATAGGATTTGGGTAGTTTTGAGGTAATTAAATTGGGTTTACTAGGATAATGTGGTCGTAATGGTTAAAAAACCATAGAATTTATCAAATTTAAAATAGAGTGTTTATAGTTGCCCCTCTTTGACACTCCCTGTCCTTCGAGGGATAAGTGAGTAGCAAAGAAGTAGACACTTTGGTGTTCTCTATCTTTCGAGGAGCAGGTGGACGTCAAAGATAAAGCAGATATTTTAAATTTCTTCCTGAGGTCACGTGGTCAAATGGCACACCAACTATCCCTCCAAGTCATTGCGCTCATCGAGCTCACCCACCTAGGGCATTTTTCCTCTTAGGGTTTTCGGCGTGAGATGTCGGTGAGTTACACAAGCTTGAAATTCGAGTTGGATTTTCTAGTCATGCCACTTAACATCAGGGGTTTTTGTAGTTTGAATTTTTATCCTTGACATTTTCTTTGATCTCCTTAGGGTTTCCGAAGGCTGCCTATAGGAAAAGGCTTTTTATAGGAAGAGATTTGTCTGGCCGAATCCGAAGTGAGAGACGAAGCAGCAACGCGGAAATCGCTGCATCGCGGTAATCATCATATATGAGTGTCCAAGCTCCTTTGTTTTTTTAAGACTTTTTTAGAAATTCTTTTGAAAGTAGGGGGAGATTTGGAATAGAACCCCGAGCAAGGACATGTTACGATTTTAACAAAGAAATTAAAGTTTTTGAAAAACACAAGACATATTGAAAATTTTAAAAAGTGAAAGATATTTCAAAAAACGAGGTTGGTTAACAGTTTTAACTCCTACAACCATAGAGCCCTCTAAGCAGTTTAGCGTCATGCAACGCTGGACCATACACCCGACCCTTTAACGTCAATACGAGGATAGACATAATCCAACAAATAAGGTGGTTGTGCCCTAGATACACCAGACCTTTTACGTCATACGGGGATAGACGGTACTTGCCTTAGATCTTTTACGTCGCACGAGTTTGACGTATTTTCATTGAAACGTGGTGGTTGTGCCATGGATACACCCGACCTTTCATGTCATACGGGGATAGATGATATATGCCTAGGCTCTTTTACGTCGCACGAGTTTGACGTCTTTCCATTGAAACAGGGTGGTTGTGCTCTGAATATACTCGACCCTTCACATAATACGGGGATAGAAGATACCTGTCTCGGCACTTTTATGTCGCATGAGTTTGACGTCTTTCCATTAAACAGGGTGGTTGTGCCCTGAATACACTTGACCTTTCACGTCATACGGGGATAGACGGTACCTGCCTCCTCTATTTTATGCCGCACGAGTTTGACGTCTTTCCATTAAAACAAGGTGGTTATGCCCTGATTACACCCGACATTTCACATCATACGAGGATAGATGACATATGCCTCAGCTCTTTTACATCGCACGATTTTGACGTCTGTCCATTGAAACATGGTGGTTATGCTCTGGACACAGCCGACCTTTTAGGTCATACGGGGATAGACGGTACCTATCTCGGCTCTTTTACATCGCACAAGTTAGACATCTTTCCATTAAACATGGTGGTTGTACACTGAATACACTCGACCTTTCACGTCATACGGGGATAGACGGTACCTGCCTCGGGTCTTTTACGTCACACGAGTTTTACATCTTTCCATTGAAACAGGATGATTGTGCCCTGAATACACCTAACCTTTCACGTCATATGGGGGTAGACGATATCTGTCTCGGCTCTTTTACGTCCGACGAGTTTGATGTTTTTCCTATATCATCTCTTTAACGTTGCTCGAGTTTGACATTTTTTATGTCTTGGCTCTTTAACGTCGCATGAGTTTGACATTTTCCTGTCACGGCTCTTTAACGTCGTACGAGTCTGACATTTTTCTTATCTCTGAGCTTTAACGTCGCACGAGTTTGACACTTTTTCCCTATCTCGGCTCTTTAATATCGCACGAGTTTGACAATTATCCTGTCTCGACTCTTTTATTCTATCTCGACACTTTTACGTCGCACGAGTTTGACATTTTCCGAATTAGACTTTGGGCATACGCACACACGGGGATGAGCTTGCCTTATTTTGCCTCAGGGGATCCGGTCGAGAGAAAAACGCTCCCAGACTAGCCAATATCGTCATTGGCAAGGTTCTCTCATCTCTGATATGTGGTAGTTGGTAGTTATCGTCATACAACCATGGAGTGCCTGACTAGTTTCAAGCCTTCATAAAAGGCGTAGGAAGTTGGCTTTGAGAACGAAGTCAGATCAAGTAACAGTTTAACCTCTTGTAGTGATGGACGAAGTCCTTTTTAAAAGGGTTTTGGAAATGGAGGGTTTTAACAATCAGATTGAAAAAGCACTTTTAAAAGGGACGAGCCTTACAGTTTTGCCACCTGTGGCCGCTTTGGTGGTCCCTATGTGTGTATATCGGATCCTTGCTTGAATCTTCAGGACGAGGAATCATCAAGTATTTCTTTATGTTCCAATGTCAGCTATTGTATTGCAAGTCAAGAAGAGTTCTCGGGAGTTTCGAGTGAAACAGAGTATTGAAAATACATGATACCCCCCTTGGCTGTTCAGAATCTTTTTGGATTTTCGATTTCGTTCCTCCTCCACTCACCTTTCGAAGTTTCAGATGATTTAGGTTCTTAACAATGTTTCGTCAGGTTAATGTTTATTGATTTACTTTTAACACCACTTTGACTCAGGGGAAGGAAAAGAAGATGTTTAGAGAGAAAAGGCTTTGGAGAGTAGAAAGAAGGAGATAACTTCTTCTTTTTCATCATAGCAGAGTCCCTTTCAGGTATTCAGCTCGGTAGCTTTTTTTTTTTTTTCCAACGCTTGGGGTTCCTTTCAGATTTTCAGCCTAACGGATTTTTTTTTTTTTATCGCTCTGAGGTCCCTTTTGGGTGTTCATGCCAGTAGCCTTTTTCCCAACGCTTGGGGTTTCTTTAGGATTTTCAGCCCAACAGATTTTTTTTTTTTTAAAAAAAAAAAATTTGAAGAAGAAAACAGTGACAAAGAAAGAGGGGGAGGAAGAAGAAGAGTCAAAAGGTGCCCCCTTCTTGTTTTTTTGTTTTTTTTAGCAACTCACCTTAAGATCATGTAAGAATTCGATCATCTTTCCCTCCTTCAAGTGGCAAGAAGGTTCAAATATCGGTCTTCCTTTGATTTCCCTTAACCCAGGTTGGCATTCAAAATCTTTTTGACAATGGTTGCTGAGTCTTCATTGAATTTTTCCTTTAAACTGCTCCACTTGAATGGTAATTTTGGGACTACAAATCACTCTCAGTTTCTTAATCCCTCAGTCTTCTGTATGGACAAATATGCTTATTAGGGTTTTCCCGTTAATGGAATATTTTATGTTACAGATTAGATGTTAATGCCTTTTGATATGTGAGGCATGAATGCCTCATTTGGTTATTTGAAAGGGTTGAGTGATCACCCAACTCTTTTTTGATAATCTTTTTCATTGCAAATTTTGAATTGCTTTTTTGAGGTTAACTCCGTAGTAGACACCTGCTAAGTGCTCGAGCTTAGGTGAGACTCTCGTACCAGAAGAGTGATTAAGTTGGTATCAGATGGCCTTACGGCATGTTGGGAGTCAACGAAGAAGGGTTTAGTCTCATTAGTTGCCCCTATTGTATCCTCCCTATTGAATATTTTTATGGGGTTGCCCCTGCAAGGCTTTCTATTCCATTGGGAAGTTGTTCTTCACATTATGAATTCTCTTGATATGGTGGTGCTCCGGTTATCAGAGTTGTGGTCATATCATTGATGACTTTTAGAGAGCTTAACTTTTGAGGAGGTAACATGGTCAGATTTTCAATATCCAATTCTTGATCCCAGATTGGTGGATCATTCAAGAAATCTTGTGAAGGTGGTCCAACTGGGCCCTTTAGAATTTCTAAAGGTTCGAGCTATATCAACTCTAGTGAAGATGTCAAATCTTTGGGAATAGTCAAATTTAGGCTCTTTGCTTCTCCGTCATCTATAATTGGGTTCACCTCGAGAGGTAACTCGGTTAAATCTTCTAAGCTTGGCTCCTCATCCTATATAGGTGGATTGACGAAGAAGTCTGGTGAAGGTGGCCCAAGGTGGGCTCTTTAGAATTTCCAAATGTTCGACTTCTTTTGATATTTGAGGTGTTGGCCCCTTGTTTGGAAGCGTAATGAGAGACTTTGAGGTGTTGACCCCTTGTTTGGAAGATGATCCCTTCTCATTGATCTGGATCATATCAATTTCTAACACGTTGTCCTCATCATATTGATCCCTCTTAGGTGGGTCATCAAGGTTGTGGGGTGAAGGGCTTCCTTTTAGCACTTGCTCATTTGCCCCCTCACAAGTTATTGTCCCAGAATTATGATTTTTCTTGTCGTCATGGGCTTGGGAATCCATAGCTTCAAAACCTTGGTTGAGCTTATGCTCGAGTTCATATTGCTCTTGTGAGTTTGATTTGTTGCCACACACTTGTGAACCCTTTATTGTGTTAACTTGGAAGTACGTGTCGAAGGGTTCATATGCCCTAGTGTGACTCTCGATGATGGGGATTTCTTGTGCCACTTTTGAGAGTGTATCTTGGAGTGGAATTCCATATGTGATACCCCTTTCTTTGGTTATGGGCTTGGAGCTAAGATCATCATCGCTACTTTGATTTTTAGTCATTAACACCGAAGTGAGGTTATGCCCATTTTGTTCTTCGTCTAGTGGACTTTCCAGTTGATTTCTTCTTGTACTCCAAGTCCTTTGAGGATGGTCTTCGGGTTTGGGCACAACTTGCGATTCTCCTGAGTTGACATCAGATTTGTTTGTCGAAGCATCTAGAGTTTTTGGTTTTTCTATGTCATCAGCCTCTTTCTTTTTGACACTTATCGTGTCATTATCAATGAGGTCCTGAACTCTATGTCTGAAAGCACGACATTCCTCAGTGTTATGGGCATAGTTTTGATGTCAATCGCACCATTGAGATGTATCGCCTTTATGGAAAGGAGGAATCTTGGCTTTTGTCGGTAATTTTATGAGCCTTGCTTTAAGCAACTTCTTCATGATATAGGTCATAAGCTCATCAATGAGAGTGAATTCCCTTGGTGTAGAAGTCTGCATACTCCATGTAGTAGAATGAATTTTAGTCTTTCCCTATGAATGGTTTGCAGAAGGATTGCTTCTCTTGATAATGTTCACTTCTCCTTCTTGAGAGGGTTTTTCGGCTGCGGCCTTATCTTCGTTGGCTCGCTCATACCGCGATACTATTTCAAGAATATCATTAAATGAGTAAGGACTGCCCCCATACTAAAGAACGTGGCATTTTCTGCAGTCATGTTCTCTTATGTCAGGCTTACTTTCGTGACTTCCGAGAGTAGAGTTTTAATAACCCGCATAGCGGCCTCTCTGAATCTGGTTATAAATAGGAAAGAAGACTTGCCTGACTTCTGTTTGGTGGAAGTTAACTCACCAAGGGTGATGGGTCTTGATCTTCCTCCGCTATAACGGGAGGAAAATTGGCTTAACATTTCATCGGGAGTTGCTTGAGGGTCATTCTTCATGAATCTTCAGTGCCACATCAAGGGTTCTTTTGATAAGCTATGTGAGAACATGACCTTAAGTTGGTTGGGTTGGTCTCGCAGTGTGTGGACCATCAATAAGTAGGCGTTGATGTGTGCCTCAGGATCATCTTTTTCTGAACTATGGCATCACAAATCCCACTGGTAGACCTTCTAGGTGTCCTAGAATTTATTTGTCACGCTCCAAGAATTTACAATACTGATATTCCTGATATGTGACAGTCAAAACATATATACATCTCTTGATAGGACAAATTTATAGTGGCGGATTCTTACAAAGTAACAAAAGAAAGTTTAAGCACAACTACAATGCCTTCCAGAGTTGATCCTGACGAGCACTCAAAATGAAACCGCAGTTATCCTGAAAAAATGTTTACCATGATTTGATGAGTTTGGCTACTCAGTAAGTGATCATCATAATCCTAAAAATAATCATGGTTGAAAGATATCAATATTTTCAAAAAGGAGATCTATTAACAAAATACATTAACAGTTTCACTTTAAAAAATGCATAGTTAAGTATAATCCGAATAATTGAAATGCATATAACATTTTAACGGCAGTTCATAATTCAAAGGATTTCACAAATTACCCTACTGGTGTCCCAAGTAGGTCACCTATATACCCCATCAGCATCCTAATGGGTCAACTTAATCCATATTGGCGTCCCAGATAGGTCTACTTAATCCCTGTAGGTCCACTTATACCTCACCGGCATACCGGATGAGTCCACTTAATCCTTACCGGTGTACCGGATAGGTCCATTTATACCTCACCGACGAACCGGATGAGTCCACTTGCATACTTAAAATATTTCTAAATCTCTTTAAACATTCGAAAGCAGCAATATCATGTACTCAACATATCACTGAAATTATTAATATGAATTTCACTGAAACCACTAATAACAGTCACTTTCAATAATATTTCAAAAATAACCAGTCAAATATTTTGGGCTTAAATTTAGAAAGGTAGTAGTTCGTAAAGACATTCTAGTATAATTGCTAATCTAATATGTATAGAAAAACTCTTATGGAAATTCAAGAATACGGAATTATCACAATTTATGGGATGTTAATTCGCAAATAAACATTTCACAGACAATGCTATAATCAATTGTAAAAATATCAGTTTTCAAATAATAAGGCAATCATTTGCACATGAAATTTACAATGTCTAAATATTAAAAAACAGTAGAAAGAAATCTCACGATTTTACTAAAAACAGAAATATCACATGTATTTTTAATAATTTTATAGTATCTAAAATTTTCTAACAATAGACAAGAAAAATAAATAAATTTATTTTTTCTAAGAATTTATAACATTTAATATTTCTAACATAGATAAAATATCACAATTTTATTAAAAAGATTATTTTTCAAAATGATGAGGTTGTTTGCGCATAAAATTTATCGCACCTAAAATTCATAATAATAAGCAGAAGTAATTATTTCATTTCATTTTTAAAAGAACGGATTATTTTTCAAGATAATGACGTCACTTACCTAAAATATTTGAGAGGAAGCTTACGATAAAAATTTGGCTAGAGAGAGAAAGAGCTCACTGCCTTTTGACTAGAGAGAGAAATATCTCAAAAATTTTCTAAGGTGGGAGTCCTCGCCTCTCCTATTTAAATTCTTAAGATACCTTATTATTTTATCTTATTAAGTTACACCTCATACATGAGGTATAACAATTATATTACACCTGAACGTTTAAGGCCCACATCCACTAAAGAACGTGGCAAAGCAGCAAAAACTTAAACTAAAAGCTTTTGAAAGTAGTGATGGTCCCTAAGGACCATCATGCTCATATGGACCATCACACTATAAAGAATTATTTATTTTTTTAAAAGTTTAGGATTGTTACATTATTGTACATAAGCTTTAGGAGTTGAGAAATCCTATATTCCCATTTTCTCTAAAGAGTCTTGAACGTGTTTCATACGAGCGAATTGAGTCGTCATTATAGCTGTGAGCTGGCTAGGTTGTATGGTATGTTGAACATGACTTTGTGGTATGCGGCTAGTATAAACTGGTAGTTGAGCCCATGTAGCTGGTTGCCCCAAGGACTGAGCTTGAGGTTGAACTTGAAGTGCTGATTGTCGGCTTGTAGATTCACCCGAGCTGAGTCGGGTCAGAGCATACCCATTACTCGGAGGTTGCACAACTTGGCAACGCAAGGAGGTCTGCGAGATAGGATCACCACTTAACTGGGATGGACGACTCAAGCTGCTATGATGACTAGACCTCTGACCTCGGGTGGCTAGGTCTACCTGACTCTGACCTTGGTTGGATGATTCATCCTTAGGGTTAGGGTATTCTCTTGCCTCAACACTGGACTGAAAAAGTGAAGGAATGTCATAGCTACTGCCAGATGGAGTCTGCCCTCTAGGTAGTCTTGGGCTCGAGTGATGACTAAAATTAGACCTCTGGGCCGTAGGGGATTGGATTGGAAGGCTAATAGCCTAAGGATTATCCTGGTTTGAGCCAAAATGTTGGACTTGGCCTAAGGCTTGAGCTTTTGACTTGACTTTCATGGATTGAGTGCGCTGGATGGTGTATCATCTATTGAGCAGGTCTTGATAGTAAGCATGCACTTTAGGATTGTCTTTATGTCAAGTTAGGTCAAAACCCCGATCTTCACTGGTGATGGGTTGCTGGGGTAGGCTTTACCTAGTTGTTTGTGAACCCACTCGCTCACTAATTAGCTGATTACCAAGACTGGAATGTTGGGCTGCTAATTGACCATCGGGGTTCACACGATTGAGATCGGCTAACTCAGAATTACGTCGGGGCCTTATTCTTGTTGTATCGACTGGATTTGACGTTAACCCCTATGTCTTAGAGGATTGCCCCCGGCCTGACCCCTTGATTATTCAGGGTATTACGAACCGTATCAACCTGTAGTCTCGTAACTTTTAAAGGGTGGCCTTGAAGATGGCTTGGATGACTAGGTTTGGTTCTATGTGGGTCGAGAGTCGGCTCACTGACACGAGTGCTATGGATGATTTGTGAGGGAGCACTGTGACGGTACCTCTTAGACTGATTAGGTTCTCTGGATCTAGACTGAGCTGGGGCCATAGGGTTGGACCCTGCTCTGTTATGATATTGGGTCATGATTCCTAGACTCGGTGAGATCTAGACTCGATGCCTCAGGGTAGACCTAGTCTGACTCTAGGGGCAAAAACTCTAACTAAGACCTAGGCTAAGACTAGACTGGAACCTAGACTTGCTAGACTCAATGGATTCAAACTATGAACTAGGGTAAGCCTAGTCTCGCTCTAGAGGACCCTCTATGCATAGGGGTTGCTAAAGCCTAGACTAAGATCTAGACTAAATGGTGCACGAGTCTCGGCTCGGACCAAGAGTGGGTATAGGTTTGGAGGGGTAAGCAACCCTAATGTATTTTTTTTATCTTTTTAATTTTGATGAAACACAATTAAACTAAGCATGGCGAAAGCAGAGAAAATATGATTTCAGTCAAAATTAACAAACTAAAATAAAATCAACAGGGCAGAAACATAATAGATCTATCTGAAGCAAAATATTTTTTTATATTTTTTAAACTTTTATTTTAGGTAAAAAATTAATCAACAAGAAGCTAAAAGTTCATGGATTGGTCATGTGGGGTCCCAGAAGTTTTCTGGGACACATCGGTGTCGCCCAAAAATATTATTTTGTTTTATTTTTTTTTATATTTTTATCTTGTTAATCTTGATGATATAAAATTACTTTAACCTTGGAAGAAGCAGGAAATAAAAATATTTATGATGAAATAAATTAAAATAAAGTAAAAGCAGAAAGCCTAGATTGAATTGAAAAATATGTTTTTGTATTTTTAAAAATTTTATTTTGATCTGAATATATTTTTGCAGTCACAAAAGAGACCCTAAAGTAGATCCACAAAGTTTTAGAGGTTTCTGAGACCTTTGAATTTCCAGAATAAGCAAGGTTTCGGAGCACCAAAACCCTGGATTTTGGTCACAACCGACTTTTGGGACCTTTTGTGAGTGAAAAAAGTGAATAAAAATCATATTTTTAAGCTTTGATCAAGCTCGAAATAGCCCCATGGTGGGTGCCAAACTGTTTATGATGAAAATCTGACAGATCTTTTGATGAAGATATCTCAAATTTTAACACCATAAACTAATTAAAAAGATGTAAATAAAGTGGTAGAGAAAGTGGGATAGATCGAATTCAGATTTGAGGCCAGATCTGCTTGAAAACGAGCAGATCTACTTTCGGATCTGTGGTAGAGCCAGTATGATCCAAAGCTCTAGAATACGATTTAAAGACAAAGTTAATATATCAAAATAAATAAAAATAGAAATAAAACAGTAAAAGAATAAAAAAGAGAGAGGAAGAAATAATATTAAAGCAGGCCGGATGGCCCGGGGTTCTCGAGCCTTCGAGGGCTCACCCGTATCAGAACCGGTCCTCTTTGCCTCTCTGATTCAGATGTTTACCAACAGATCTCTGGTGTATAAGGGTTAGATCTAGGGTTGTTGTGCCCTAGGTATAGGTTTTCTCAAGCTTGGGGGGTTAGGGTCTCAAGAGGTTAGGGTTTCTGTCTTTCTAAAGCTCTAAGATTTCAATCTCTATCTGTTTCTTTGTGTTTCTCTTGGGTCTAGAGGAGAATTTCTTTAGTTTTCTAAGGTTTTTGTGATATCCAGATGTTGAATATGAATTCTGAGATTTTCTATACTTTTTTGATATTTTTGGGGATTTTTCCTAAATTTTTAGGATTTTTCTAAGGGTTTTTCCTATTTTTGATATTTTTGGGTAATTTTTCTAATTTTGAAACTTTCTAAGGATTTTTGGTCTCTTTTTTTCTCTCTTTTAGTTTTAATGAGAGGGTGTATTTATAAGATTCAATTGGTGATTTTTCCTAATTTTTTTGGAGTTTTTTCAGAATGTTTTGGATTTATCTTGAAGTTTTAGCCTTATCTAATTAAAAAAAATTCATTTACTACATCATCAGCCCGCGTCAGGGCCTGTCGGGCCCATTACAGCCTGGCCTGCGGCCCGACAGTTAGGTCTCACAGGGACTAAATTATCATTTTTTATATCTTTTTATCCGTAGGTCAGATTCAGGTGATTCTTAAAACCATTGGAAAGCTCTTGAGCTCTACTTCAAATTGGGATAGGAATTGGGTAGTTTTGAGGTAATTAAATTGGTTCTACTAGGATAATGTGGTCCTAAAGGTTAAAAAAACCATAGAATTTGCCATATTTAAAATGGGGTGTCTACAATAATGCTCTCTTATTTATGAATGGAACAATTCTCTTTCTGTGTGCGGCATGTATTTTATTCTTCCTTCTCTTTTTATTGCTTCTGTCCTTTCACTGTGTGAGACAAAAAAGGATATCTCACTTCTTGCTTCGTCTTTTGACAGCTTATCGTGGCTTCATTGACCTCGAATAGGGGAGCAGCTGCTTGCTCACCCCTTAGTGCTTGATTGGATAGGGGGCTCATAATTCATGGTTCTCATGATTTGGTGAGCCTGTTCGCTATAAATACTCCAATCTGGGGGAGCCTTGGCTTCGATTCGAGGTACATTGCTTTTGAGCTCGTTGTAAGTCTTAATCTTAGGGACAAACTCCTTCAAGTGCTTTGAAGTGACGCACATAACCTCCAGCTGACTCTGGAGGCTACGAACCTAACTTCTTAGCTCTGCCATGGGGTTTTGTTTGTGAGAACCGGAGGGCTGACTCTTGTCCACATGTACCTCTTAGGGAGCCTCTGAGAGATGTAAGACCTTCTCTTGGCTGCTGTTGATCCCCTTGTTCAAGGAGTATGAGTACCTTCCTTAGTGGTTGGTGTGCCAATTCTGCTTGTGAAAGAGCGATGGAGACATGCATAACCTTTTGTTGGTCCGACGTGTAGGTGACCCATGGTGCTAAAAGGTCTACTTCTAGGGCTTCCTCAGTCTCAGGAGCTGCTTTTAGCTCTCCATTTTGTTCCGACGAATTAGAAGTAGAGGGGGAAGCTTCATCTTCGGGGGATGACACCATGACCTCGGAGAGGTGGCAAGGTATACTTGGGAAAATAGGAGTCAAAGGGAGGATTTCGCCCTGTCTTTCCTCCTCTTGGAACATGTCCATAATCATTCGTCCCAGATCTTCAATGTCTTCATGAGACGAGGGTCATGTCTCTCTTACAGGCTTTCAATCATCATCCTTTGACTTTTCTGGTACTGAAAGATCTGTGTAATAATACTTGGTGTCGGCATAGTGAGTTTCAGCTACAGGGAATGACCTCTTATCAACATAGACCATGTGCTGCCTCCCATCTCAGCTGTATTTGAAGCATTGGTGGAGCATGAAAGGACCCACCCCTGATCGTGAAGCCATGGGCGACCAAGCTGGACGTTGTAAGAGGTATCGATCTCGATTACGTGGAACTATGCATAATCGTTGAGGTCACCAATCTTGGGACAAAGGCACACCGTGCCAGCTGGCTTCTCTCCTGACTGGTTGAACCCTTGCATGGTGATGTGGGTAGGAGTGAGGTCATCAGATCCTAATCCCAATCGGGTGAGGATCCTTCTTTGGATCAGTTGATTGTTAACCCTCCGTCCAGCATGATCCGGTTGATAGGGTAGGCATGTAATTCACCATTCACGAAGAGGGGACGATTGTGAAATTTTCCTCCCAATTGAAGGTCATCTTCGAAAAAGGAGGTTTCCAAGCACCCACTCAGGATGGCTGGGCCAACCTCAATGGGCTCCACTTCAGTCTCGTATACCTTTGGGCTAGAAAGAGCTTGCACTAGGGCCATACGATAGCCTCTAGACAACAGGAGGGCATAATAGATACTTAAGAGGGCTGAAAGCTTTCTCAAGTGCCCAATTACGTCATATTTCACTTTATCATCACTAGTCTTCTGTGTTCCTGATCCAGTTGCTGGTGTAGGTGGTAGGGTAGGCTTAGGAACAAGCTTTGATTGAGTTTTGGCTTTTGACATTAGCTAACTTTGTTGTTCAGCCGGTGCGGTCTGGGTTGATGGGGAAGTAATAGGGATTTGTATTAGGGATGTAGAGATTTGAGGTTGAGGCTTAGGGAAAAGTGAAGGAACAAGAAACTTGAGGACCTTGAGCTTTTGAGGTGCGGGCTATAGCTTCTTCCCCGATCTCAGGTTCATTTGCCCTGTGCTGGATGGTACTTACAGGATCTGCACCATGTGGGAGGCCTCTTTGAAAGAGGAACTTGAAGATGGCTCGATCTTGGCTTGGGTTGACAGGGTGTTGACGACTGTCAAGAATCCATCTGACTAGGCTAGCATTTCTTGTAGGCGCTTCTGCTGTGACCTGCTGAGGCTGGTGCCTCTGAGCTCTCTATTTATAACATCGAAGTCTGAGCGTTGCCGAGCTGTACCTGTGGAAGAAATAGAAGAGGAGGGAAAAGAAGAAGAGTTAGAATGTTCCGGGCAGCTTTTTACGTCGTCACCGAAATTGGACATGTGCAAGGGGTGTTATAGGTCTTGCCCCAGCTTTGACAGTTGTGGGGTGCTTTTAGCGTCATCACCCATATTAGACGACTCCTGAGCAGTTGATGACTAGGGGACGTCCGTCTGATTGGACGACAAGATAAGGTGAACTACGCCTGGGATGAAGTCCTGTAAGGTTGGCAGTGGAGGAAGAGGCCTAAGAAATTCTTCCTCGACTGGTGGCTGAGGAAGACGATACCTTCGGTGAGCTGTCCTGGGCCCTCGTCACCTTTTGGGTCCCTGAGGAGGGGTTTGGTTCATTCCCTCGGGCTGATGAGTAACCCTGACTTGGTGGATTGCCTCATGGTTCAGGAATTTGAGCCTACTTCGTCCACGGTAGACTTCCCAGGGCTGAGAAGGTCCGAGGTATCCTCGTAAGGGACTTGCAGTGGGACTTTCTCTTGGATGGGAGTGATGGCTTGGAAGCGCTCTGGGAGAACGACGCAAACAATGTGGCCTTCTTGTATCTTTTGAGCGACTATGGCTATGAAACCAGAGCATTCTTTCAACTCGTGGCCTCATACTTGGTGATATGGGTACCATAGGCTTTCCGTACCCTGGGCAAGACACTTAAGTTGCCTGACGGGCTTGGGAGTGACAAGACCGTATTGGAGCATTGCCTTGAAGAGGCCCTATAGAGGATCTAGCTCAGTGCTTCCTTGGACTTGTGTCGAGAGGTCTTCTTGCACTGGTGGAAGAGGGACTTGAGAGTGTCCTTTTGGGTTACCATGAGCTTCCTGACATTACTGCATCTTCTTTGCTAAGAGATCATGGAAGCCAGTGCATTCGCATAGGTCATGGCCTCGTATGAGATGATACGAGCACCAGAGATTCTCAGTTCTCGAAGATAGGAACTTGGGCTACCTTGTCAGCTTTGGTGTGATGTATCCCTCTTCAAGCATTATGGAAAATTGTGCACGGAGGATGGCGGGTGCTCTATCATCTTCTTTGATTGTGACGATGTGAGAAGCCTCAGTTGCCCCGAACGCCTTCTTTAGCTTTTCGAGCTTTATCTGACCCTTGTTAATAAGGGTTTCAATAATGTCGTTGAACTTATAATAATCCTGATTGGGGTGGCCTACTTTCCTGTGATATACATAGTACCTCTTGTGTGTCTCTTGTCCAGCTTGTTCTTCAGTGTTGACCTTTGGTAGCTGGATCATGTTTTGCTCCAGTAGTAGTCGAAGCAGTGCAGGACCCCACTCCTTGACAAAAGGATAGACCTTGTTTCGATGCTGGATCCCAAAGGCAATTCAATTTATGTTTTTAAAGGGCAGGACCTTATTGTAGGACTACTGCTTGCCCCCCGCATGAGGCGTTTGTGCCTTGGAGAGGTCCAAAGTTTGAGGGTCAGCTTTGTTAGTGTCAGTCACGGTGACGGCCGCACCGACCACCGCTTTTTGTTGATTGCCCCGATTGTTGGAGCGAGAGTTTGAACCAGAGGGTTGCTAACGAGATCCGCCATGGTGTTTGGACAGACCCTCAATATGAATTGCTTGAGAGATGAGCGCTGACATGGAGGGTGGATTGGAGGCCTCGACATGCAGGGCGATCTCGGGCAGCATATTCCGTATACATGTTTGGACAGCTTCTTTTTCAGTCTTGAGAGTGGCAGTAAAAGTTGTCAGCTCTCTCCATTGGGCGATGAACTTGTCAATTGGCTCACCAGGGTCTTGAGTCAAATTGAGGAGCTCGATGGTTTCCACGTTCCTTTGGACTTCGTAAAAGCATTGGTAAAACAATTGATCCATTCACTGCCAGGTGTGCACCGAGTTTGGAGGCAGTCGAGCATACCACTGGAAGGCTGGCCCTTCAAGAGTCTCGAAGAACTGACGGAGGAGGAGTCGACCGTCAGTTTCCGTCTCTCAACAAGCTGATTGGATGTGAGCAGTATGCTGGTGTGGGGGTGTAGTACCGTTGAATAGGGGGAGCTTCCCTTTTTGATAGTTCGGGGGAAACGACACTTGGTCGATGTACGAGGGATACGACTTTTGGTAAAGCGACAGCTCTTGCATTCCTGGGACCTTGTTCTTGAGGCTATGAGCCACCATGGAATCTATGTCGTTTTGGGAAACTCCGCGAGAAGCATAGCTGTCCTGGGAGATCGATTGGGGAGTTTGCATGGGAACTATGTCTTCACCAGACCGAGAATCGGTCTCATGATGAGAAGAAGGGGACCTGGAGGCTTCTAGGCGTTCCATCTTTTCGAGGATGGACTGCATCATTACCTCGAACCTATTCATCTGCTCTTCTTGGGCGTCGTCTGACTCGTTGATCACCATGACACTGACCGTTTCTTCTAGAAGGTCAGAGCTAGGTGGAGTAGTGGACGGTCAGGGTTGGCGAGTCGTGTATGGCAAGTTGGTTTGCAGGGGCTCAGCATGCCTCGATTGGACTTAAGCCTTGTATGCCGACCTTGTGAGGACCGATTCTTGACGGTCTTAGAATCATGGGTTATAAGCAGTGATCACAGGGCAGTATTCTTGGACCTGCTCAGGTTCTGAAGTCTAAAGAGGGAAAATTAGGTTATGAGGCAAGAGGTCGCCATGGGTAGTGACCTCAGGTTGGAATTATCAGGCCCCTCTTCTGCTTGCTCTTGAGGTTGCTGTGAACTTCACTCCAGAACCAAGCTTGAGATTTGGACTGCCTCGTATTTCTTGAGCAGCCAAGGGCCGTGTCTATTAGCCGGAGCAAAGAATGGCCAAGGACAGGGGCCAACCTGGGTGGCTGCCTTGAAGGCTGCAAGCTCTTGTCTGACATCAGGCCATTGCCCCGGATTCTCGTGTGGGGCCGGGTGCACAGCTAACCTGAGGCTGGCTCAAGATGGTACTCTGAGGAAAGACCTTTGAGTATCAGGTCTCGAGGTGCATGCCTGGTGAAGGAAGAGTGACAGAACAAGGAGTTGGTTCATGACTCCGCCTGAGTCGGGAGCGAGGAGGAACCTGCAAAGCTGGTGCATGTGCACCTTTAGGGTTAGCCGTCTGGGTGACTTGGGGTCAGCCCGGGTTTGCTCAACTGGTTCGACCCTAGGAGGTCGAGACCCACGAGCTTGTGTTTGTGAGGGACAGGGCGAGAGCCTATCTCTCACAGGATGAAACTATGTGTGGTGAGAGGGAGGACCCTCATGTGCTTGAACTGACGCAGAACTGGTGTTGCCCAGAGTTATGGGATGCATGACCTGCGCAGGGTTTGGCCCGAGAAGGCCTAACCTTGAACACAAGTTCGACGTAGCATGAATGTTGCCCCAAGGTGTGGCTTGAGTGGATGGACCACAAGTCTTTAGGTGTGTGTGTGGGGTGGAGACCTCAAGATCTCCGTCTTTGTGTGCTGAACCTCCAGGTGTTGAGGTTCGGGATAGTGAAGGAGTTCGGGGGGTAGCCTTACGGCAACCCTCAGAAGCAATGACAACTTGCTTGCCTTTTGTGAGAGTGGATAGGATGGTCTTCCAGCGTACCTCAGCAATATGACTGGCAAAGGGACTTGCCAGTAGCAGGGTACGTGTTGTGTGTGGCAGGTGTGCTACCAATGCAAGGGGCCTTGGTGGGGGGTCCACCAGGGCGAGGAAGCGGGGGGTCAAGGACCTTTAAGTCCCCTTTAGCACCAACCCTAGAAAGAACCTAGGAGCCAGACTGTGAGTCCCGACTCAGAAATAATGTAGGGAAGGAGGCTTGAGTAGCTCGCTTCCCTTGGACGCTCACGAGTGTGGGGATGAGAAAATCCTTGTCTCGGATAAATGGGTTGAATAACCCATACGCCATAGAAAGTAATGTAGAAAGTAAAAGGTGATATATTGATCAAACAAGAGCGAACCGATGAAGAGGGAATAAGTCCACAGTGGAGTCGCCACGCTGATTAGGTGCCTCGATCTCGCCTCCCTGGATCTAGGTAACCGAGTGATACGTGTCTTAGGTTCGGAAGACCTGGGACTTGAGATCGCTCTCTCGGGAACCTTGTTAAAAAATAAGGGTAGGTGTCCTACTAGTGAGAGAAGAATTTTGGATGTGAGGTGGGGACCAACCTCACCTGGGCCATGACTTACTCGGGCTGACTCGCACGGGCACCCTCTTAGATCACGATGAAAAGCCCCCCAGCTGGTTCAGAATCGCCTCCCTTAACCTGCAATCTCTTTGTTTTCTGCACAACACTACTATGGTTAATTTGCAAGACAATTGGGCCGAAAGGCCCACCTTTGTCTTAGGGCAACGCACATTCATATGGCTAAGAATGTGAGAAGTTAGGGTGACGAAGTGAAAGGTCTGAATGAAAGGATAAAAAAATGAGGTACTTGACAAGGGGACGAGACTAGCATGATAGCTGAACCAGTGTAATGATCGACTCAGAGTGGTAGTAAGATGGGCATGGTACTTTGGACCGACGCAACAACAATACTACTCGAAACCAAGGTCGACATGACTGTCCTAATCTGGTGTGGCAGTAAGACGGGCATATTACTCAGGACTAGCACGACGACAATACTGCTCGACATCCAGACCGCTATGACAACACTAGACTGAGTCCACCCTTGGTCAAGTGAGAAGAGAATGAAGAAAATGCACGAGACGATGAAGAGATGGGATCCTAACGGCGCTAAGCATCACCACCCACAACCGTGGAGTAGCAGTGTCACGGCCCTTGGATGGTGTTAGACACTACTTCTCACAGCTAGAGGGAGAGCAGCTAATTATAGGCGGCGTTAGGCATCGTCGTTGGGGCCACACAAGAAGGCAGTACACCCGTACGCCGGCGACGATAACCTCTTGTGAAGCGCGCGACGATAGCCATTTGCGAGGCACCCGACGAAAGCTCTTGCCAAGGCACACAGCAATAGGCATGGAACACAAGAAGAGCCTGCGCACGGCGATAGGCACAGAGTGCAAGAAGAAGGCTTGAGGACGGAGATAGGCACCGAGCGCACGAAGAAAGTTCGCAGATGGAGATAGGCACCGAGCGTACAAAGGAAGCTCGCGGACGGTGATAGGCACCAAGCGCGTGAAGGAAGCTCGGGGAAGACGATAGGCACCAAGCGCATGAAGGAAGCTTGCGGACGACGATAGGAATCGAGCATGCTAAGGGAGCTCGCAGACGGCAATAGGCACCGAGCGCGTGAAGGAAGTTCATGGACAGTAATAAGTGTTGCCGCAACCTCTTGCGGGCGACGATAGGCATCGCCGTCTACGATAGGCGCACAACAAGGGGAGACCCCTACGGGCGGCAATAAGTTTCGCCGTCTGTGTTCTTCACTGAGGCATCAAGGATACATCTACGGACGGTGATAAGCAGCACCGTCTGCAAGCCTCACTGAGAGATAGAGATGAACTAATGGAAGGGGGAAAGGAGCTCGCGTATGGCGCTGCCATCGCCATGCGTGACCTGTGAAATCGCAGGAAGGGGAAAAAAGAAAAGAAAGATGCATGCGTGGCACTGCCACTGCCATTGCCGTGCATGGCCTCTGAGGGAGGCTCAGATGAAGAAGACGAAGAAGAAGAAAAAGAAAGAAAAGAAGACAGAGAAGGTTTACCTTGAGCTCAGGAAAATCGGTCCAGAAGTTTCTCTCTCCTTACTCTCTCTCTCCAAACGTAACCCAACAGTGAGAAGGAAAGGGAATTTTATTGAGTTAAAATTCTCTTTGGTCAAGGGTCTAAGCCCTTTTGCGTACAATGATGATACGTGGTATATATAGAATTGTGCCCAAACCTGGGTGGATTGATCAAAATTAAACCTAATTGTTGGATATTAAGATTTAACTGAATTAAAAGAAATCGAGTGCAAAATAACATATTTGCTCCTTCCTAACGAGTTGTGGCATTCCAAGATAGTCCTTGTGTTGCCTTAGAACATGCATGATTTTTCATGGATGATCCGGGGTTGTTCTGATGACCGTTTGATCGAAAGATGATTGTTTTTTTATAGCGCTCGTCATGACGATCGATTTGATACCAACTTCATGTGACTTGAAATTTGAATGAATCTTGAAACTTTGGATAGATTGTGTGCCCGTTCCTTGATGTTTTTATGTGATTTCTTTATTGGATCACAATGAGCATACCGTCAAGATCGCGAGGCAACAAATGCAGCTCGATTTCGTGTCCGAACGAAGATTTGGCAACTTTGGAGTTTTGGTCGGAATCTAGAATTCTGGTGACAGAATTTGCAGTCACTTCATCATCTTCGTATGCAGAATCCGACTGTTCATCATGTACGAGGTCTGATTAGAGATAGCCCTAGACCTTACGCACACGATGGAATTAGTTTCACATTGATCGGGTTCTTGAGTGGTATGATTTGGTTGCTCGAGGGAGGCACGATGCTGCTGATTTTTTGTACTTTCTTCACGGATCAACAACTTCTATCTAGCTTTTCTTCACGCTTGGGCGTCGTTGCGGGGTGTGCCACATATTGAAACACTCTTCTTCACGAGATGTATACGCTTCATCAAGTTTGAGCGCGATCCGATCTCGGACGAGGGAGATATAAGCATCGCAATCATTGTTCGTGACTGTCCCTGTAATGGAGTTGAATTGCAGGGTGGCCGCACGTGAATAGCGTGCGACTCCTCCTGTTTCGCTCTTTTGCCTATAACTTCTTCCTGAAATGTCTGTTCAACCTGAAATTTGACCTCTAGGGGTTTTCAATTGTGCCGGATGGAGGTGGTCCCATAGCAAATTGAGACACCAAAAATATAACTCTAGTTATAAGGTCCGTTTCATGGTGCTAGAGGCTGATTCTATCGAAAATGTTTCTCAGCCTGCACTGCCTTAGACATGTCTAAATACGACGAAACTTGGTAGGGGAATTTTGAGAGTCCTTATGAAGATATTGGCAATTCTAGGGCTATTATGAGACTGTCAAAATTTCCACTGCTTATTAGACTTTATTGATCGGGGACCCATAATGATGAACAATGTCTTCCAACACATATCTGTAAAAGACAAGACCATAGGGGCAATGTTAGAACAATGCGACGACCACAGAAAATAACAAATGATATACTACATCAGCAAAACCATGGACAACTATGAGACAAGATACACAAACGTGGAGAAGCATTGCTTAACACTTGTGTAGTCTATGCAGAAGTTAAGACACTATGTCTTATCTCATATAGTCAATCTTATCTCAAAAATAGACCCACTCAATTACCTATTGGAGAGACCAGTCCTAAACGGACGTTTGATGAAGTGGAGAATGCTATTGAGCAAGTTCGAGATCGAATATGTTACTAAAAAATCGATCAAAGGACAAGCCATTGTTGACCACTTCGCTGAACATGCATTGTTAGATAACACACTCATCAACACGGATCTCCCTCATGAGAACCACTTCACAATTAAGGACTCAATTTGGGAGTTATACTTCGACAATGCAAGAAACAAATCCAGGTTAGGTATAGGTATCATACTATGCTCACCCATGAAGATTTTAATACCAACATCCATCAGAATAAATTTCCCATGTACCAATAACATTGCTGAATATGAAGCCTTGAAAACCAAGATCGAGAACGTCATGGGAATGAATATCCAGCAAATACGAGTGATTGGTGACTCCTTCATAAATCAAGTTCAAGGGATTTGGAAGGTGAAAGAAGAAAAACTCAAACCTTATCAAGAACAGGTGGAAAAGATGATCCCATATTTTAAGAAAATCACCTTTAAGCACGTAACTAGGGAAAATAATCGGTTCGTCAACACCCTTTGCGACCTTTGCTTCAATGGTTGATATTCCTTCAGAAATCACCACGCTACCATTCTACATCAGGAACAAACATGACCCTTTCCCACCAACGATCGAAGAAAAAATAGAACAAGAAAATGAGAACGATGGGGAAGTGTCTCTCGTGGCTTCAGATGCGCTAGTTAAGGCAAAACCATCGTTCCACGATGTTTTGTACCTGTCGAAAGATGGATCATACCCTGAAGGAGCCACTAAAAAGGATAAAGAAGCCATTTGAAGGTTTTCTATGGGATTCTTAGTAAGAGGGGATCTCATGTTCACGAAATTATTCTTTCAGCCAGAAATTGACCAAGTACTGATAGAGTTACACAACGAAGGAGGTCACTCTGGGCCACCTGCCTTAGCTCAGAAAATAAGGCGTCGAGGCTATTACTGGACCACCACGGCCGAAGATTGTTGGAAGTTCCTTAAAAGGTGTCAACTTGATAGAGAGCCCATCCATGCACCGTTCGTACCACTCAACTCAACATCGCCTGTATGGCCCTTGGCCATGTTGGGTCTTGATATCATTAGAATGATCTCACTAAAACCCTCAAACGACCACCGTTTTATATTAACGGCTACATAGTACTTCACAAAATGGGTAAAGGCCGCGTCATTTGTCAAAGTTGAAGGAGAACATGTCGCCCGTTTCATAAAGAACAACATTGTATTAAGATTCGATGTTCCTGAGTCAATCATTACTGATAATGGATCCAACTTCAAAAATGAAAGGTCACTAAGATGTGCAAAAAGTTCGGGATAACGCAGAAATTCTCCACACCTTATTACCCTCAAGGAAATGGACAAGTAGATGCCACGAACAAAAGACTTCTCAGAATTACAAACAGGATAATAAAAGGTGACAAAGATTAGCACGAAAAGCTAAATGACGCGCTATGGGCCTACCGGACAACTGAGAAGACTCCTAATGGCATGTCCCCATATTCATTGGTGTATGGTATGGAAGCAGTGCCACCCATTGAAGTTAGGGATATTTTCTCTCCAAGTTCTTATTCACAAAAATTCAAATGAGAAACAAAAGATCAAAGCATGAATCGCTACCCTCGTTACTTTTGATGAAAGACGATTATGAGCAACACAAAATATCGTTGCTTACCAGTGTAGAATCGAGAGGGCATACCAAAGAAAAGTTGTTCCCCAACAATTCAGAGAAGGAGATATGGTACTCAAGAAAATCTTCTACACTCCTGTAAATCCACACCCTTTAGGCAAGTTCAAACCTAATTGAGATGGGTCATTCGTGGTTACCCGAGGACATGCAGATAATTCTTACAAGAAAAAAAATCATGAGGGGTACGAACTCAACGACCCCATTAATGCGATGTATCTTAGGAAATACTACCTGTAATAGGCTCAAAAGCGTGGTAAAAACCTGAAAAGGCATCAAGAGGAAAAAAAAAAAAATGGACATGGTGAAAACCTGAAAAGGCATCATGGGTAAAAAAAAAAAAGAATAAAAAATCTCCAAGTTCCGATTCAAAACACTCAAGTACAAACAAGTACTTGCAAGTTCCAACAATACTGCACAAGCAGACCCTGAGGACAAAGACTCCTCCTAAGCCCTGCAGTTTCCCACATAACCAACTCAAAAAGATGTGGGAGGGTGACATGAATGGAAAACCGAAGTGACTTTGACGAACTCTGGAAGAGCATTGAGACTTCTCCAAGTTGGAAGCCCGATAACAATTTAGAAAACTCTCATGGACCCGCGAAACACAGGATGAAAGCTCCAAAGGTAAAAGGACAACTTTGAGACTTTTGAGTTCTCACGATCCCACAAGAAAATTCTTTCATCATCTTTGGGTAAAACATGATAAAGAAATGGTCACCAAAGGGGCCATAGGTGGAAAAACTGTAAGGCCTGTCCCTTTTGAAAATGCTTTTCAAATTGACTTTTAAATCATCTATTTTCAAAGATAAAACCGTTTTAGAAGAACTTCCTCCATCATTACAGCAGGTTAAACTGTTAGTCAATCTGGCGTCATTCTCGAAGCCAACTTCCTACGCCTGTTATGAAGGCTTGAAACTAGTCAGGCACGTCATGGTTGTATGCGTATAACTACCAACTACCACATCTCAGAGATGGGTGAACCTCGTCAATGACGAAATTGGCTAGTCTGGGAGCGTTTTTCTCTCGACTGGATCCCCTGAGGCAAAATGAAGCAAGCTCATCTCCAATGTGTGCGTACGATGACCCAATAGGCAGAAATTCGAGACAAAAACCCTACAACTAGGGGGCTGAGTTTGTAAAAATTCAGTTTGAAAAGTGTGTGCAAAGAAAGCATCTCGCTCTACTTCGACGAATCAATTGCACACGTACAAGTTGAGCAAGGAGCCCCCAACAGGGGCAATAAAAAAAAAAGAGAGAGGGAATTCCACAATCCCAGAAGACCAATCAAAACAGAAAATAAAATTTTGAATATCTCAAAACTCTAACTTTGTTCATCCATTGAAAATGGGCTTATTACATGCATTATGCAACTAAACTTGGTCCCATGACTGAAATTCCTACTGTCCCAACGAACTTCAATAAAATGAAAATAAAAGTACTAAAAATGAGAATGATCACAAGAACAACTTATTCATGTCAAGAAAAAAATAAAGAAAATAAAACACTTTGGTTATTCAGTCTTCGGTTTCGGATCAACATCCTTCTCCTTGAGTTCCACCATGAAGGTCGCCCATCGAGCCAAATCAGCTTCAGCATCTTCCAAACTGATGTAAGAAACATCCTCATTTGATTTAACACACTCGTTTGAAGAGGAGGCATTGTCTTCTCGAGAAGCCACGAGATCCCGAGCAAGGACAGAAGGTTGGCCACGAAGTCTCAAAGATCTGGGGCATAGTGGAAGAGGGCAGACACGTTCCCACCAAGAATCATAGCTGGAAGTAGTTGTGGGCTTGTCTTGCTTGACCAACCCCTCACTGGAAGAAGACTTCTTCCCCTTCCATGACAAACATGCCTTCACAAGAAGAATGGAAGAGTGTCGTCAAAGCGGAAAGATAGGGCGACGATCGATCGCCTCTCTTAGGGAAGTGTAATTCTGAGTATGGGAAACTAGCGAAGTACCTTTTGAGGGAAATACCCCTCTGTGAAGAACTGTCCCTCCAGAATAAGCCATGAATGCCCCATAGCAGGTAGAAACATGGGCATGTTCTCTAGACCCCTAATCACCCAATCAAATGACGACAACTCGTTAAGAATCCTGTGATAATGGTTGACGTCACGAGGCTGGGTGGTATCATTGACATATGCCAATCCCATAGCAGCAGATACAGCCATCGTTGATCAAGGAGGACGGACAACGGCGATATGTTCATAGGCCCAAATCTGCAAAAAACAGGAGCCAAAATCACCCCAAAGGGTCACAAAACAACACCTCAGGACCCCAGAGCCATCCGGGGTAGATTGACCTGAGCGACACTAGTGGTGTCACCTAGCCTGTGTGGGCTACACGAGCAGTGTCGCCCAAACCAGACCCTCCGGGTTCAGTCCGGGGTTTTTCCAGTTAATTCCTGTGGAAAAAATATGGGATCCAGGGGCCAAAACCAGAGGAAAAACTGAGTTGCAAGGGCAAAATAAAATAAAATCGAGTTTGAAAATATAGTTGCAAAATCAGGATACTGCCCTCAATGAATCGGTCGCCTCGGGTAACCCGGTCATGAAGACCCTGGTAAATACCCGCCAACATGGCCGGAGCAATGGTGTAACCTGCTCGCTCCCAGAAGGCATGGGCTAAAGGAAGAAGAGAACTTCGAACCGTTCTTACGACTGCTTGGAAAAAGAACAGAGCCCAATAACACGAAAAGAAAAGTACGGATCTGCTCAACGGCTCAAGATCTCTCTCGATTCCTGACCAGCAACTCCATATCAACCCACTGACCATGTGAAGAGTAAGCAGCCCCTAACAGTCGTGCACCGATGATGGAATGATCGTCAGTGGCAGTAGACAATTGATACGTAATCCCGGCCAAGCTCAAGCCAAAAATCATGGCAATTTCCTCCAAAGTTGGTGTTGTCTTACCCGTAGGAAGGAAGAAGGTGTTTGTTTGATAGCTGAACCTCTCAGCAAGAGCCTCGAGGAGTGGGAAGTTCACATGACAAGAGGCCATGTTCTAGATGCCTGTCATCGAAACTGAAGCCAAAAAGGCCATGAGCTCGGGTCATTGGAGAGCAGAAAGAAACCAATCCCTGAACCAGGACTCGATGATAGGAAAGTCGTTGACACGTCGAGGAACTTCACCCGATCGAAGGCCCTGCGAGATATAAGAGGGCAGACCTTCAGGGAAGTGCCTGACCCTAGGAAAAAGAGGGGAAGCCTCCTCCTCTCTTTAATTGTCAACCCGCTTAAAAACCTTCCCCTTGCCCTTTGAGATCGCGTTGTCCTTCCTATGAGCCATGAAAGCATAAGGATGAGTGCAAGAAAAACCAGTAAGATCAGAGGGAAGATGATGAAGATGGGAGAAGATGAAGATGGGAGGAAGAAAAAAGAGATTGAAAGATAAGAGAAGAATGGGAAGGGGGATGATTTTTATAGAAAAAAAAAGAATCCAACCCAAAACTTGTCCTGTAGTTATCCACTTCGGCCAACGGAGGGTTTAGATAACTCTAAAACCTAGCAAACGATAAAAACGAAATTTGGGGTTCGGTGGTCTGGGCGACACGCCTGTGAGGGTGACACGACGCATGTCGCCTGGGCGACACTACTAGTGTCGCCCAAATTTTTTTGCAAAACCTTTTCTTTTTCAATTTCTATAACTTTCTAATAAAAAATAATTAAGAATAACTTTTTTGCTGGGGGCGACACCAGCCGTGTCGCCCAAACCTGGGCAACACTAAGTGTGTTGCCCAAATTTTCATTCCATTTTTTTCACTTTTCAGTAAAATACATATAAAAAAAAAATAGGTGGGCGACACCAGTCACGTCGCCCAAACCTGGGCGACACCACCAGTGCCTCCGGGCGACACGCCTAGTGTTGCCCAAAATGTTATTCTAAAAAATGCCCACACTTAATTTTAGGGACTTATGGGAATCAAATTTGGTTTTGTCATGTGTTTTTACAAATGTTTTCAAGCAATTTAATTAATTTTAATTAATTTTCAAAAATTTCAATTGCTCCTAGGTGGCACGAGCTTAAACTGCCAACCAATCTTCCAAAATAAAAAGTTCAAAAAATTCAAAAAGAAAACGCTCCTCGATGGCATGAGCCTAAACTGCTAACCAATTTTCCAAAATTTCAAAAAAATAAAATAAAAAAGAAAATGCTCCTCGGTGGCATGATCCTAAACTTCCAACCAAAGCCAATTCAATTCAACGTCAAACTCGTGTGACGCAAAAGAGCAGAGACAAGTATCGTTTAGCCCTGTATAATGTGAAAGGTCAGGTGTATCCAGTTCAACGTCAAACTTGTGCTATATAAAAGAGTTGAGACAGGTACCGTCAAGCCCTGTATGATGCAAAAAGTCAGGTGTATCTAGGGCACAACCACCCTGTTCAATGGAAAAACGTCAAACTCGTGCAATGTAAAAGAGTCGAGGCAGGTACCGTCTAGCCCTGTATGACGTGAAAGGTCAGGTGTATCGAGTTCAACGTCAAACTCGTGCGACGTAACAGAGCCGAGGCAGGTAACATCTAGCCCCGTATGACGTGAAAGGTCTGGTGTATTCCATCTAGCCCCGTATGACGTGAAATGTCGGGTGTATTCCGTTTAGCCTCATATGACGTAAAAGGGTCGGGTGTATTCCGTCTATCCCTGTATGACATAAAAGAGTCGGGTGTATTCCGTCTATCCCTAAAAGGGTCGGGTGCATGGTCCATCACTGCATGACTTTAAATTGTTTAGAGGGCTCTATGGTTGCAGGAGTTAAAACTGCAAACCAACCTTGTTTTTCAAAATATCTTTCTCTTTTCAAAAATTTCACTATATGTCTTGTGTTTTCAAAAACTTTAATTTTTTTGTTAAAATCGCAACCTGTCCTTGCTCCGAGTTTTATTTCAAATCTCCCCCTAGTTTCAAACTTTCTAAAACGTCTTTTAAAATAAAAGAGCTTGGACACTCGTATATGATGATTACCACGTTGCCGCGATTGCTGCGTTGCTGCCTCGTCTCTCTCGTCGGAATCGGTCAGACAAGTCTCTTCCTATAGAAAGCCTTTTCCTATAGACAGCCTTAGGAAACCCTAAGGAAATCAAAGACAATGCTAGGGTTAAAAATTCAAACTGTAAAAACCCTGAAGTTAAGTGGCATGGCCAGAAAATCCAACTCGAGTTTCAAGCTTGTGTAACTCACCGACATCTCACTCTGAAAACCCTAGGAGGAAAAATGCCCTAGGTGTCTAAGCTGGATGAGCGCAATGACATGGAGGGATTAGTTGGTGTGCCCTCTGACCACGTGACCTCAGGATGAAATTTAAAACGTCTACATTGTCTTCGACGTTCACCTGCCCCTCGAAGGATAGGGAGCACCAAAGTGTCTACTTCTTTGCCACTCACGTGTCCCTCGAAGGACAGGAAGTGCCAAAGAGGGGCAACTGTAGACACCATTTTAAATATGACAAATTCTATGGTTTCTTGAACCCTTAGGACCACATTATCCTATTAAACCCAAGATCCATAGTTCACACAGCCACCCTATGATCCATAACCAGTCTGCCTGCCCAGAACCTTACAAAAGTCTTGTTTTGACCCAGAATCCTGCAAATGCCCTGTTTTACCAAAACATTCATTAAAAATAGTAAAAGAATCCATTTTGACCCAAATTTTCTTTGAGAGCATCACAAGAGGTTGAACTACACACTGGAATAAAAAAATAAAAAATCAATTTTAGTCAAATTGGTTCTGGAGGACATTGGTAGTGTCGCCCAGCCTAGACTGAGCGACACATCCAGTGTCGCCCTACCACTTTTGCCCCAAAATTGAAAATTTTTTATTTTGTGATGTTTTTACCCATTTTCCTCTGGCAACACTAGGCGTGTCGCCCAGATCAGTACCTTCAAAAGTGGTTTTTTTGGATGAGGATCTAGTGGTCATGAGAACTTATCCTTTCCAACAGATCCTTGATCCCTATAAGATGTCTTTTCGTGGCCATTTGAGGCACGACTTCAGAGAGAGAAAAACCCAATAGAAGAAGATTGAAACCCTAGGAAAGTTAAGCCTGAGAAAACCTAGACCTAAGGCACAACAACCTTAGATCTAAACTATCTTTAGGGCATAACAACCCTTCTACACCATAGATCTGCTGGTCAACATTTGAATTAAAGAGGCAAAGAGGACGTTGGTGCTGATATGGGCGAGCCCTCGAAGGCTTGGGAGTCCCAGGCCATCCAGCTCAGTTTGGTATTGTTTCTTCACTTTTCATTCTTCTTCTTTTTATTGTTTTCATTTCATTTTGATCTTATTTTGCTTAAGTTTGCTTTAAAAATCGTGTTTTAGTGTCTTGGATCATGCTGACTTTACCACATATCTGAAAGTATGTTTGTTCGTTTCTAGTGAGATCTCGCCTCAGATCTGAATTCGATTTATCCCACCACTGCATTTTCATCAGTTTAAGGTGTTAAGATCCGAGAGAACTTGGTCGGAAGATCTGTCAGATTTTCATCGTAAACAATCATTATGAGATTATTTCCTTTCTTTAATCACATTTCCTACACCTCTTGTCAATACGGATGACTCATCTAAATGCACATCTCAGCTTGTAACTATCTTTAATCTCATTTCCGGCATATGGCATTCACTAGATGATGGGACATAAGGTTGAAAATCAATTTACTGGGTGTCATTATGAGATTCTTTCATTTCTTTAATCTCATTTCCTATACTTCTTGTCAACACAGATGACTCATTAAAATGCACATCTCGGCTTGTAATTATCTTTCGAGCACTTGGATCCCATAACCGATATCATTTCACACATTTGTTATATCCAACAAAAATGCATTTCTTTGATTTTGGTTCAAGCTTATTTGTTTGGCAACTAGGAATTAAAATATAAGCATCACAACCAAAAATCTTTAAATCGAAATAATAACAAGGAGTTTTGGACCATACCTCTTGGGGTGTTTTCTCCCCCAAAGCCGCTGAAGGTGATCGATTGATGAGATAACAAGTCGTCATCATGGCTTTGGCCCATAGCTCTTGTTCCAATCCGGCATTGCTCGACATGCTTCTTGCTCGCTCCATCAATGTGCAATTCATCCTTTATGCAACACCATTTTGTTGGGGAGTGTAAATCGTGGTGAAATGTCTCTTGATTCCTTCATCTTTACAAAATTTTATAAACTCATCAAAATTGTACTTCTTCCTATTGTCGGTACGAAGTGTTTTGATGTGGCGCCCCGTACTCTTCTCAGCTTCGGCCTTTAAATGATTGAAGGCAAAAAATGCATCACTCTTTGATTTAAGAGTGAACACCCATACCTTCCTTGAGAAGTCATCTATAAATAAAATAAAATATAATGTATCACCATATGACATTATGGGTGAGGGGCCCCATAAATCCGAGTGAACATAATCAAGTATTCCCTTGCTTGTATGGCTTCCGGCTTTGAAAATTCATTTATGTTGTTTTCCATAGACATTGCTCACAAAATTGGATTGTCCAAATTTTATGGTGGGAATTAGCTTCCTCTTCATCAAAATCTTCGTACCCTTTTCACTCAAGTAGCCCAACCTCCTATGCCATAAGCATAGTGGAAGATCATTACTCTCCACTACCGAATTTGCCGCATCATCAACAATGGAGCTTCCCAATAGCTTATACAAGTTCCCAACTCTAACAGCCTTGATCACAACAAGAGCACCCTTAGATACTCTGAGAACCCCCGCTTGTCCAGTGAATTTATATCCATGGTAATCCAATAAAAAAAGAGAAATTAAACTTTTCTTCAAGTCCGGTACATGTCGAACATGCTCAAGTGTACATATACTTTCATCATACATCCTTAATTTCACCTTGTCAATCCCAACCATTCTACTACTTGAATTTTTTCGATCAATACAGAACCACCATCACATGGTTCATATGAACTAAACCATGACTTGTGTGGACACATATGATGTGTAGCACTACTATCCAAAATCCAATTTTGATGGAATTCGGGATTGTTACCCACGACATAAACCTCTTCTTCAATAAAATCGAATGTAGATCCCTCCATTTGATTTACCTCATTTTTGGACTCATTGGTTTCCCTTGCTTTTTCAAACTTTAGTCCTTTACTTTTTGTACAATTTTTTTTCATATGTCTGGCTTCACCACATCCCCAACAAACAAACTTGTTTTCTCGGCCTTTAGACTTGGATCGAGCTTTCGACTTAGATCTAGAAGAATTTCGATAGGAGTTACCTCTCTCACTTGAACGACCCCTTGAAAAGTACATTTTCGATTCCGATTCTCCAATAGATGTCTTTTTTCAAAGTTCATGAGCAAGCAAAGTACTAATCAACCAACTTAAGTCAAGTGAACTTTCTCTTTCTTTAGTGCAACTTAATGTTGTCACTAAATTATCATAAGATTCCGGTAAAATACGTAACAAACTTTCCGCCTTGTTCTCACCTTTCATTTTTTCACCAACACTATCGAGTTCACAAATAATGTTATTGAAAGTGTTCAAATGATCAGAAACTTTTGTCCCCTCTTTCATCTTTAAAGCAAACAATTTTATCTTTAATAGAACACGATTCGTAAGAGATTTGTTTTGATAAATACTTTCCAATTTCTCTCACAAGTCCTTTCCCGTCTTCTCTCCCACTATATTGAATAAAAACCTTATTTGCTAAGCACAATCGAATTGTAGCCATAGCCTTAAGGTCAATTTCCTCCCAATCCTCATTAGTCATGGACTCTAATTTCTTTTCCTTTCTGAGTAATATTTTGTATAACCCTTGTTGGACCAAAGATCATGAACTTGAATTTTCCATATCTCAAAATCGTTTTGTCCATCAAATTTCTCCACCTCAAATCGATTACTCACTATTTTCCAAAATATATTGTACAAAACCTAATGCTTTGATATCACTTGTTAAGGCTCTGAATACCTGAAACCCCAATTTAACCGATCATCGAATATCACACACTTAATACCAAATATGTAAAATCGATAATCCAATAATAACCTCAAGGACCGTGTGCAACAATTTAAGAAAATAAATTAAAGATGGAAAACATAGTCATGAGAGAAAATTAGAGAGAAACCATAACACCAATTTAACGTGGTTCACCCCGTAGGGCTACGTCCACGAGCAAGCCGGCAAGTATTCCACGATCAAAAGAGAAATTTACAAGGGATACGATATTACCTCAAAAGGAGAAAAATGGAGGAGAAAATTGATGAAAAAACATTACCAAGAATACCGTCCTTGTGATCACCCAAAACCACGATTTACCCCCCTTCACTTTGAATGACCCAAGAACATGAGCAATATAAGCTCATACAATTTCTCCTAATAATAGGAAGAGAAAATTCTTCTTCACCTCCTTCTCTTTCTCAACACAACCTAAGGAAGCGCTAACCCCTTTTTTAAAGAGAGAGGAGTTAAAAAAACAAGAAGAATCATGTCACTCAAAAAATCCCTTTATTTTAGATTTCATATTGTAGTGACAAAAAAACCCCTAAACAAATAGTAAAAGACAAAAGCAAAACAAAAAATGATTTTTTTATCACTATTCATCAACAGATCATGAGGAAAAAGTTTAAATTCATCTACATCGCATTTTCTTTCGTTTTCTTTCTTTTTCTTTTCTTTCTCCAAAGATTGACTCCTCCATAACGGGTTTAAAAGCAAAAACAAAAAAAGGAAAAAAAAAAAGAAAAAAAGAAAAAAAAACACCGAGGACCATCACCACAAAGCCTTCTCTTCATTGTATACATCTATTTATTTAAAATTCTGCACGTTTGTGCCATACTTTATTCTTTTCATTTTATTTATTTATTTTACCTGAGACCTGCGGGACGGGGAGCATGTTTAGATTTACAATATATCATCCGAAAAAAACCTTAGAAATTTCCGTATTTTTTAGTTATTTACAACATAAAAAAAGAGGAATTTTTGATGATTTATGGTAAATCACCCACAAAATAGATTTACAATTACAATAAAACGTCTACGGATTGCAGGAAAGCCTTTTTTTTTTTGGGTGAGTATTTAGCATTTACACTGCTGTCTCGGGTGCATAGTGTTGATGGCATGGAGCAGATCTGCACCCTCACTTCCGCTTGGTGAGAGCGGAAGCATTTAGCATTTACAATTCTTTTTTTTTTTTTTTTGGGAGAAAGGAGAAGAGAGGAAGTGTATAGAGAGAGACGGAGTCCAAGCGGTTGGAGAGAGCAGATGTGAAGGAGAGTGTAGTCAGAGAGTTGAGGGAAGTACGTAAAGAGAAAGATGGGTTTGGGAGATTCACGGAAAGAATGAAAGAGAAACACATGAAAAGAGGGTTTGTTAAGAAAGATGGTTTAGAAATAATGTATTTTTTAAATTTATTTGGAAATAAAAATAAGTAAAATTGATCCGAGATTAAAAGATATAATAAATAGAATTTTTATGCAATCAGATAGAATTTGAAATCTCGAAGTTTATAAATAAATAAAACCTAAAAATAGATAGGTTTTGGAACCTAAGTCCATGAAAAAATAAATCTGAAAATAAGGTCTGCAGAGATATTTTCCCAAAAAAGAGAAATCCAGCCATATAACACACAATATTCAATGAAAGCATATGGCTATAAAAATCGTAATAATACAGGAGCTAGAATAAATAAAACCCACAAAAATTCCATGGTACCCAATGTTTCATTTCCTCATCGATGATAGTTCCAACGCTTATATGACCACACATCATCCTCGACAACTGAATGCCCACAAATAGCACTGGTCCTCGAGAACCAAGTGAGTTAAGTAGGATTGAAAGGGACGAGACAGTAAATTACACAGATCAAAGGTCCCAGAGTTGCATGAATAATGGTTCTCAATTAATTCAACAAACAAAAATCGGAAAATTCAAGCTAAATGTCCCAGTGAACATTTCATTTTTTTTCTCCCCCAAAGGAATCAGATGTTCTAATATTGATAAATATGGTGCAACGAAAGCCATGGCTTTCCCTCTCCTCATTCTGCTCGAGATTGACCGGCACGAGAGGAAAGAATGATGCCAACAATGAGACCATATAGGGCAAGCGCTTCAGCAAAGATAAGAATGAGGATCATACCCACAAAAAGCTTTGGCTGTTGTGCATTGGCCCTGCAAATGAGACCCCTCAAATGGTTACAATCAGAATACACGTCTCTAGCGTCAGATTTATTTGACTCTTTGGATACTTTATTGTCATTTCACATAAAGGCGGAAGGACATTGACCTAATCATCAATAAAAATATTAATCTAGATCATCCATTCAAAATCTTGATGTTGTTTGCATGAGCAAGTGCGTCTGAACATATGTAGACATATGTGTCCGCCTGCATGTGTGGGGTGTGTGTGTGTGTGAGAGCGAGAGAGAGAGAGAGAGAGAGAGAGGTTTTGTGCAATGGGGTTACAGAGAGAGGTTTAGTGCAATGGGGTTACAAGTAAAACGGGATGATAAAACATAGACCAAACAACCCCACGCGTCCTAGATGTACATTCTCTGTTCCTAATTCACACAACGGAGAAAACAGAAACTTCAACTAACACCAAATTGGGGTATACAAATCTGTAGCCTTTTGTTATACCTGAAAATAAGAACTACCAACTTTGGGAAGTATTGCATGAACCTATTCGATCTCACAGTCACCAAATTCACAGTTTTTTTCTAATTAATCATCCATAGCAAATGATTTTAATACAGCATCTCATGCAGCACATCTTAGCTCTAGATCAGCCATGCCTACGATATCAAACAAACTCAAACATTGTCTCTTAAGAAAGAGCAAAAAATCCAGAGGCAAACCGTGAACAGAATGTGTATTTTCTGTCAGAAGAAATAAGATGGAAGCATAAAAAATAAGGCATTATGACAAGGGAGCATCAACTCTGAGGCACCCAACCAGATGCCCCAATCCTGAGTGGCAATTAACATAAGAAACACCTTCAGAAATCAAATCCTACCTCATATGCACCAACTAGATTCCTAATTTATTTCAGATGTGATTCCTGTCACAATGGGCATGAGTGATTCCCAACACGTTCTTTACAATTTCACACAATAGCTGGGTTGCAGTAGACAAGACATTGATGCATAGCCACATGAAAATGGGTGTCACATCCATTCTGGTACGTCAAAAACATGCATCCAATGATAAAAGCCGTTTGTTGCATCTGTGTCTATATCCACACTTATGCATTAAACATTTTATCTCCAAAAGATTGTGCATATATTGAAACAAATTATGTTAGATCTGCAAGAATGCTCCATAATTCATGAGCCATGCCTCTTAGAAGTTGAACGATTGAAAATTTATCAATATCAAGGAAACTTTGACAGTACATGTGAATTGCCTTGTGCCAATCTTACTACAACTCAATCGTTTTAAGGCATGCAGAATAGCTTCTCTAGCACAAATGGACTCAGCATAAAAGGAAATTTTCAAAAGACCAGATAAATTCATCATATAACTGGACTTTTCTGGATGACACTAGGTGGTACACACCCATGAACACCCTTAATCGATAACATTCGTTGCAACAAGAACAATCCTGCTCTCAGGTATAAACTGATGAGGAACAAAGATATCCCAAAACCATTTTAAACCATCAGGAATGTTTTGAACCAGATCAATAGGACCAATTAAACCAGCCTGTCATATCAGTCAAACCAATCAAAGACTCAAAACATGGCTCCTCTGTTTTCTTTACCCAAACTTCGGCTCTTTCGATTGGTGAGTGATCAGTCAGACAAGATTACATCAGAAAACCATTTGCATCACAATTTTGGGCATTTCGGACTCATGCATGAATACTTCAAAATAGGCATACTTTAGGATGACATTCAAAATTGTAGCTTGATTCATAATCATCAAGGAGTCCCATGTTTCAGGCAGTTTATCTTTTCTGTTCCAAGGGAATATCTAAGAAGCAACTAAACCACACAAGTGTCTACAGGCAGGAATACACATGCATAGTGCATAGACACGTATGTGCAATGACAAAGTAAAAGAAGTAAGCCCCAAAGGCATGGGGCTCAATAAATAAAATAAAATAACAATACTAATAATATCCCCCAGAAACAGTAATGTTAAAGTAAAGGGCCATGATCATTGCAATCAATAATATGGGGATAATCTAAGCTTAACAACCCCTCAAAAAATAAAAGCTGAGGTTAGTATGGGTTGTTAAAGGTGGATTTACCACATATGTGGTTTTTTTTGCTAAAAGTTATTATTTGTGGGTTGCTTTGTTACGAAGGAAGGTACATGTGTACTTATCACTGAAGACAGGATAGTTTTGCCATCTATATATAGACATGGATGAAAATTTCAAAGGATAAGGGTATTTTACAAACAAAGTTCCAAAATGCTTACTTTCAATGCCATGGTACATCTGTGAAAATTTTCAAATGTATCCTTCCTCAGTGATTAGGTTACATATACAAGTAACTTTTTACCAAAAGCAATGACTTTCAGTGAAGATACCTCATTAAAATTCATTCTAACAAGAACCTTTGTATTTATAGACACAAGCACACAAAAACACACAAAAGTCAAGATTTTGGATGAACTACAGCTAACAGCCATGGATATGAAAATAATTGACTTTAGATAGTTTTATTCCTATATAAAAAGAGCAGACGGAGAGCATCGGTCAAATTCAATACAAAGTCATTTTGGAACACAGCACATTCCAAACAGTCCAGAACCTCTTTGTAGAAGTAGCACCTGTAATAAAATCACATAATTCAATGCCATAGTAAAATTAACATGTCTGAACTCGAAAATATGGATGCTGACTACTGAATGAGTTTGTCAATCAGTTCAAATGATGCTATAAAGGACAGTATTTTGGAACACACCAAATTCCAAATCAACAATATAGACTTATTTGTAGACGTATTGGCCATAGAACATAATTGATTTTCATAGTAAAATTAACACATGGATATGTGTACACTCACAAAATACAGATGCTGACTGCTTAACCAGTTCGTTAATCAGTTCATAGGAAGTTATAAAAGACAGAAACAGCAAGAAGAGTTTGGGATCGCCTTTACAACATTGAATTTCCATGAATTACTTCCATATACATGCATAACCTAATACATGTCAACTGCCAATATTATGGAACAAAGGGTATTTGCATCAATAAACTAGTAGCTTACACCAATGATCCTTAGAGAAATCTAACTCCGTTAGAAACTCACAGCAACCCGTAGCATATGAAGCATATACACACCAAAAAAACACTAAACAGAAAGAAACATCATTTTCCAGAACATAAGTTATCCAAGTCAAAGTAACTTATTCAGCCACTGGATCGCCAAAAAAGATCCACCCACTTCCATGTGTTACTAGATCATAAGCATACGTATGGAGGGAATCGCTTAAGAAATCAAATTGATAAAATTGGTGCTAAGGAACATTAAGGCCTCACATGGATGTCACAGTAGTCATATCAAAGAAATATCATTAGCTACTATTGCAGCCACATCATTAGTAGCAACCTTGAAATTACAATCTTCTATAAACATATAAAAGAAGTCCCTCTTTCACGAGAATAGAGGAAATACAAGTTTTTAAATTTTGTATGATAGGGGCAATTCAGAGGCATTTTGGGGATTCCAAAGTGCAAGCTCACCCAAGCACAGGGGTGAGCAACATGCAGCCACTACTTAAGGGGTGTAATAGAAAATAATGCTTTGGCTACAATTCTATGCACCAAAACATGGGCTAAGAGAACTCCCAAAATTCATGGGAATCAGTTTTTGGAAAATACAGAGAAAATTAACGAAAGAAACCAGAACATGAAAGGATGTATGGTTGAAACATGCCTAGAATATGCAAAAGCTTGTGTAATAGCATGGATAAGTGATGTAAAAAAGAGGAGATGCATTTTCCACAATTTTGGAGAATGGGATCGGACTTGTTTCTAGAACATAACAAGGGTCTGCTGTACTGGGAACCCCAGTATAACTGATTGCATCTTCGAAAGTAAGACAACTAAATATTCAAAACAAAGAATCACATTGGTATCAACCTTACGAGCCCCCATTGATTATTTATTGTATCATGAAAGCAGAAAAAGATATGATGAACAAATGAAAACAAAATACACCCACTTTCTAAATCATGCTAGCAATACAAATCCCAACAACTCCAAGCACCAAACATGAAGTTTAAGGAGCATGACCCATGATCTGAAGTCCGCAAATCATCTACCTACCTATTCTCGCAATTCAGTTTGCATCATCAGAAAAAAACAATAAACAAAAATACTTATAATAAACCAGCATTACCATAGTAAAAAACTCAACAAATCATCAATAAAGAGAAACTGAAACACAACCCCCTCAAACGAGAAGTGGATCCAAAACACCAGCAAGCAATAGATCAACATCCAGGATAAACCAACAAAATGCTAATTTCACCTGCATCAACTATCGCACCATTTTATGCACCAATAACAACCACAATATCAACAGAAATAGTCAACCTACAAGACTTTATTTTTTTATAATTCAACCAAAAAATTAATTAACATCTCATCGAACCAGAAGTCGATCCAAAACACCAGCAAGCAATAGATCAACATCCAGGATAAACCAACAAAATGCTAATTTCACCTGCATCAACCATTTCACCATTTTGTTCCCTCAATAACAAGCACAATATCAACAGAAATAACCAACCTACTAGACTTTATTTTTCTATAACTCTACCAAAAAACTAAATTAACTGCACATCTCAAACACCATCTCCAATGATAAAAACCCAATAAAATCCCACCTCTTACTCAGAGAGCCATGAATCAAGCAAACGAGGAAGAATCAAACTCAATCAAACCTAAGCATACATTATAGCACATCTATACCATCAAATCCATAGATCACATACAGCGAAAGTGAATTCTCCTGAGGAAAAAAAAACTAGATCTACATAAATCATAGCACCAAAATGAATTGAAAAATAAAAAATATAAACAGATCTGAAAAAACAGTATACCTGACACCGGCATCACCAACAACTCCAATTGCCATACCAGCAGAGAGACCAGCAAGGCCACAAGCAAGACCAGAGGAGAGATGGGCATAGCCATCAAACAAATAGTAGGGCTTTGCCTTAGGGTTTATACCTGTACTTATAATCACTGCAATAATTAGGCCATAGATACCCAAAACACCAGCCATAACCACTGGTACAATAGATTTCATCACAAGTTCAGGCCTCATCACACCCATGGATGCCACACCAACCCCACTCTTGGCTGTTCCATAAGCTGCTCCCATGCCTGAAATAGTCAAACCCTAGAATCCATTAAAACAGAGAAAAAAGGATTGAAACCCTCAGAGAGAGAAACTAAAAAAGAGAGAAAGCGATTTACAGGAGAAGACCAGGGCAGCAGCGGCTCCAAGGAAGCCGAAGAATGGAGCGGTTTCGTCACCGCTGAATGCAACCATTTTAGCAGAGAGAGATCTGAAAAGTCGTGAAACAAAATAAGAGATGACAATTGACAGAGAGAGAGAATACAAATGAGACGAGAGAAGGGGGGAGGGGGAAGAGTGAAAGATAGGTAGAGATGCCAATGAAAGGGGAGATAAAGAAATGGAAATTGCGATAAAATGCTGAAGTTATTGCAATAAAAATAAATGGACACGGTTTTGGTGAGGGACACGTGTGTCTACGAATGTATCAGACATCCATTTTATAGTGACGTCAAAAGAAGTTGACACAATGGTAGAAAAATATATTAAAAAATATTATTTTTATTTTTTAAATATATATATATATTTAAAAAATAGAGATTAACAAATTTCAAAATTTTGGATCCAAAATCCATCTTTGAAGAGGTTTTTTTTTACTAACTAAATACTTTTCGATAAACAACTTTAGAAATCAACCTATTTACCACAAATTTTTACTTTTATTTTTTCTCTTCACTACCTATTTTATAGAAAAAGTTTCCATAACATGGGGCATCTCAAACATATATTGGACAAGGTTTTTCCAATACTGGAATAATGTATGTTGATTTTTTAATTGTTTTTCAAGAAATATGTCATTTACTCCAAGAAGGGCAAAAAAAAAAAAGGATTTTTACAATAACAAGCTCTTTCTCGTGGAGTAAACCCCATAATTTCTTTTTGAGAGAACGTTATATTACTCAATCATCATCATCATCATCCAAACTTTAAAACAAAAATTTATGTGATCAGAGATAAGTGGTGGCCTTAATATATAGTCCAAAATATAAATCATTTTACATTGTAAACCTCTTTTTATATTTTTATTTATTCCCATTTGACAACGAATTCCATGTTAGTAACATACAACAAACCATATTTTTGCACATTTATGGTTTTGGTTATAAATAAGGTGACAAGAAACAACCAATTCTTGGGCGGTACAAAATTAGTAACTTAATACTTGTCTTTTTAAGTATGAAGTAGTTGGAGTTTGGCACCTTCAAACCGCTATAGACCTAAAAATAAAGCTTAAAGTTATGGAGCGGTTCAAAACTAGCAACTTCGAACTATTCCATAGTTAAAGGAATTTGAAAGTATTAAGCGGATCAAACCGCTCCATACTTAAAAAAATTTCTTAGTACATAGTGCTTCGAAGTGGCAATCTCGATCTGTTTTCATGCTCAAAAGGATTTTGAAGTGTGCAGCAGTCCAAAGGTAAGAACTTCGTACCACATCATACTTGGGAAATGTTTTTGTGAGGGATGGTTCGGAATTGCTACTTTTGAACCACCCCGAAAGAGGGCAGTTCGAGTGTAGAGATTACATACTATCCTATTTACAAAGGTTACATACCATCGTATTTATAACTAAAACAAAAAAAATGGAAAAACATGGTTTTTATGTTGCTAGCATCGAATCGGACGTAAAATTGAAATAAAAAAAGTTTTAAAAAAGAATACCTCAACATAAAAATGATGCAAATTTCGGACCATATAATAACGCAACTTATTTGTTATCCGCACATGAACTTTTCAAAAACGAGAATGACACAATTAGGAGAGAATCCTTTAGAATGACGCACTTGTTGCATCTGATGAAATAAGTAGAGCAATAAAATCAAACAATCTAACACACTAAATTGTTGCCTTAGATGGTTTGGCTCCAAACGTAGCCAATGATTCAACATCTTCGTTTTGATTCTCTGCATGTGTAACTTACAGACTGATGGAGATGATATAATCACCAGCAACCAATGGTTTAAAAACCGGATCGGTGACCCGGATCGGGCTTTTCAAAAACCGATCCGGATCGGCGAATCGGCGATCCGGATCGGAATCGGATGAATCGGTCAGAATAAAGCTTCAAAAAAATCCGAAAAAATTATTAAAATTCATTATAAATATTGGTTTTTAGGAATTCAATAAAAAATGAGGGTACTCCATTAAGAATTTTCATGTTTTTGAATGAATATGCGAATATTGATATGTTCTTTCCCTGCATGAACCGCCATTCAGCATTTAATTTACAGTATTTCGTGCTCATCCCTATACTGTTGCTGTTGGGACTCGATATGTGAATAATATGGCTGGGATAGTGTGGCCTCAGAATCATCATCTCTCTCGTTTTCTCTTTGAATAATATGGATTAAAAAAAAAAAAAAACAAATTTTCAAAAAAATCGATCATGGATTAAAAAAAAAATCACAAATTTTCAAAAAATTCTATCATGGATTACAAAAAAAAATTCGATCATGGATTAAACAAAAAAAATCACAAATTTTCAAAAAATTCAATCATGGATTACATAAAATTCGATCATGGATTACATAAAATTTGATCATGGATTACAAACAAAAAAAACAAACAAAAAAAACAAAAAATTCAATCGTGGATTACAAAAAAAGAAAAAAATAGTTCGATCATGGATTACAAAAAATTCAATCATGGATTACAAAAAACTCTATCATGGGTTACAAAAAAAGCAAAAAACAAAAAATTCAATCATGGATTAAAAAAAGACAAACAAACATTTCGATCATGGATTACAAAAAAAAAACAAACATTTCGATCATATATTACAAAACATTCGATCATGGATTACAAAAAATTCTATCATGGGTTACAAAAAAAAAAAAAAAAACAAAAAAATCGATCATGGATTACAAGAAAAGAAAACAAACATTTCGATCATGGATTACAAAAAATTCTATTATGGGTTACAAAAAATTCGATCATGGATTACAAAAAAATCTATCATGGATTACCAAAAAAAAAAAAAAAAAAAAAAAAAAAAAAAAAAAAATCCGTACGGAATCGCCGATTCACTGTTCGGACTCGCCGATTCTGTACAGTGAATCGGCGATTCACTGTACAGAATCGTCCGGTTCTCTCTAGAACCGGACGATTTCCGATTTTTGGGCGATCCGGTTCCTTTTTCACTATTTTCGAGTCGAACCGGGCGAGTCCGGTTCGACTCGGCGTTTTTTAAAACGCTGCCAGCAACTATTGTGAATAAGAGAGTTAATTCCAAGGATGTATTGATCTTTCTAACTTGCAACCCACCAATAACATGGAGTCGCTCTTAGCCTCCAACTTCTTGAAATTAAGTACCTTCACTAATGGGACTCCCATCTTTGGGCATGATCTCCGCTACATAATTTGAATCAAGTCGTAGAGTGGCAAAGAAATCAGCCAACCACAAAAAGCGGTCATTCATCATCATCATCACAACCATTTCCTAATAATTAAGAACCACAAAACAGCCATTATGATCACAAATTACAACCACACTACCTGTGTTTCCTAGATTACCAAATGAAGTAAAATCGATCTTAAACTTCAAGCAATCTAGTGGGGGAGCCAACAAGCAAATTTGAAAGATCCTTGGAGGGGGGCACTTGGTAAAGAAAGACCTATGTGATCTTTTATAGAGGAATACATTTTTTTTTTTTTCTTCACCCTTTTCTTTTGGCAAAAGATCATTTACAGGTGGTCTTTATTATAATAAGATAAATTTCAAAATAAAATCAACATAACAATAAAACCAAAATCTTAACAACTCGATGCCATTGAAACAACTATGGCTCGGAAACAAAAGGAAGAGTGCCGAAAATTATCTCAACCGGGCTTATTACCCCCCACACCGAATCACCACCATCCGATGGCACGGGATCAACGGTCTAGCTTCAATCTCGAATCAGGAAAGCAAATTTCGGCCAAGCCACACCAATGGAATATGAACCCCTTTGATTACAAACTCAAACCCTTGGTGAATTCTCTTAGCAACCTAGGTGAATTCTTTTAGCAACCTAGCTTGATAGAGATGTATTCTCTTTTTGCTAAATCTTAAAACCTTTAGCCATAAATCCATATTTGAGAAATAAGAGAGAGAAGAACTTCATAACCTAAACCCTTAGGTTCTTTCACAATGTGGGAGAGAGAGATCAAACATGAGAGAGAAACTTTTTTAAGAGAGAGATAGAAAGATAAGGTGTAGAGATTTTGGGTAAAAACATTCCCTTTTTATAGGCTTGAACAAGATTAGAGTTTCATAGGGTTTTCTTTAGCTTGCCTCTTCTTGGGAGATTGAACATAGACCGTCTATCAAGGGTGACTTGTGGGGTGAGAGATCTGAGCCAACCATTCCATAGATGGGTCATCAATATTATGGAAGGTGCATGGACCATTATCCCTTTTTCCTTAACTATTTTCCTATCAATAGAAATTAAATAAATTAAATTTAATTAAAATATTATGCATTCCATAATCTTTTCACAAAATATTTTAAAGATATATCAAGTCAATATACACTTTCAATATTTGGCCAATATATATAGTCAAAATATTTTATATCTTATTTGACCACATGCCATAACATATACTACCAAAACATGAAATAACTTAAACTCCAAGAAAGAATCCAATTGGTGGGGTGTGCCTGCGGCACATGTAGGCCCCACCCACTTTACACATGGTGGGCCCATGTGCACTATGGGCCCCTCCATGATATTTTATATAATTTTAAATTATCAAAAAAAATTCTAAAACATTATTTGAATTTTATAATTTTATAAAATCAATATCTTTATTTTTATAAGTCCAAAAAAATTATAAATAAAATATCAAATGACTCATAAAAATTCAAATAATAATTTTAAAATAATTTCTATCATAAAACAAACTTAATTAAATTAACTTGATGGGTAATGGATTCATATAGTTAAAGAATTTAATTTGCAGTCATAGGGCACTCTACCTTCAACTGTGGACTACAGACCACACTTGCCTTATTGAACCGACCCAGCGTTTCTTATGACCCACAGTCCAAGCAGAGGCCATTAACGGGTCACCGAAGTCTGACGGATGAGCCAAGGGGTCGCAATTTCAGTCTGTGGATTATAGATCCTCCCCTAAAGACAAGTCAAAGTCACCAATACCTTATGCGACCACAACTCTATGGCGCATTGGGGTATCTCTCGCACATGCATACGTTCCACCCTAAAAGGTGGATTCTGGCTTTCCCAAATGATCTATCGATATGCATGCCATGTGATGGTATATGGATGAGGTTTTAGGCCATGTCTCTATAAGCCACCATCACACACAAGGGTCGCACAGTCCCTCGACTCACTCATCCCGGCATGTTTTCCGACCTCATCAAGGGCTAACCTATAAACCCTCATCGGTTTGTTCTTCATGCCCAAGTAACATGGATTTTTCTCAACCAACTGCCCTGGATAGTCAAGCACAGATTGATATAAGCAAACCATCACTTTTTTAGTATAGTCCACGAGGGATCACACTCCCACTGAGTTCATGTTCCACTATATCATTCATTTTACAAGCACTCATCAGGGCTTTAAAGACCACATAAACCCAACGTCTCCCACTGGGCTTTTGAATGCCTTACATTATCTCTTTCTCACTTTCTCTTATTCTCATCTCTCTCTCCCTATTACAATCTCTCTCAAGTATTTTTACTTATTCTCTCAATACATTAATCATGGCTTTCATCATCAATCCTTTCACAAAAGGATTTATAGAAGCAACACATTTTTCTCTTTGCTGCTCGGATCTCATCCCAAAAATGATCGTAGCTCATCTTTCACATCGCATCGTGAATCATGGACATGTTATTGCAAAAAGACCATCACGTACCCTCATTGTATGGGGTCGTATGTTCATGAACTCAAAAGAGTTCTTCAAATAAGCTGCTCCCATTTGTAGCCATACAATCAGCACCAAACATTTGGGTTCCATGAGTGAACAACATTATAGTCTGTTATTCCATTTGGCATATCAAATACTAGCAGGTGCTCCCAATGGAATATTTAGTTTATCTAAATCTTGATCTTTCTTAATCTCACATCATTCCTCAGGTGATAAAAACATGGTTTTATATGCTTGGAGTTCTTATAGAATCGTGGCTCCTTGAACACTCATATCGTCACTGTGCTGTCGTAAAAAATTATTACTGTCTCACAACGCATGACGTGAAAGTCAAGTCGATTAATAAATTTCTTAACAGTTGAAATTGCCTTCATGGTGGACAATTTCGTCACATCTTGTTTCTTTGATTTCCAAGAAACTGCAACCCCTCCAAGCATGAACACATATCTAGATGTAGACTTCACATCATCTGGATCTGTGAGATAGCTTGCACTTGTATAACTGAATATCCAAGCAGCTAAAAAAACATGGGACTATAGCAACTCCCACTCAATTATTACACATACAACATATACATTATCAACATTCTTATGCATATATCATGAGGTAGCATACCAAGTCTCATGCAATATGTAATTCAATACCTGTTGGTTTTACAATATGCAGAAACCTTCATGAACCACAAAGGTTCAACCACACTAGACATCTTGGTAGTAAATTCATACAAACCAAGTTATCTAATCAACACAACATGTATTAGGGAAGCCCAGCATAATATCATTCCTACAACATTTTCTTTGGTTCAAAGTCTTAGGTAATCGAGGATACTAAATAACTAGAAACATGGGTCAAGGCATATAGGTATTTAAAAAAAACAATGCATGATTTCTCCCACTTTTATATATACCTTCAAGACAAAATGTTTTTCTTTTTAATAAAAAAAATTGACTTGGTATATATATATGCATGCACAAGCAATAGTTATATTATAGTATGACAAGTTAAAATGATTTTCATAAAGACTTAATGGACTTTGCAAGATTATATGGTTTTCTCAAAACCATATTCATAGACTTGGCCTTTTTTCAAATCATCTAATTTAATTAATAAAATACATGTTTAGCTTTCATAAATCATTTTACCGCATTCACCTTTAATTTCCTACCAAGTCAAGTTCATGGCCACAAAAAAAAATCATATATACCATCTTATAGTTTTATCCAAAATAAAGCACGACTAAATAATGCCTATTAAAGCCTTGACAAAATACTTTCTTTTTGGCAATTATGGAGAATTTATTAAGAGATCATCATCACATGCAATGCATCATATTATAGATATTATTGAGATGATGGTCACCAAGACCGAGTTCCATCAGAACACTCCCTTTGTGCTTACATAATTGAATGAGCTACACCTATCTCTCATGTTTCATCCTTAGGGCTCAAAGCCCTTGATCAAATCACATCTTCATGTGTATCACTACTTTAAGTAGTTCATACTCAAGCACAAGGAGGCATAAAAACACATGGTATTCAAAACCAGTACTTTTAAATTTGTTAGCACTTATCACTTAATGTTCATATACTCCATACATATTCAAAAAGCAATTAGCCAAAATATAACCAAAACACATTAAACATAGTTATTGAATCTTCTTTCCCTATATGACATTTCCTATATGACCTTACCATATAATGTGGGATAGATTTCATACCTCAAAACCATGTAGTGTGGTACCTAGGCTTTCTTGATTCATCGCTTTTACTTGTTTGACAAGCTTTTGTGATCTTGGAAGTGCAAGTAACTGATGAAGAATAAATTGGTCATTGGTTTCACACGTCACGAAGTGTCCATCTCTTCGACACTTGGATTCTCCTTTCTTACACCGTGAAGAAAATATCTTCTTCATCCCATTATTTCAAATATCACAATTTAGATTCTCCCATTGATCTTTAGCGTTTCTATGCTACCACCAAGTCTCTCTATATATCCATTCATTTCGAAAAAACCAAGATGTTTTTATAAGTATTGTGTTTCTTCTTCTTGCTGCTATTCCCAGATCGAATACTCTTTATATAGAGAATCATATCTTGTCAACTTTGTATTACCTCTCTCTGAACTTTTTATTATAATAAACCATACTCATAGCACACTATAAAACCTTTTTAAATGAGCCCTAAAAAAGGCCTTCATAATTAGGAATCCAAAGATGTGTCTTAACGTGCCACATCTTTTTAATTTAACGCATAATAGAACTTGAGCATCCCATGATAAAAATATGATATCTCTCTACTCATAAAGAGCTAATCTTCGAATCCTTTTGAGCAATGAAGTAGACTAAAAAAATATAAAATAGTGCTCAGTTCCATCCCTAAATCATACCATTTAGTGAATATTTATTTTAGTGACATTTATGTCACAATGTAATTTTTTCAGTTGAAAATCAGGTTGAGCACCTCTCAATCAAAAGTTGTTTATCTCAATCTTCAAAAAATTCCTTCTTGAAATCTTTTGTGTTGAAAACTAGACTCAAAACCAAATCGTAACATCATAGTTTGAATCTCAAATAATATTTTTCTTTAGAGAAATAAATAAGTGACATTCACGTCACAAAATAAATCATACTACAGAATTCCAAGATGAACACTATCTAGTAAAATTTTCTTTTCTCTCTACTATCATGGAGTTTCCATTTCAAACCAATTTTGTTTGAAAGAAGACACACAATAGTAATACATATAGTTTCACAAGCCTTATATCACTATGTTAAGTAGGCTTGATAAATATAGTTATTCATGTCTTCAATGAAGGACATACCAAATTGCAGAATTAAGGATGACCTCTCTTCAATCCAAAATTTTTATTCCTCTCTTCCCATAGATATTTCTCTCTCAAATTAGATTTAGAATGGAAGTCTAAAAACTTAGTGTGAACCATAAAATATTATGTTAAGAATAGAAATTAAATCTTAAATTCCAAGTTATGAAAAATAATTTTTGTTGCAGAAAATAATACTTGCGCATGTTTCAATAAATTGATCATATCTTTCAAACCACAATGACTTTCTTAATGAAACGTTTTTTGTTTGAAAGAAGAATCAATTTTATGAGTCACAGTCCAATTTCAACTAGAAATAAAATCATATAATTGATGAGAAAAATCACAAAACTCAATGGATAGTTTCTGAATTTTGCATGGTCAGAACTGACACCCTTCATTGTTGAGTCCATAACTCTCAATTTCTATCGGATCTCTCACTGAAATTTTGTAGGTAAATCCTACTCTTAAAGACATAAAATATCACTGAAGTATATAATAGAAAAATACCTCATTATATTTTTCATATAACTACTCCAAAATAGCCTAGAATACTTATTATGTAGAGTGCCTTTTCGGTGTTGAAATATTTCAATAATTCTTAACTGTGAGTGTATTTCTTGACCACAAAGGTCATTAGCTTTTTTATATCTCATTCTCAAGCTTGATCTAAACTCAATAAAGACAAAAGACAACTAATAACATCTCGTATCAATAGCTCTGTTACCAATGAAAGAAAGACCTATCTGATCTTTTTCTGAGGAAGATATATATTTATTTATTTCACCCATTTCTTTTGGCAAAAGATCACTTACAGGTGGTCTTTATTATAATAAGACAAATTTCAAAATAAAATCAACATAACAATAAAACCAAGATCTTAACAACTTGATGTCATTGAAACAACTACGTACTATACTTGAGCATAAAAGATAAGATTGCAAGAAACAAAAAGAAATGTGCCGGAGATTACCTCAACTGGGCTTATTACACTTCACACCGAATCACCACCATCCCGATAGCACGGGATCAACGGTCTAGCTTCAATCTCGAATCGGGAAAGCAAATTCCGGCCAAGCCACACTAATGGAACATGAACCCTTTTGATTACAAACTCAAACCCTAAGTGAATTCTCTTAGCAATTAGTTTGACAGAGATGAATTCTCTTTTTGCTAAACCCTAGCCATAAATCCATATTTGAGAGATAGGAAGAGAAGAATTCCATAACTTAAGCCCTTATGTTCTTTCACAATGTGGGAGAGAGAGATTAAACATGAGATATAGAAACTTTCTTAAGAGAAAGAGATAAAAATATAAGGTGTAGAGATTTTGGGTAGACACAATCCCTTTTTTATAAGCTTGAACAATATTAGAGTTTCTTAGGGTTTTCCTCGGCTTGCCTTTTCTAGTGAGATTGAACATAGACCGTCAATCAATGGTGACTTGTGCGGTGAGACATTTGAGCCATCCATTCCATAGATAGGCCATCAACATTAGGGAAGGTGCATTGACCATTATCCCCCTTTCCTTAACCATTTTCGCATCAATAAAAATTAGATAAATTAAATCTAATTAAAATATTATGCATTCCATAATCTTTCACAAAATATTCCAAAGATATATCAAGTCAATATATATTTTCAATATTTGGTCAATATATGGTCAAAATATTCCATATCTTATTTGACTACATGTTATAACATAATACTACCAAACATGAAATAACTTAAACTCCAAGAAAGAATCCAATAGGTGGGGCGTGCCACCCATGTGTGGTGCATGTGGGCCCCACCCACTTTATACATGGTGAGCCCATGTGCACTATGGGCCCCTTCATGATATTTTATATAATTTTAAATTATCAAAAAAAATTCTAAAATATTATTTGAATTTTATAATTTTGTAAAATCAATATCTTCATTTCTATAAGTCCAAAAAAATTATAAATAAAATATCAAATGACTCATAAAAATTCAAATAATAATTCTAAAAGAATTTCTATCATAAAACAAGCATAATTAAATTAACTTGATGGAAAATAGATCCATTTCGTTAAGGAATTTAATCTACAGTCATAAGGCACTCTGCCTTCAACTGTGGACTACAAACCACACTTGCCTTATCGAACCGACCCAGCGTTTCCTATGACACACAGTCTAAGTAGGGGCTCATTAACGGGTCACCAAAGTCTTGCGGATGAGCCAAGGGGGGTGCAATCCCAGTCTGTGGATTACAGGTCCTCCCCTAGAGACAAGTCAAGGTCACCAATACCTTATGCGACTACAGCTCTATAGCACATAGGGGTATTTCTCATACATGAATACGCTTCACCCTAAAAGGTGGATTTATGGCTTTCTCGAACGATCTATCGATATGTATGCTGTGTGATGGTACATGAATGAGGTTTTAATCTATGTCTCTGTAGGCCACCATCACACACAAGGGATACACAGTCCTTTGACTCACTCATCCGGGTATGTTCTCCGACTTCATCAAGGGCTAACCCATAAACCGTCATCGGTTTGTTCTTCATGCCCAGGTAACATGGGTTTTTTCCAACCGATTGGCCTAAATCGTTAAGCACAGGTCGGTATCAGCAAACCATCTTTTTTTTAGTATGGTCCACGAGGGACCACACTCCTACTGAGTTTATGTTCTACTATATCATTTCGTTTTACAAGCACTCATAAGGGCCACATAAACCCAACACTTGGACCCACTTTAGCTTGAGATTTTTAATGATAGCTTTCTCATCGAAATGAATCCTCCATCTCTTAACTTCTGCCATTTCTACTCTATAACTAGTAATACATCATAATATATTTCTCTAGAAACAAGATGACCCCTTGATAACCTGGTTTCTTTCTTGTTAAATGTGCCATAGGGAAATTAGGAAAGACATGCCTTTTGATTTAAAATTGAAACTTTTTCTATTTCAAAAACAACTATGAATGATCTTGCCAATATGAAAAAACCTACCGCATTTGGTGATAATAGACTGGCCAAAGTAGCTCAAGAAAAACTAAACAGGTCTTACCTATTCTAGATAAATTGTGTCATCACAATATATTGATTTGGAGTCCAAATTACTCTATACTTGATGTGTATTGTGACATTGTTCCTTCCTAAGGCAAAAAAAAAACAAATCACAATGTTGTTGATATGGATACAATCATAGATTTCTTTCTTCACACTCTTCATAAAAACCAAAAGTATTACACAATACAATGGCCAACCAATTATACAATTGCTGCCATCAATTTTAGATGTATTGTGGTGGAAATTCTATTTGATACGCATCAAACAACGGTTGGTTGTTTGCAAAATATAAATCTCGACATATATATTCCAAGTTTCTCATAAGATAGGGGAAGGGGGGGGAGCATTTGAGCAATGGGTCAAGAAACCCTAATGTTTTTATTTTAATCAATAGGTCATGAAGCCCTAATATTTTCTTTCTTTTAATGGGCCCATCAACCCTAATTTTCTTTTTTTACGTAAAAAAATTTATACATTTCATAGGAAAAATCAGATCCAACAAACCCTAGAAAATGACACTTCTTTAAAAAAGAAAGCCTTATACATTTAGAACATTATGTTTGATGAATTGCTCTTAAAACAAGATATATATATTGATGGTGCAAGTGGTATGATCATATGATTTCCGATGAACACATTAGGACCTTATTCAATAGCCATGTAAAAAGGATGCTATGCTTCTAATTAATAAATAGCTAATAGTTTTTAGATTTTTCCATGTTGTTCGGATGCAACCTTGGATTAGAGTATACATTTTTTGATGAATAAAATTTTGACTCATGAAGTAACAAAATTTTGGCTATTAATTTAATTTATATTTTTTACCCTTTACTATTATAATAACATATGAGTTGTTGCATATGTAAATGCATACGCGAACTACAAAAAAAATTCAATATATGTATTTATAGATGGATGCAAGACACCCATATCTTATATAACTGTATCGTGTCTAGATGATACTGTTTTGAGTTAGCATTTTTTACTCAAACATCAGTGTCACACATAGATACACTTATCCTTTTCTATATAACATAGGTGGCTACCAATTTCAAATGTATCATGGTTGTAATGCTATTTGATCCACATCAAATAGCAATTGGTTGTTCCTAGAAAATAAACTCTTTACATATATCTTCTAAGATTCTAATAAGAGAAAAAGACACTAATCAAATAGTCATGAAACCTTAATAATTTTCTTTTAGCCAATGGGTCATGGAAACCCTTTTTTCCTTTTCTTTTTAATGGGTTTGTTGGGTGTTTTTTTAGTCACCATATGGTAGCGCATATATTTAAGCAATTAACATACAAATCCAAGGGATTATTCAAAAGGATGCACATTGAGCCTATGCTATGCCTCAATATGCTCGGAAGAAATTCACATACAAATCCAAGGGCTTAATATAAAGGATGCACATTGAGCATATACCAGGCCTCTATATGCTTGGTAGTCGATGGATCATCATATATATCCAATGGACATGATTCTTGATATACGTTTGCAAGATGTACTCCAAATATGATAATGAGGGTATCGAGATATCAAGATTTGCCATGCAAGGCCCATATGCCATGAAAGTCTTGATAGTGAACATTACACATCTTCGTGACCGAGCAAGCATTATAGATCAATCAAACCATCTCTATTTCCCATGGTCCCTACATGCCTCTTCACATGACATTGGAGGAGTTCAGATATGGAATGATACGTCTTTAGATATGTTGTATGTCAAAGAGGGGTTCGACGACCAGACCCTATGGACATCATGTGGCTCATCATATGCCTTTGTGGCTCATCATGAGGCTCATCATCCAGAATTCGTTGCTAGCCAAGATATGCTTTGATTGACGACACCAACATGATATTAGGGGAAATTGATCCAAATTATTTGAGAAAGTATATTTGTGGCATTATATCCTTCATACTATAGTTTAAGATCATTTAAGGATGGCTTGAAACCTCATCTACATTGATCGACATCCAAAGACCTATATCCATCATCTGTCAGGCGTGTGTTATATAGCGAGGATGATATCCAGTCACTAATTTTGAGATTTTTCTTAATATATAATGAGTTTTCTCATGGGACTTGGACCATTGGATTCCTGATCAGATCCCTATCAACTATCCAATGGCGATATCCTACAGGTTTCATATGTAAGAGCAGTTAGCTTCATGACAATAGTCCTAAAAATGTACATAAGTTTGACTTCTGTTGCTTCATATATCCCAATGTAAGGAGAGTTTTGACCTCAAATTGTGTGGATATGTATATCATGAGCTTCTCTACAAGATTATCAATTCCCCAAGATCAATAATTGCCTGTGGTAGAAGCAGTTGCATCCGTAATCCTCAGATCTAATGTCATAATCTATAGAAAAATTGGTAAACTTTGATGAGCCATATCTCCCTCATCTGTGATCCATTTGAGGAAAAGTTTAAACCTTTATATTCGTCTATGAGTCCTCTACCACCTTGTAAAATTTTTGGTTCAAAGGATTCGTCATTGAAGAGCAACATGGAAAACACTCTGATAAGTTGGATTTGTTTTGTAGTTTGACCAACGATGGATTAGAATAACTATTTGTCCTCAGTTAACACTAAATCTAGGGAGTTTGAGTTGGAATTCAAATATGGGATGTCTCAAGTTTATATAAAACTAAACCTTATCATTAGAACAACTTAAAAGTGTTTTGGATTCAACTATGGATCATGCTTATCTTATCAAACCACTCCATGAGAGAGAGGTGATTTTCAGTCAATCGTAGGGATAAACCTCATGGATTTTAATCCTTATTATATCTAAAATATATATTTAAACCCTAGTATTTTGTGAGAGGGATGAATCTCTGGTATTCTCATGCTCCTTTTAGCATTTTCCATCTTTGTTTATGAAAGTGAGGGAGCGACTATGTCATATGTTTTTCATTATCCCACTCACAGTGAAGGAGATAAGCCCATCATAGTGCTAAACTTAAGTTATGTGTGAGAAAATCTTCATAGGAGAGAGAAAAATTTGTTGATCTTACACTAAGTTGATGCCCCAGTTTGAGAAGGAGCAGACCAGGGGCAACCCTCTGTGAATAGTCAGTCATATGGATCGTCTATGCTCTTCTTGTTGATATCTTCTACTTCCTTTATATTTTCCTTTTAGATTTATATGTATTTGCTTCAAGGCTTGAATTAAGGGTGCTCGGCCCCGTATAGAGGGCTGATCTAAATTGTAACAGAAATTAAGAGTTCTTGAAACTCCTCACAACCCCTGTAATAGGAATTAAGAGTTCCTAAAACTCCTCATATCCTCAGTTATATGTAAAAAAACCCTTTTATTTCCTTATTATGAAATTTAAGGCAGTGTTTGATAAAAGTGTAAAAAGGTGAAAGTACGCCATTTTCACCCCAGCCGCAACTTTCACCCATTTGATAGCAGACACAAGTAGGAAAGTTGGAACACCCTCTTTCCCACTTCCACTATTCTCTTTACACACACACTACTCATGGGGGAGGGTGCACAATAGCTTTCACTGAAAGTCGTACCACCCTGTCAGCGACATGACCTCTGAAACTCATGAAGCCCCCCCATAAACCCAAAGTTGTGTCTCTACAAAAACCACTCTCACAGTGTTGTCTTCTACAAACTCTATAGAGAAGACTACCTCACGCAGCCAGATAAGAAAACCACTCTTACAACAGCTGCCTTCTACAAGAGAATAATGCATCAATGAAGAATACCCTCACAAAAGAATACCTTTATAAAAGAATACCCAACAAAAGAATGCCCTCAGAAAAGAATACCCCAAATCAATGAGTTTTTATTTTTTATTTTACTATTTTTTATGATGTTAAACCGCAAATGACTATAGTAATGTCATTTTTTTTGCTTCGACTTTTGATAATAAATCCCAAATCAGTATTTTTTTTTGCTGCAATTTTTAAACTTTTAAATATCTATTTCTCAAATGAATGATATATGTTTGCTCGTGAGAATAAACGATAAATATCCTTCAGAATTTTAGTTTTGATTTGCATAGTTTTGCTCATGATCAAATTGCAGCAGTATTGATTCAAAATTCTTGATTAAAATGTGGGTCAAATATGTTCAAAGAATTACATAGCCGTTTTTAGTTTTCCTTTATTGTTATTGTTATTTTTGTTTGATATTTGAAGCTTTATTCTTTATGTGAATAGAAGAATGCCTTTGCATAAGAATTTTATTAAATTTTTGACACGTATGGGTGATTCAAATAAATCAATTTTAGAAAGTAGTTAGTTTCAGGTTGCATATTGTAGTCCATGAGGAATATCTCGAAGTAAATTTGATTTGGTCAGAATTCTAATACTAAAAAATGATAGTATTTTTTATTTAGGTTTGAATTGTGTTAATATATTTATATAAAAAAAATTCATGAAATTTAGAGGTGCCTAAATAGTCCAGATAAATCCCATTTGTCCCACTTTCTGCTGTTTGTGGCAGATTTTGTTTACACAAAGTAGGCTTGCAGCAGACTTTATTTAACTATGTTAGACGCCAGCAATGAAGTTGAAATTTTATGTGAATATAGATCATAGGTATTGGGGATTAAAATAATAATTTCATGGGTTTTGGACAATTTTAAACTGTAAAACAAAATGTTCTTCATTCTCATTCAGTTTTATGCTGTAGAAAATAAATAGGAAAATAGGCTCCAGCTTGAAGAATTATTCAAGGAAAAAATGGTTCTATTTTGAGGTAAAGTTTATGAAAAGTGAAGAATTGTGTGAGCAGTTTCTGGTTCAAATTTTATAGTTTCTGGAGAATGGGAAGCATGACATTAGATAAATATTCACTCGACTTGGTAGACTGCAGTATCCTCTGTAGCAGACTTGTTTCACCCACTCGACAGATTCTTTATACCTTTGTAACATAATTGTATTTTGATGATTTTTTATGATTCTAAGCTTCAAATTAATTATAGCCTCTTCTAGAACAATTTTCTTGGAGTGTGATTCCAAAATGGATTTGACTAAAATATATCCATACAATTCCAAAACTTGAAAATGCAAAAGGTAGTTTATCATTGGTTGCTATGGATGGCTTCCTCTTGACATCTTGAAAGTGGATGGACAAAGGACTTTTATACATTGGATATGTTTACATTGCCTCATGGCTTCATATGACGTGTCACCAATGATTGAGTTTTCCTCATGGGAAGGGAGCATTGTTTGCCCCATTAAGGGGAAGGTGAAGTTATCAAGTGAGATGTTTTCATGTACCATGTGGGGAGAGAGAGAGAGCATTAGATGGGGATGGACTTGATGACAATATTCTTCAATATTTATGTAAATATTGGTATTCCTTGAACCTATTTACATTATTTGTAATATGTTGGATGAATGGAAGGAACCTTATTTAAATATAATTTAAAAACCGTATTTCGCATCTCATATCAACGAAATACATAATGAATGATATTACAGGCAGTTTCCAGCTTGCCAAACAAGGGAAATTATCAGCACTATTGTTTATCAAACAGGTTTCCAGCTTACCAATTTTCACATACATCCTATAATCTAGGAAAGTCAAGAGCAAGAGTGATTCCCAGGGACACTGCAGTGAAAGTTATCAAACGCTATCTAAGGGCGAATTTGGTCCCCGGTAGTGCTAGTTATTGGGTTCATTTTATGTATTGGAGTCATGATATCATATAAATATCTTCCTAACGTATTTATGGGCAACCAGGGTCATGAAACCCTCATTTCCTATTGTTTTTCCATTTTCCTTGTGAGAACATACTATGAAAGAAGATTTTACATTTCGTAAGAAAAACAATTCTAATCCTAGGATAAACCCTAGAAAATAGCACTTCTTTCATAAAGAAAACTTCATATATTTCATCAATAATCTTCAAAAAGTAGCTTCTTTAAAGTTTCTTCATTCTTGGAGTTTCTTCTAGTGATTGGCCATATTGTTGAAACCAACAGCTATATGGCAAGCATTTCACCACCTGACTCTCACTTTTTCAAATTTACACTGCTCTGATACCAAGTTGAAAGATATTCTATAGATCTCCCCATAAATAGTCGCTACCCGAAGGAGGAAGAAGATGGGAGAAATAGAATAAAGAGATGGAAGAGAGAGATACTTGAGAGAGTGAGAAGATAGACTTTTATGTGAATGCGATAAGGAGAGAATGATTTGACCCCCCTCTTGGGGTTAGCCATATATTTTGTACTATTATTATTAAAAGAGAAAAGTTGCAATAATATCCTCGTAAGAATTTATAACCCATACTTAATCTTGTAGATTTCATTTTTCAATTATATCTCAATCTTCATCATTATACTTTCAAAAAAGAGCATACCATTATACTTTCAAAAAAGAGCATTGAGCAAAAGATGATTAGCTGATTCCTCATGAGAGACATGCTAAAGACAAGTAGAGACTAAACTAATACCTTGATATTAAATCAACTTAAGGTGGAAGATGACCAAGATGAGAGCTAGTTGAACCATTTGGCATGCGAATGTGACTTCAAAAATGTCGTAAAACCTTGTCTTATTTGAACTTTATTTTCGATAATATCCCAAGTACCTATGTTTGAGAAGGTCCTATCAGCTGAGTGCATCCAAACTCATGGATCATCAACTAGCTATATCGGAAGGATATATGATATAACCCCATCCCATGCATGTCTAAGTCTATATGTAGTAGGAACTAGGACTATCCAAGATTGTGGAGAGCCTCGAATAAAAGCCTTAGCCTGAAATCGATTCAAGGCATAGGTAGTCAAGGTGGTGGATGTCACAATATGATGTCTTGAATTCAATTTCTACCAAAAAAATATATTTGACCTTTAAACTAGTGTTTGCACCTATAGCCCTAAGTAGATTATGGCCAAGCTTAAACCGTCTTTTAGTAGCCATAGATTTGCCCATAACTGGCTTATGTGCTATTTCCAACTAACCACCTAACCTCATCTTTGAGCAAGCATAATCCCATAAAATACTCTTTCGCACATGAGATCAAATTTTCTTATGACCCAGCTCCCACACAACATATAACAAAAATATATGGGTTTAAAGAATTTAGATGCTTCTGAGGATTATTTGGATCTTAAATCCTCGGATCTATCTAAGAATCCCTTACTGATTATTTCATGAAACAACTTGGAATTTGAGTCCTTAAGCATTTAGATTTGACTATCCAAAATTTGAAAGACAAAGAATATTGAATCAATTTCACCCATTGTTATGAATAGTTGAAATATTCCCGAGGAAACAAAGTTTCTTTTGATTTAATTATTTTATATTAAATATGATTTGGAAAACAAGTGAGAGAATTTTAATAATTTGGCCTACTTAAATTACGCAAGCCCAATAACTTAGCTGCATCTCCTTGTTCAAAGTAGATGCACCTCCTTGTTCTAAGCCCAAATTATATATTTTCATTAAAATATTATGTTCTGACTTTAAAATGTAATGCAAAATAATAAAGATAGCTTTATGTTCACAAATTCAAACCAAAGAAAATAATGCAAATCATTTTTAACGAAATTATAAAGGAGGTGCTTTAATAAAAGTGGACTTTTGAAGCACAACTTGCTTAATTATATTGCCTATCTTTTGAGATTACTTGACTATTTTAGGGATATTTTTTATAGAAATAAGGGGAATGATCACGTGTATTAAATATGCACAGTATTGAGGTGCATAAAAAACAAATTGTTCTTTATTTTTAAAAATTTTTTTTACCCTTCTAAGCTCTATTGTGTAAAGTATTCTATCTCAAAAACCCAAAGTCCCTCGTTCTCAACTCTATCCCCTTTCTCTCTCTCTCTCTCTTTCTCTTTCTCTCTCCCTCTCCGCCACCCTCTCTTTGTCTCTCCCCTCCCTGTCCCACTATCTCCCTTCCCCACCCCTTAATACCTTGCCTCCACCCTCCCAACCCTTTCTCTAGAAATTCACTCTCGGTGCAAATTTAGAAACCCATTAAGACCAGCCCCATGCCCCTCAAAACCATAATTAGAAGGTCGTTGATTTAATCGCGATTTTTTCAAAAAAAACCGTGTTTTTTTGAAAAATGATTTAATATGTGACTTTTTCAATAGATCGATAAAAATACATGATCTTTTTAGGAAGAGGTTTAAAACGTGACTTTTTCAAAATTTGAAAAAATCATTTCAAAAAATCTTTCCTATTAGTATACTCTGTTTTTTTTTTTGGAAAGTTCAGTATCTTTTTCATGTTTTATGAAATTTCTATTTCTATTCTCCCAAAACTTTCTTTGGTTCTCTATTATGGATATGGTGCATATTTTTTCAGGTGGTTATGGGAAGACCATAGTTAGCAAGTATGGGGTAGACGATTTCTTTATAGAAAGACGTAAATTGAATTCACCTACCCAATACTTATCGTGACGAATAGAATAGATAATCATCTTATGAGTTAGAGATATATCACATTGAATATTTAAAATTTATATTTATATGGAGGTCATTTTTATAGTAATATATACAGAGGGAAATCGTTACTCCTCATTACTATTAATTTTTTCTAGACTGAGTGATATATATATATATATATATATATATATAGTTTTAAAATTTCTAATATTTTAAATATATCCGATTTTTTGACTCAGATTTTTTGAGGCTAGTCCGATATATTCACAATCTCTTTACATGAAGTATTTTTGCTAATCCATATTTTTTACCAGATTTTTTAAAATAAAAACGATTAGTTTCCGATTTCATGGTAAGCTGATTTATTGATAATCCACAACTTGCTAACTATCCTCAAAACCCCCCAAAATCGAAAATCGCCCCTCTCAAACTCTACTTTCTCTTTCAAGCAATCGAAGAGCCGGCAAATCACAATGCCTCATCATGATGAATTTGTCGACTTCCAATACCTGAGAATACAAGATGAATCGATTTTAATCAATGATTTGAGACCTTCGAGCCTTAAAAAATTCCTTGCCTTGGAAAAGAGTATTGGAAATGTGGCCTAAAAAGCCCATGCCATGGAAAAGAGCCTTTAAAAAGTCCATAAATCCATTTATATTTGTTTATTATTTATTATCCATTTTGGGATCATCTATCTTGTTTTTTATTAGTAGTATTTTCTGTATCTTTTTCTTTCCACTAATCTAGAGAGAGAAATAGTCTTTTGAAAACCATTATACTACTATTCATTTGCAATTTGGGTATTATCTGATGGGAGGGGTTGGAAGAATTATTGATTGAGCTGGATTCACATTAATGCTTCTTCATAACATCGATTGTTGCAAATTATTTTGAGCCATTTTTTCTTGATAGTCCAGACTATCGCCGATGAGATTGAAACTAGAAATTAGATTTATTTTACTTGGTGTGTATATATATATATATATATATATATATATCTATATATATATATATATATTATTTTTTATTCAGGGATCAAAAGCTAGAATTGAAGATAGAAAAACTCAATGGACAAAATTATAATGTGTGAAAAAAGAAGATTGGCTTTGATCTTAGAGCATGAAAATATAGATCATATAATTTCAACAGTTCCTACTGAACGCGGTGATGACAACACCAGGGCAGAAAAATTAGCATACGCTAATTGAGAAAAAGAAAATAATAAATATAGGAACATAATGTTGAGGAACATGGATGATAAATTATTATTGAGCTTTGATGAATTTAAAAATGTCAAAGATATTTGTAATGAATTGGACATACAATTTGTGCTAACTTCATTGAGTAATTTAAGAGTACTTACTCAAAGAGGGTTGATGCACTTCCATTGTTCAAACTCAAAACCCTAGAAATAAAGAATCGTCTAACAAAAAAAAAAAACCTTATCAATCTTGGGACAATAATAAAAGGCAGAATTTTGAAACTAAAATCAAGAAGCCTATACACAATGGACCCAAGGGCACATGTTTCATTTGTGGTAAGGAGGGACACTTCGAATCCTAGTGCCAAACAAGGGGCACCCAAAACACCCAACCAAACTCGTGACCACTTATGTGTAAGGGTTGATTACTTGATAGTTAATGTATGTATTAATTATTGGTGGGTGGACTCTGGGGCCACTAAACAGATATCCAGGTTTAGGGAGGGCTTTGTGGAATTTAAGGAGCTTAAAGCCAAAGAACATGTCATCTCTATGAGTAATGATTCTAAGTCTGATGTATTGAGTATTGACACTTATAAGTTAGCCATCCCAAATGGGAATTTTCTGCTCCATTCTGATAGTTTTTATGCTCCTTCCATATGTTGTAACTTGATTTCGGTTAGGAGGCTTGATGCTCAGGGATATGAAGTTCGTTTCAAGGATGGGAAGGTTTCAATTGGGATTAATAAGAAAGTCATTGTTTGGAGAAAAGTCCGAGGGGACATGTATTTACTTGATTAAATAAATAAAATTTCATCTTCTTATGCTTACTTGAATGTGTGTGATGATATAACTTCTTTTTTGCAGCATATGCATTTGGGTTATATTAGTAGAAATAGAATTTTCAGACTTATTAGTGATAACTTGATTTCTGAAATGACAAAGTTAGATGTTTAAAAATTGTGAATCATGTCTATCTGAAAAAATGAGTAGAAAACCCTTTAGTAAAGAATTATTTATTGTTCATTATTATATTTATGGGCTACTTAATGTAAAAATAAATATGGATACGAAATATTTTATTTCATTCATTGATGATTATTCATGATTTGGTTATATTTATCTAATTAGTAGAAAATCTGACATACTTGATATGTTCAAACAACTTAAATTGAAAGTAGAAAATCAATTAGATAAAAGAATTAAAATCTTTAGAATAGACCGAGGAGGGAAATATTGTTTTAATTTGTTTAATATTTTATATAAAAAAAATGGGATAATATATCATAAGACCATATTGTTGGGTTTATGTGGCCTTTAAAGGCCTTATGAGTGATTGTAATAAAACATTTGATATAGTGGAACATAAACTCAGTGGGAGTGTGGTCCCTCATAGACCATACTAAGCAAACGATGTTTGCTGAAACTGGACTGTGCTTCACGGTTTAGGCCAGTCGATCGGGAAAAACCCATATTACATGGGCATAGAGTACAAACCGATAATGGTTCTAATGGGTTATCTCTTGATGAGTATGCCTGGATAAATGAGCCGAAGGACAGTGTGACCCTTGTGTGTGATGGTGGCTTTAAAAAACGGGAGCTAAAGCCTCATCCATGTACCATCACACAACATGCATATTGATAGACCGTTTCGGGAAGGTAAGCCACCTTACAAGGTGAAACGTATACATGTACAAGCGATACCCCTATGCACCATATGAGCTGTAGTCGCATCAGGTCTAAGTGACATTGGCCCGTCTCTAGGGGGACCTAAAATCCACAAACTGAGATTGCGACCACTTGGCTCATCTGCCAGACTTTGGTGACACACTAATGAGTCATTGCTTGGACCATGGGTCATGTAAAACACTAGGTTGGTCTGATAAAACAAGTGTGGTTTGTAGTCTACAGTTGAAGGTCGAGTGCCCCATGATTGTTGATTCCTAAACCATATGAATCATTTTCCCATCATATTAGTTTAATTATGTTTGTTTTATGATAAACATTATTTTAGAATTTTTATTTGATTTTTTATAAATCTCTAGATATTTTATTTATAAATTTGAGCATACGAAAATAAAGATAATGATTTTATAATATTTTAAATATTCAAATAATATTCTAAAATTATTTCTAGTTTTTTTTTTATATATAAATAATTTCATGGGGGTCCATTATGCACATGGACCCATTATGTTGTTGGAAGTGGGGCTCATGAAGGCCCCTCTATGGTGGCACACTCCACCCCTTTATTCCCATTCCTTATTTTGTGGGATATGACATGTGGTCATATGGTTTGAATATATTGACTAAATATTTACTAGATATTGACTTGATATATTTTGAAATATTTTGTGGAAAGTATGAGAAGGCTTATACTATTTTATGGTATGTATAATATTTTAATTGAATTTAATTTATTTAACTCCTATTGATCGAAAAATGGTTTAAGAAAGGGGGATAATGGTTCATGCACGTTCTATAATGTTGATGACCCATTTATGGAATGGATGGCTCAGATCTCTCACCTCACAAGCTACTATTGATCGACGGTTCATATTCAATCTCACTTAAGATGTGAACTATGGAAAACCCTAAACCTCATTTTTTCTATAAATAGAGGAAGTCCCCTCCTCTATTCTCTGCACCAATCTCTCTTTTATCTCTCTCTAAACTCTCTCTCCCTCTCTAAAGGGCCGCCTCACTCTCTCTCATCTCTCTCTAAGTTTCTCTCTCTAGCCTCTTCTCTCTCCTAGCCCATAGATGGGGCACACCCCAATCCTAAGATATCTCCCATTCTCTCTCATCTTGATTAAACCTAAGGGTGGGTAGTAGAAGATATGTTCAACTAGGTCTTTGGGAGTTTGGACTTAGGTTCAAAGATTTGTGATCAAAAGGAGAGTTTATAGTTTCATAGAAAAGTTTGGCTTAAAATTGCTTTCCCTATTGAGATTGAAGCTAGATCGTCGATGCCACGTCATCGGATGGTGGTGACTCGGTGTGGGGTGCAATAAGCCCTGTTGAAGTAATATCTGGCACTTTTCATTTTATTTTTTGCAATTTAATCTTTATATTCTCAAGCATAAGAAGTGGCATCAAGGTTTTTAAGACCTTGGATTTGTTAGTTTTATTTTATGTGAAGCAAGAGTTATTGTAGTATGACTATTTGCTGTGATCTTTGTCAAAAGAAAAAGAAAAGGAAAGTGAAAAGAAGAAGAATATATATATATATATATATATATATATATATATATATATTTCTTGACAAGATCACATTAGTCTTTCTTTCACATACGCCCTAATAAAACGATGTTGTCGAAAGGCATAACCGAATACTTATAGACATGGTGCACTCAATGATGAGTCATGCTAACTTGTCTTCAATCTTTTGGGGTAAAACATTGCATACTGCTATGTATATTTTAAATTGGGGTTGTGACGCTCATGCTCTTATCCCAAGCTATGAGAGATCTAGGTCGCTGGCTAAAACTAGAAAATGTTCATTCATAGGATAATCTGACACTTTTAAGGGTTACAGGTTTTATGACCATGAGACCAAATCTTTGAAGTAATCTAGAGATGCACATTTCTTAGAAGAACATATGAAAATAAGAAAACATATTCTTATAGTTATATATGAGTTAGATAAAAACAAAGGAGTGAATGAAAACATAGAAAATTATGAACTTGGAGTAGAAAACCTTGATAACTACATGGATGAAAATCCTACTTTTGAACCTATTATTGTAGATGATAGCGAACCTACGAGGAGTTCTAGGATTAAAAGTGCACCATATCATTTAGAACCATATCAAATTTTCATTTGCATAGACACCTTAGATCAATATTATAACTTTATTTGTCAAGATACTCTTGAACCTTCTAATTATAAAGAATATTAAATATGATGAATATAATTTTTGGATTAATGCTATGAATGGAGTAATGGATTCCATAACTAAAAAGGAAAAAGTTTATATAGAGCTGAGGTTCAAAACAATCAAATTAAAGCCCACCTCAAAACTTTCACTAGAAGAGGTTGTTTTGATGCCCAAATATCCTCAAATTGATCATCTCGACATCAAGCTACATGCACATGAGAAAAAAATGGGTTTCAAGTTTTGGAAATAGTGCATCTTGTAACGTATTTTTACACCGTCGATTTTCAATATTTTCATGTTTTCATAGATCTGCTCGATCCACACTATTTTTGAAGCTTTAAATTTATAATTTAAGATGAAAATATATTTTAAGGCTATCACAAAGATTTCCAGTATTGAAACCACATTTCTCGACACTATTTGAAGGTGCACTTTACTTTAATTGTTTAGAGCCTCGACTCTATACAAACTGCACACGTATGGGAGTTCGTAGATTTGCCTGGTGGGAGAAAACTCATTGGTTGTAAATGGATTTTAAAAAGAAAACTCAAGGTTGATGGTTGTATAGATAAATATAAAGCATGACTTGTCGCTAAAGGGTATAACCAAAAGGAAGGTATGTATTTTATTGATACTTTTTTTTTTTTCTTGTAATAAGATTTCCTTCTGTTAGAATTTTGATGTCCATTGTGGTTAACTTTAATTTAGAATTGTTTCAATGAATGTTAAAACTACTTTTTTCAAAGAAAATTTACATGAAAAGATATATATATTACAAGCTGAAAGATGTATTGTTAAAAGCAAAGAAAATAACGTCTATAAATTAATCAAATTACTATATGGATTAAAACAATCTTCTAGACTATGGTATTTAAAATTTCATGATGCTATTATAAAACTTGGTTTTTTTTAATGAAGTGATCATTGTATATATATTAAGATTAGTGGGAGCAAGATAGTGATATTGTCTTTATATGTAGATGACCTTTTGATTGCAAGAAATAGTATGGATATGACTAATGAAACAAAATCATGGTTAAAATCAAATTTTGAAATGAAAGACATGGGGGTCGCATCATATGTTTTAGGAATTGAAATTTCAAGAGATAGATTAAAAGGGACGCTCAACTTGTATCAAGGGCATTATTTAGAATCTGTTCTTAAAAGTTTAAAATGGATTTATGCAAGCCAATCTCCACCATAAAGCACTTCAATTATCCATTAATTTATGTACTACTAATGATAATGATGATATGAGAATTATTCCATATGCTCAAGCAATTTGATGCATTAAATATGTTGTATCGTGCATAAGACCAGATCTATGTTTTGTTGTTGGACTTATTAGCAGGCATCAAAGAAAGCCCAGAATGATATACTACCAAGCAGTAAAAAAGACATTAAGATATATCCAATAAACAAAGAAATACAAGTCGTCACTATCAAGGTTCTTCCCTTAGGCTTCAGGGTTATACTGATGCAGATTGGAGTGATGATTATGATGATAGTAAATCCATTTCGGGTTTCATTTTCACATTTGGCAGATGTATAGTATCATGGTGCAATTAAAAACAAGATTGTGCTGTTTGATCTACCATGGAAGCAAAATATGTGGATTACAGATTAGCATCATAAGAGGTTGTTTTGTTGAGGAATTTCGTCATGGATTTAAAGTTGGAATGCATCAACAACGATCTTATAAATATATTATGTGATAATCAAGCATCCATTGCCGTTATCAATAACTAAAAAATACGCCCTTAATCCAAGCACATTCGTAGGAGGTACCACCATATTCGAGATGTAATAGAATATGGAGATATAACAGTTGATTATGTACCTTCGACTGAGATAATTACAAATCCATTAACTGAGGCTTTGAGTAGGGACATATTCGAGAAACATGTAGCAGTTACGGGACTGAGATAAGTCCAACAAAAAATCCAACAATGGTCTATAAAACTATATTAACAGGTATATAGAAATCTCATATGGAAAGCATGAGGCAATGTCACGTACAAGATGTCAAGAGGTGTTTTGGCCAAGTGGGAGATGTTGAAAATGTGGCCTATTAAATCCTTTTCTTCTAAGAATTTATTTTTCAATTATTGTACAAAAGTCATATTGTAGTATATGTAAAATCATATGTGCTTAACATGAGGCAATTCCATATATTTAGATCTATTTTTTAGCTTTAATAGGATATAGCACTGGAGGAAAAACCTAGTGGTGTGTTTGGATTCCTTGTAAAATTATTTTTCTTATGTGATATATATATATATATATATATATATATTGTTCTTAAATATCGTTTTATCAAATTGTAGGAATTTTTTGGATGACATCCTATTATGTGAGTCATTAATGGACTAATGACATATTTTACTCATTACATAAAATTAATAGTTTGGTGACAACTTGTTAATCCTAATTAGTTGTACTTAAGGGAATTAATGTAAGAGTTACACTTGGATCTCAACTCCTATAAACTATAAATGTGAGAATTACCAAAGAAATGTGTTCTCTATAAAAAGAGATTAACCCCTCAAGAAAGGGCAGAGAGGAAAAGATAAAGGAAGATGAATGAGTTATACAAGGTGAATGAGATTCACTAAAAAGAGAACTCTCAAAGTTGCATGTCACAAGATGGCTGGATCTATAAAATTTGATATAGAACCTTAAGGCCTTTTGTGATTTGAGGACAAATATAAGTAAATTTATATTAATGAATTAATTTATTATTTTTTTGGTATAATTTTTGGTGTTATTTTTTTGTAAAGTGACTAATGGAGAGGGCTATCCAAAAAAGTGGGGCAAGCTTGCTGGGGCTTGTCGCTGGCATAGGAGTAAGGAAATGGTCTTGAGGACTGCCATGGATAGGGTTTGGAAGTTTGTTATAGTGAGAACGAGGGGGATGACATTGGGTTTGGATGGTGTGGTGCATTAGGTCCTACATTGCAAGTTCCAAGAGTGAAAGGATGTTCCAAGAGTGAAAGGATTCATGAATCAGGCTTTTATTTTGCCGAAGTATTAGAGAGAGAAAATAGGTTGAAGGAAGAAGGGGTTACAAGCATAAATAATTCATCAACTTGCAAACTATTCACCTCTACCTAGTTTTAAGATGTCTTGAGATTTATTAGTTTTTAAAATGGACGGTCCACGATTCTAATACACCCCAATACAATATATTCAAAATGCATATGGTCATTCCCCTATAAATAATGAGCTTGGGATGTTAGTTGATCTCTATGGGTGGGAAAGGTTCTCAGTTTAAGAAAAGTTATAGTAACGCCCTCCTTCTCAATGTTAAAGAACAAAATCATGTTACACCTCTATGTCTCAACTGCTAGCTTGAATATTTAATTCGAAATCTCATAATCCTTGAATTACTATATGGTAAAAGGTACACATAACCATAAAATTGTATAGAAATAGAGCTGGGACTAAAACAGATTATATGGAATACAAGTTTATAATAATAGGAGTAGAGACGAGGAAGTAGTTAAGATTAACGACCAAAAAATATTAAAAAGAGTACACTTTCGATATATTGGGTCGATAATAAAGGAAAATTGAGAATTTTAAGAAGATATCGCATATAGAATTAGAGCTGGGTAGGTGAAGTGGAGATGTGCAACTAGCGTTTTATGTGATTGCTGCATAATAATGAAGATGAAGGGCAAGTTTTATAGGACAATGTGAAACCAGTTTTACTTTATAGGACAGAATGTTGGAAATTAAGAAACAACATAACCATAGAATGAGTATAGTTGAGATGAAGATGTTGAGATGAACAAATGATAAGATAAGAAGGGGTAGAATTAGAAATGAATATATTCAAAAGAATTTAGGTGTGGCTTCAATAAATAATAAGATGAGAAAAAGTAGAGTTAGGTTGGCTGACCATATGCAGCGCAAATCTATTACATCAACTGTTAGGATGTTCGAGTTAATTCAAGTGGAAGGCTAAAAAAGGGCAAGGGGTATGCCTAAAAAGACATGGTTGGAAGTAATGAGAAAAGATATATAGACTCATAGCTTCACTAGGTTATGGCCCTTGATAGAGCAGACTATTATTTATGCAATTGATACCCCAATTAGTTGAAAAAAAGCTATGATAATAATGATGATAATTATGTAGTTCCATATTCACTTTGGGGCAATCACAATGGGAACTGCTTCCAAACAATCTCATGGGTCAGGTCCAATTAAAATGGGCCAAATTGTAGTTTAAAGAATACGTAGAATATCCACAAAATAAAAAAAACATATAAAAAAATAGCTTAAAATATGATATATATTACAAAAATAAATTAATTTTGTTTAGCCGGTCTACTTAATTAAAAACAACTAGTCCAACTAGTCACAACTTGCAAACTCTGGTTTTTTTTTTTTTTTTTGCTTTGGACCAAACTGCCAAAGTATCGACTAGTAGTCGCACTGGTTGGTTCATCCAGTCCAGTTCAATCGTGACCAGACTAGTTCATGTAGATCAATGTAAGACGTGGGTAATTGCAATAAAGGTCACGAGGATCATCACCGTTTACCCAATAAGTTGATGTGCGATAGAGGGATAGAGTGGAACCGCTATCAAATTCATGTCACGCTCTAGCAGATCCCACTCTTTTATTAGGACATCCAATGCATGTTGGTTTTTGTACTTGAAAGTGAAGTTCAAGTTTGTATCCTGGAAAATGAAGTTCACGAAACTTCTCATATATGTTAAGGTTGTACATTTAAGTCTTAATCGGAGGGAAAAATATAAACTTTTTACAAAGTGCAAAATATTGTCAAGTACTTCGAGGCCGTTTGGGTATGCGAAAATATATTGTCTGTGAAATATATTACAACCGTAATGTATTACTAGCATAATGCATTACCTAGAACTTAATGCGTATCTGGAAAATTTTGATGATGGTCCATTTTGAGCTGTTGAAATTAAATAATAAATTTTATTTAGAAAAGATTTAGATAAGGTTGGTTGACACCTTAAATTGTAGAATTAATGCGCATATCAAAAATCCATCAAAAAGGGCCATTGTGATGTTGGAAAACTATCTAATTGATTATCTTGACATCGAGATGTATGGATATCTGAAGAAGAAAAAAAAATGCAACTTTAAAATAGTATATCTTACAATATATTATCTGGACCATATATTTTCAAGATTTTCATGTGTTTATATATCTGCTTTGAACTAATTTTAGAGTTTAAAACTTTATCTTTAAAGATAAAAATAGATTATCGAACCACCCTAAAATTTTCAATAGCAAAATTGCATCTTATGACAAAGTTTGTTGGCTTATTTAATATTGCAACCTCATGCAAACCACACCTTTCTATTTTCATAGGAATCATAATTAATTAATTGGGTGGCACGGCAATTGCCATGAGGAAGGTGGTTATTTAAAAAAAAAATGTAAAAAAAAGAGGTTTTCTTTTTTTTGAAGGGGCATTTAGGGCCAATTTTCATTGGTAAGGATGTCATAAAAGGCCGGGATCCGTGAGTAGTGGATCTGACCAAACAGTGCCCTTTCTAATACAAAATAGGTAAGAGGGAAAATTGGCACTTTAACTGGTCCGTCTAAACAGACCTCAAACATTTAGTGTCCTAATCTAGGCACGTTTGGTTTGCGAGAGAACTCCTGGACAGAGTGCTTTCACAAGAAACAAACATGCCGCTAGATTTCATGAGTTTTGAAGTCGTCTCGTATAATATATTTTGTCGAATGATTTCCCGCTCCGGCGGAAGAATATTTTTTATGTGGGATTAGTACAGGGACGTCACAAGTGCTTATAACTGTTGTGAAATCTGATAGCTTGAGTGTGTCATATAGTTCAAAAAAATTTATTTTGGAGCTTTGAGCTTGGCCAATAAAATTAATGCAGTCACCTAATTTCACAACCAATGATCAAGGTCAATTGTGACCTCCTTGTACTAAAAATATATGGTCCCGTCGTATACTTTTTCTTTTTATTTATTCCCTCAAGTGAATCTTAATACATGAGTAATTTTAGGACCCCGATGTATTCTATTTGACTTAGTAACCAACTTCAAAGAAAAAAGGAAAAAGAAAATCAAATGCGCTCATTATGAGCTTGGAAAAAAAATGAGATCCTAAAATTTAATGTAGACCACAACCAAACCATGCAATAAAGAACTCCATTTGTTTTTTCATTTTTTTTGGAAACAATCATCTCATGATTTTTAAGTAGGTCCAAAATTTTGTTTTTCGCCAAAGCAACCTTTTCACTTAAGGGAGTAATTGGACAGTACAATGAACAAAGTACATATGCTCTGTTGTCCAAAGTGCATATGCTATATTCCCACCCAACCCAAAAAAAAAAGTTGCATGTGTATATATCCCTTATTCGTTTTTTATTTCAAAAGTGCTATCACTTTGGATCTTTAAGAAGTTAAATGTATTTTATGAATGTGGATCTTGAAATTTTGAAGTCGAGCACTCATATATAAAATTAAATGTGATTTAAGATTTTCAAGATCTCGAGTCACATTCGACTTTAGATATTGAATATTTAAATTCACATTTGACTTTGTATATAGCAATCTGATTTTGGATATTCAAAATTTGAAGTTATAAAATGCCTTTACCACTATAAATCTTGACGATCCGAAGTGATGGGACTTTGAAGGGGAAAAAAGAGAAGAAAATGGATATACAAGTATATATATATATATATATATATATATATATATATATATATATGGGGATTTCTCTAATAACGATGATTTGAGGGATGTTAGCGTAGATTTCTCTATATTTTAAAAAATATAAGATAAGGTTTAGAGTTTTGTGGGAACAAGCATGCCTGTTGATTGCCTATCATCATCGGACTAATTTTGTTCACTTAGTGAACGGTGTCACCTTGACTCTTATACAAGCCACTAAGGGTCAATTTCATCCTACTTAGAATGAACTCAAAAAGTGAAGACACACCACACTTGCTCACAACAAGTGACAAAGGGGTCAAGGTTTGGGGCACAACTTTATTTCAAATTGTAGACTCACAAAGGAATACTGTTATAGATGCCCTAGTTTATATAAGGGTGCAGTTTGTATAGAGTTGTGCCTCTAAACAATCAAAGCAAAATACATTTTCAAATAGTATCGAGATATGTGGTTTCAAAATTGAAAATCTTTGTGATAGCTTTAAAATATATTTTCATCTTTAATTATAAAATTTAAAGCTTCAAAAATAGTGTAGATCAAGTACATTTATGTAAACTTGAAAAACTTGAAAATCATGAAAATTGACGGTTCAAAAATACGTTCCAAATGCACTATTTCCAAAATTTGAAATCCATTTTTTTCTCATGTATATACATCTTGATGTCGAGATAATCAATTTGAGGATTTTTAGGCATCAAAACAACCTCTCCTAGTGAAATTTTTATGCATGACCTAATTAAGGACACCTAATTGCTCAGCATAAGCGCACCTAGTCAGACAACACGAACCCTCAGGTTTAGTTGCCCACCAAGCCCTCATCCATGATTTGTTGCCACCTAGAGGTCAACCTCGGTTGGTTCTAGCTGCCCTCATCCCAGTTGTTACACCCACACTGTGGGCCTGGTATAGCCTCTATTTAGATTCAAACTCGGTGCTTGATGGTCATCGATCAGCCCACCATCCATTGATGGTCGTGAGGCTTAAGCCCAGTCAACCTTAGGCTTGACTTCCTCTCTCATAAGTGGATTTAGGTTTAAAAAATTGGACCTCCACAAGTATATATGCCTTCCTGGGATCCTTGATGTATGCTTGTTGGTTAGGGGGGGTTCCATGACTAAGCCTGCATGCACCAAGTTCGGCCCTTACAAGCCTTCCCAACCAATTGATCCAGCCTTGTCAGGCTACTAGAGGGTCAGGAACTCCCTGATTAGATTTTCATAGTATTAGAGGGTCGTATCCGTCTCCCAACTAGCCTAAGTCCTTCCATTGACCAAGAACTCTACCCTCCACCGCCTCCTCTTACTCTGACCTGATTCTCGGCTCGAACCGAAACGTCACATTAGGTGAGGCTCGTATTGCTTGAACCCCTCATCCTTGTCTCGAAGGTAAGGCTCCAAAAAGCTTACATGAGACACCAAAAGCACCTTGATCCCAAGCAATATGCCATGTTGTATATCTACTTGGTCACTGCAAATGCCATGCTCTATTATACCTCTGTATCAGCCCTCGGTGTGCAACCTTTACACTGATTTTCTTCCAAATTTGGGAGATGAGTTTGAGCATCACCCGATCCCCCACTGCTAATTCGAGATGCCTCGATCCTTGGTTTGAGTATTTCAAAATGATTGCTCATTCAATACAGTCAGTCATTTTGAATTGCCCCTCTCATACCTTGGCCAACCTTAGGGCAACATGACATTGCACGTGTCCTTGCTCTAAGGCCACATCACGTGAACAATGGCCAACCCAAAAGCACTATCCTAATCGAGGAACTCCAATGGAGATTATAGCAAAAATGCATTATTTGCCCCCACATAATGCTATAGTTACTCCTCTAGGATCGTACTCGTCCTCATTTGATCATCAGTCTGAGGGTGATCACTGATAGATAAGTTGGGTTTGGTCCCATCAACTCGAACAAGTATCCCCAAAATTGCCCAGCGAACCAAGCATCTCGATCACTCACAACGCCTTCTAGTACACCCACCAGTTTCACTACGTGGGTCAAGGGCTGTAATGAAGGTCCTACATTTAGAGGATCGATCCACCATGACCATAGTTTGGCTCAAGCCATTGACCTTGGGAAGGACACTGATGAAGTTCATGGACAGGCTGATGGGGAGTGACTTTTGCATCCCAGACGGCCTTCGTTGGCATACCAGAAAGTCAGTGTTCAACATTTTACTCTATCTATAGCCGGTAGTAGTTTTAGGACAAAAGGGCCAAAGTTGTGGGGCAACGTTCTTTCTCGACCAGGGTGACTTGCTACTGAGGCATTATGTACTCCCTCAATAACTACTTCCGAAAGGCACATAGGATGACACACCCTAACCAAAATATCCTTGTATACATTCTTGGATTTGTTGTGCCAACTTATGGGTCACCGATGCTCCCTTGATATCCTCACAAATCCATCCTCTGAGATCCCCATCCAATTGAGCCACCAGTGTAACCATGCGGTGTGGTCCATCTTTTGACTAAGGTCATCTGCCACCATATTTACTTCTCCTGGCTTGTACACCATGGAAAAGTCGAGCTTTGTTAGGAACTCCTACCACTAAATTTGTGTTACGGTCGGCTTCCTTTATGTAAAGAAGGAGCTTATGGTTGTGCACCACAAACCTATTTCTCGAGAAAATAATGTCGCCACAGCCTCAAGCAATGCATTACTACGGTTATCTCCTTCCCAGGGACTGAATAATGCTACTTAGTTTCATTAAGCTTCCAACTCTTAAAGACTATCGGGTCCCATCGTGCATTATTTTTTCAAGTAGATTAGAAGTTAGCTTTTTTAAAGTATTAGTGGGGTAATGTTAGTGGCAGGATTGAAAACCATAATGTGAATAGGATGTGGGGTGCTACCACCACAATCCTAGCCCCTTTCCCGGTCCCATCTTGAATTAGCACTTCACTGATCGCATAGTCAGAGGCATTGGTATGTTGTCAAAGTTTGGGAGACGCAATACCTGTTTACTAGGAACTGCTCTCTTCAATGTCTAAAAGGCCAGCTCATGGTCTTTTTGTCCATTCCCATTTGACCCCTTTCTTGAGAGGATCAGTCAAGGCCACGATTTTCTTGGGGAATCCCTCAATGAACCTCCAGTAGTAGCTGGCTAGCCCCCAGAAAGGAGTGTAACTCATGATTGTCTTTAGGTTGACGCCAGTCAAGGATGGCTCATACCTTTTGATCATCCATTTTGGACCCTTGGCCCACCTTGCGCCCAAAGAACATGATCTCTTCATGGGAAAAAATGCATTTTCTCTAGCTTTATATATAAGCGGTTTTCACTCTGATGGTCCGACAGATACCGAACATGGTTAACAAGGGTCTGGTTGTATACAACAATGTCATCCAAATAGACAACTACAAATACAACGATATAGTCATCAAGGACACCATTCAGTGATTGACAAAAAGTTGTAAGGTTATTACATAGTCCAAATGGCATTACAAAAAAATTCAAAATGACCCATAATGGGTTAGTCCATCGTGCTCTGATATAGTATTTGCCACTAGCTCGGGTGCAATTCAAGCATGTTGAAGAACCTGCCCTTAGTCAGCCAATCGAATAGGTCACCTATGAGGGGCAACGGGTAATGATTCTTCAGAGGCACCTCGTTCAGTGCACAATAATCTAGGCACATTTGAAGAGATCCATCTTGCTTCTTCTAGAACAAGATTGGACACGAATACTTCAATACTTCACTTAACTACTTATGAAGCTCAGACATTCTAAATGTGCCACTCAATAAGGGGCGGGGCGCGAGCTAGTGGCCGAGCATCAACCTCAAGCTCGATTTGATAATCCATTGTTCCTCGCAGAGGAAAAGACATAGAGAGTTTAGGGGGCATCACATTTGCATATTCCTTCATTGAGGATGGCCACCACATCTGGGGTGGCACTAGGGAAGCTCTAACTATTATCAGGCAATCTAGCCAAGGATGAACTTCAAAAATAGATTTGACCTTGAAAGATCAGCTCTCTCTCAGAACTGTTGACAACACTAGCTGAGTTTATGCACCTAAACAATTTTAACAAGTTAGATCTTAATGAACTATGTTTGGAAATTAAACTAAATAATTAACTAAACAGAAAGGTAAAAATACTTACCAGGGACCCGGAACCCAAAGTTGGGGTTCCGGATCGATCGTTCTTAGTTTATACATTATCTTTCTTAAAGATTTTAAGTTTTTGGCTTTGGACTTAAAAGTTGAATAATTATTATGGCTAGAGGTTTCGAATTGAGAATGCAAAGAGAGAGTTAGGGAATCAATGTTGTTTAGACTTGCCTAGGCTAAGGTTTCTAATTGGGAATTCTATAAGTCCTTAGGATTTCAAAAGTCTGGGGACTTGTAGGAGTTGTAATCTAACCTTCTGAACCCTTAGAAAAGAGTTTCTAATTGGGAATTGTAAGGCTCTTAGGATGTTCAGAACTCTACTCTTGGGACTCTGGATCTCTTTGGGACTTCTAATCTAACCTTTTGAACCCCTCCCTTGAAAAGTGTTTCTTATAGATATTAGCACTGACTTAGAAGTTGACTTGAACTGCACCTCCTTATAGCAATGTGCCCCAGTCCCACAAATTCTTTTTGGCCATGTTTATTCTGCTTAAATTTAGGGAGGGACAATCTAATCCATTCTTATCATGTTTAGGGTCCGGGATATGTTCAAGGTTATCCTAGGTCTATTAACTCTATTCTGGATTGGTTTTGTTGATTTTGGATTGGATTTGGTAGATCTGGATTTAGGGAATATTCTCTAAAGATTCCTAGGGAATATGGACTGTGGGGCGGCCTACTGTATTATTGTGGTCCCTAAGGCATAGAATCAAAGGTTAATGGGAATTCTTTTAGCTAAAATTCAAATGGGGTGACTTCTTCGTTTAGGGTCTTTAGATTCTCCTTGAAAAATGAAGAAACATGAGCCTCCCAATTGGAATTCACAAGTTTCATCGTGCTTCTCACCATCCCATGGCGCAAGTGCTAAGAGCCTGGGCGCTCTCCTCTGCCCATGGATTTCTAATATTTTGCCGTTTCGATTGCTCAATGTCAGGAAAATCAAAACCATGGAAATAAGACTTATTTTTTCATGATTTCATTTCCACATCGAAACTTCCTTTTTTGCATTTCCAATGCTCATGGATTTCACTCATTAGCTTTCTCAACTACCAGATAGTATTAAGAGATGAAAATTTTATAGAGAGAAAATACTTAAATTTTTTAAAAAGAGAAATTATCTCAAAATTTTTAGAGAGAAAAACTATCTCAAATTTTAACTTAAGAGAGAGAAAATATGTTAAAATTTTAGATAGAGAAAGTATGTTAAAATTTTAGAGAGTAAATAAAGTATGTTAAAAAATTCGAGAGAGAAAGTACCAAATTTTTTTTAGAGAGACGAACTATCTCAAAATTTTAGAGAGAGAGACGAAGTATTTTTAAAATTTTAGAGAGAGAAAGTATGCTAAAATTTTAAAGAGATAAAGTTCCAAAAATTTTAGAGAGATAAACTAATCTCAAAATTTTAAAGAGAGAACCTATCTCAATTTTTTAGAGAGAGAAACTATTTCAAAACTTTTAGAGAGAGAAACATTCTCATATTTTAATTTTTAGAGAGAGAAACTATATCAAATCTTAAGTTTTAGAGGGAAAGTATTTTTAAAATTGTAGAGAGAGAATGTATTCTTAAAATTGTAGAGAGAGAAAGTATTTTTAAATTTTTAGAAAAAAATTATTATAAATTTTAGAAAGAGATTGTCAAGAAAATTTTAGAGAGAGAAATATTTCGTTTTTTAGAGAGAAACTATCTTAAATTTTGAGTTTTAGAAAGAGAAAATATATTAAAATTTTAAAGATAAAAATTACATCAAATTTTAGAGAGAGAAACTGCCTAAAAAATTTTAGAGATAGAAACTATCTCAAAATTTTCGAGAGAGAAACTATCACAAAATTTATGTTTTAGAGAGAGAAAGTATTTTACAATTTTGGAGAGCTAAACTAAATCAAATTTTAGATAGAGAAAGTACATGAAATTTTTAGAAAGAGAAATTATCTCAAAAAAATTTATTGAGAAACTATAAAAAAATACAAGTTTTAGAGAGAAAAATTATCTCAAATTTTAAACTTTAGAGAGAGAGAAAGTATATCAAATTTTAAAAAGACACTATATCAAATTTTAAATAGAGAAACTATTTTAAAATTTTAGAGAGATAAACTATCTCAAACTTGAAGTTTTAGATAGAGAAGCATCCTAAAATTTGAGTAACTATGTCAAATTTTAGAGAGAGAAAGTACATAAATTTTGTTTAAAAAGAAACTATCGCAAAATTTTTAAAGAGAAATTATCTCAAATTTTAGCTTTTAGAAAGAAAAAGTATATTAAAATTTGAGAGAACAACTATATCATATTTTAGATGGTGAAACTACTTAAAAATGTTGAGATAGAGAAACTATCTCAAAATTATTGAAGAGGGGAACTACATCAAGTTTTAAGTTTGAGAGAGAGAGAGAGTATCTTAAAATTTTAGAAAGAGAAACTATATTATAGAGAGAGTAAAGCACTTAAAAATTTTAGAGAGATAAATTATCTCAAAATTTTAGATAGAAAATTTCAAATTTTAAATTTTGGATAGAAAGTGTATTAAATTTTTAGAGAGAGAAACCGCATCAAATTTTAAAGAGGTAAACTATCTCAAAATTTTTATAGATACACTATCCCAAATTTTAAGTTTTAGAGAGAGAAAGCATATAAAAATTTTAGAGAGAGAAATTGTATTACCAAACAATGGACATGGAAGTGATTGCAAAAAATCTATGAATTTTATATAGTTTATCCAAATAAGAGATATGAAAAATCCATGGAAAAAATTCTTGATATTGAAAATCTATATATTGCCTTAAGATTTCAAATATATAAGATTCTTAAATTCGTCCTATCCAAACGAGCCCTAGGGCAACAACCCGAGCAAAGACTGGTCTAGTTGTGGGAGCCGTTCCTGCACCGTGTTTATTCAGTCATCCATCGTAAGGCCATGTTTGGAACTTGGCTCTATTACTGTCTCGGGGCTATTTCTTCAACTAAGCGAATCATGTAGCCTTCATACTTAGTCAAGCAACTAAAGGTGAAGTTCATCCTACTTGATGTGCACTCAAGAGGAGGCCACACACCACAGGCAATCACAATGAGGGACAAATGTGTCAACGGTCGTTGCCCAATCTTATTTCATGGTGTTCACTTACAAAGGAATATTACCGCCGATGCCCCATCAAGGGTCTGGAGCAAAGGTTATATAGACTTAATTACAACTACTTCAATTCAAATACAAGAATACTTATTATCCAACTCTTGTGATACGTCCCAAGTTCACATCAGATCGTCATAAGTAATTGTGACCTCTTTATATCAAAAATAAATAGTTCCAAATTCACATCAGATCGTCATAAGTAATTGTCACCTCCTTATATCAAAAATAAAATAATCTCATTGTATACAATCCCCATTGAATATTCATTACGAGAAGTTATTTACGGTCATTCTAATCTCTCTTCTAAACCATGCATCCCTATCCGAAAAAGCAACAAAAAAGAGGAAGATGTATGTAGATTTAGGCATAGACAACTACTCGTCTCAGAAAAGTGGAAACTCTCATAATTCCGAATTCAAATTGAGGTTCCCGTGATTGTGCTAAACAATTAGAATAAAGTCATAATAAGTGTTATCAAAACTAGATTGGGCGTATTGCTGACCAACCCCTTAGCCATTCTAGTCCGATTAAAAACTGAGTTTGATTGAAAGCCCATAAAACTAACGATGATTGGTTTTGGCATATATCCAACCGGCTACATTTGATCGGTCGGAATACCTAAACATGCTTTAGTAACTTCTTTTGTATTGTATTTCATATTTATATTTAGGTTAAAGCTATTGTTCCCATATTATTTTTCACTAAAAAAAAAAAAAAAGATTAGATCCAACTAATTCGACCATAAGTCCAATCAGACATGAACTAAACCCTTTACCAATTCGGTGGCCGTCTTATTTTGAATACACTGATTTTCTTGTTTATTTCTGATTTTTGTGAAATATGAGATCCTTATTCAATAATAATGGCTTTGTACATTTAATTAAATTTATGACATGTAGAATGATAAATTTTAACACCCGTCAAAGCGAATTTTCCAACCTCAATTAAGTAGCACCCGACAACCCAATTAAATTGCTATTTTCCCCTTCATTTTATGTATATATTTTTGTTTATAGTTCGCTCTTACAACAAATATAAGAGGTAAAGAACACAAAGAACTACAAAGGATGACACAGAAGAAAACCAAGAAATACATTAACTAAATGTCTTCTACAAAATATTCACAGTACGTTCTCCTACAAAATATGCATAAAATAATATATAACACATGATTCACACCTAACCCATAAAACAGTAAGCCATACATGTCTCTTACCCCACCCTGCCAGCATTGAGCAACTCCTGAAACATATCTACCATCAACTCCCTATCCACATGTCGAAAGAAAGAATCAATCTCATCTCTCACATCATATATCTTCCCAAAATCAAAGAGATACATCAAACACCCTTTCTTCAACTTCACTAACTGATAAAGCCATGCCTCCCTCAACCTTTCGAGCACATTGCTTGAATCTATGTCCTCTAACAAGCTCTCCTCGCACAACTCCTTTAGGTCCCCCATATCATACTTATCAGCCGCATTCAAGAGTGCAAGTCTATGTTTCCAAAAGTCCTCGTGCCTAATTCCACCATATAAATAGCTCAAAAGAACAGTGCAAGACTCCACACTCATGTCCTCTATGTTAATTGTCGATGATTCTTTCTCCTTGAGGTCATGAAGGAACATACTAGCAAACACTGGGGAGCTAGCTGACAGTATGGCCTTGTGGGCCCGCACGGTACCATTGGACGTGTTGATGGTGATATCCGTGTGGATGGCTTCATCAAGCATGCGGGAGAGGCAGCGAAGAGTGCTCTTGCTTGAGTTTGATTGTATGGCCCCATCATTAGGCCATATGGAACAAGCACTACCCTGTTAGTCAAAAGACCGGAGAATTCGGTTATGTGAGATGAAACTTAATGTATCCTTTCTGTTTGTTCTTTAGTTCCGAAATAGCAGATCAAGATTGGACTTTGCCATTGTTTTTGTGACAAAAGTATAATGGATAACCTTGTTTTCTAAAAATGATGCGCAAATATAGATAAATTTTCAATTTAATGTAGTTGCTTCAATATAACAAAAAACTTCTCCTTGATTTTTGACTTCTCCGGAAAAGTTAAATTTATGTTTCAATAAATATAGGTTAACAAAGATGCAACTAACCCCTAGTTTGGTGGCAACACAAGTTTTTGATTCAATGTACATTTAGCTTTCTAACAAAATGCAGTGTTCTGCAAGCATGACAAAAAAAGGGTGAAGTTTGTATAAGGTGCCCACCTTATACTAAGGCAGATTTCTAAATTTTGCCAAAAGATGTTCTGGTATTAGAAACCTTACGATGACTTGAAATCCCATGTTCAATCCTAATTATGAAGTTTAAAATTCTAAAAATGGTGTAGATCAGCAGATCTATAAGCACTTGAAAATCTTCAAAATAGACGTCGAGATAACTTGTTACAAGATGAACTATTTTTAGGACTTGAAATTTTTTTTTTTATATCCATACGTCTTGAGTCAAGATAGTCAATTGGCAGGCTTTCCAACTTCGTAATACTATTTCCTACTAGATTTTTGAGTTGCGCCTTAATTCTATAATATAAGGTTGCAACCTTATGTAAACGTTTTCCTGAAAAAAACTAGTATTTTCAGTTTATCTCGCAAAACAGCAGTTTCTTTTAGTACATGCATGCGCACCTAAAGGGGTTTAAAAGTGACATAAAAATGAGTTCTAGAACCACAAATTGGCGGTGCACCTAAAAAAGCAACCCTAAGAACACTGATGTTTTTGGGCAGCATGCGCATAAAGCCTGAGTGCACCTTTACAAGTTTCATAAACTATATTCCTCAGTTTTTCTATAAAGAAGGGAAATTAATCTTTGCATATTTATTTTTTGCTAATTTTTATATTTACCTTTTCTCTAGTTATGAGCAAGTTTATCTGATATACTTCCAATATTGAAACCAACGATTTCAAAAATGGATCTGGAAGTTCCTCTGCGAAGGTATCTCAAAAATAAGTCATTGTCCCAATATGTTGGAAACATCGACAAATAGTAACAAGTCATTGACATAAAGACTGCAATGAAATATTCATGAGTGAGCCCAATGTTGGAAGCTAAACGAGAATGAAATCCAGAGTTCATGGTTCACTTAACAAGCAAAATACTCAATGGGGTCACTAGAAAGAATTGGATGTATTTCTCTTTCTTTTATCATTAGAAAAAAATTAGATGTAATTTACAAAGTCAGTCCTTAAAGGAACACAAATACAAGTGGAGCTAATAGGAGAGAAATACCATGTAATTTGTAATGTTTGTAGCACAACTACTCATAATATACTGTACATGTTACAACATGAAGGTATGGTTGAATTGTGGCTGAACTGGCCATGATTTTGAAAACCAATTGGATGTTCTATAATAATTTTCAATAAATTTTCAGGCGAAAGAAAGCAGAAGCACCATGAATGCAATTCACATGCAGTTCTTTTACCTACCAAAATAGTAATCATAAGGAAAGGGGAAAGAACACATGAACATCTATGATTAAAAATGTTGGACGATAGTTGAGAATTTTACATTTGGCTGAGCAACCTTCAGGTCCAGGAACTCCACATCAATGGCAAATCTTCCATGAAAGGTGGTATCAACAGGCCAGACAAAATCCTCGCTGCTCCGGATGAGTTTATCATGAACTGTAAGAAATTTTTAGATTATAGCTCTTCTTTAGAAACATCTTTTTTTAAGTGTATTCTATATAACATTTGAAAAGCAAATGTTTTTCGTTCAATATCTCAAACTTTAAAGCATGGCTACAATCAGAATAAGTTGAAAGGTATGCTGGATGGATACAGTATGTGAGTCAATGTTCAATATGGGTATGGGGTGTTGGATACCCCATGCCATGTAAAAGAGGATTCCATGACACAACTATATTATGAAGATACAATCAAATCCATCAATGAACTCATCAAAAATGTGAGCTAGAACCTAAGGAGGGGTAGAGGAATTTGTAGCCCAAGCAATGACGTTCTTGGAATCTCCCTCTATAATAACGGACTTTATCCTGTGAAGATGAATGAGCCTAAGACTCTCAAGAAGAGTTGTGGCCTCCGCCTCCTTGGAATCAATGTGTCCAATGTTTTTAGAAATGGAAGCAACAGTTGATCCCAAGTGGTCCGTAATAATAGCACTGACACCTGAAGGCCCTGGGTTCCCCAAGGAGCAGCCATTGAAGTTAAAAGGTTGGCTCAACTGGGAGAGCAAGTGGTTAGCTAGTCCGTTTCAAGAGAGTCAGATTTCAAATAGCCAGATAAGGAAGGATCAGGTACAATCAGACGATCATCCTCCTTTTGTCTTATCCGATAGGCTTCATCAAGCGAAGGTCTTCCAATTGATTATTTAGCCTTAAAAGTTACTTTAACTGACGTCAACTCCAACCATCGTCAGAAGAGAGAGCTTCGATCTCTTTCCGTCATCCCAGAGGAAATCATCTTAGAAACCTGAGCTAGACAAAACAAAGGTAGGTTGAAATACGCAGGCGAACAGCGGGATCGCACAGCACTTATATAATACGCAATTCGCGCGTGAATGTACACGATCATAAATGTGGAGGAACTTCCACCCCTTTCATTTAGTGCTCGCTCGTGCAGAAGCCGAGTACAGGGCTCTTGCCTAAATTGCCCCTGGTTAGGTGGTCTCCAATTGGAGACCGAGGTAGACGTTTTCTACAGTGTTGCAGTGTAACAGTCCAGTCCAGGTAAAAGGTTGAAGAAGGGACCCCATTAAAGCTTTTGTGATTGGTTGCTCAAAACACAAGCGAAGATTTAAGCTTAACAAAGATATTGTGCCAAGAGGAGTACTCCCCTCGAAAAATCCTATTGTTACGCTCTATCCAAATAGACCAAATGGTTGCTGCCATGGCAGATTTCCATAACTGAATACATGCTTTAGGCCAAGGAGAAGGTTGTAAGACATCAGGGATCAAAGGAACAGTGGCGGGTAGCACCCACTGTACTTTGAAGAGGCTAAGAAGCTTTCCCCAAATCCTGAAAGCAAACGGGCAGTGCAAGAAAATGTGGTCATTTGTCTCCTCTGAGACAGAGGAAACATCGATTAAGTAGGGGGATCCCTCTCTTTTGAAGCTGGTCGACCGTGAGTGCCCTCTGGGAAAGAGCAATCCACATGAAGACCTGAATTTTTGGTGGGGAGAAAGAGGACCAAGCTTGGGCCACAATAGATGGGGAGATAGGGGGTAAGTGGGAGGTTGGATAAGTTTTTGGTTGAATGAGAATACCGTGAAGGCCCCAAAAGCACTTGGGGTCCAGATAATTCGATCATGTCGCTGAGTGGCTATAAAGTAGATTTGAAGGGTTGCCGCCAGGTCCGAGAAATGAGAAATCTCGGAGTCATTGAGTGCTCACCTGCAAACTGGATTCCATGATCTGGAGGAGCCAGCCTCAGGCATTTCATCTGCTACTGTAGCCCCTTGAGAACAGGGGAGCGAATAAAGATCTGGGTAACTCTCCCTGAGTGGAGCTTGACCTAGCCAAAGGTCGTGCCAAAAGAGGACCCCACTGCCATCTTTTGGGTGGAATCGAATACCTCTTTTGAATGGCTGGAATGAGAAGCAAATAGATCCCCAAATCCCAGACGATCTATTATTGGTACTGCAATCGGGTAACCAAGATGATGAGGGGGTGCGATATTTGTGCCTAAGAATATCGATCCACAACTGACCTCTTTGGGTTAGGAAACGCCACCACCACTTCCCAAAAGGGCCACATTATTTGTTCTCAAGTTTCTAACCCCCAGTCCTGCCAAACTCTTAGGTAGGCAAAGTTAGCCCACGAAATGAGGTGGAATTTGTGGCAAAAGAACCTTCGGATCAACTGCTCGATCCAAGAACTGACCTCCACAGGCATATGGAATAATGACAATTGGTAGACAGGGATCTTTGCCAGAGTAGCCTTAATTAAAGTCAGCCTTCCTATTGGGGAAAGGAAGTAGCCCTTCCAACTTGCAAGTTTACAATCCACCTTTTCTAAAATGTGCAACCATAAACTTTTCTTGGGTTTACCCACACACAAAGGTAGACCAAGATAGTGAGATGGGAGCTTTTCCCCTCTCATCCCCGGCTATCCGCAAAGTCTCTCAATGTGGAAAAATCGACCGCTATCCCCATCATCTTAGATTTCTTGAAATTGACTTTGAATCCTATTGCAAATTCGAAGCATCTGAGGAACAAGAAGAGGTTGCTAATTTCATCAGGATGAGTATTGCAAAAGACCCAGGTATCGTCCGCATATTGGAGATGTGTGATGCTAGGACCGTGGTTCCCGCAAGAGAAGCCATTCATCAAACCAGTATCAAACATTCTGGAAATGGACTCGCTGAAGACTTCAGCGGAAATGGCAAAGAGAAAGGAGAGAAGGGATCTCCTTGTCTTACTCCCCTACAGGAGGGGAACAGTCCTTTAGAGGATTGAGAAAAAAGGTTGCGAGCGACAAGCTTTCATCCAGGACCTCCTTCGGTACCCAAACCCCATCCTAGTTTGAGTTTCTTCCAAGATTGCCCAGTCTACATGATCGTACGCCTTTTCCCAATCTAGTTTTACCATGCATTCTTTTTGTCTTTGTTCAGCATAGAAATTACGTTGTGGAACACCACTATTCATTATGTTACTTTGACCTTGCACACCTGACATGATTTTGGGTCTTTTCTCCTGCCTAATTTGGACTAGCTAAAAGGCTAAATGGGAAGAAAGGCATGATTTCAGCCTTCCACCTCACCTCACTTTCTAGGCCTCTCTATGCCATTTACTACATTTGCCATTCTTTGGAATTTCTTATTTCATGTTTTCTACTTGCAAATCACAAATTCATACTTCCCCTATGCAGTGGCGGTGCTCCATTCTATCAGCCAAATGTGCTCATCTTTACTGTATTGAAGATCTTGTTCAACCACAAAGTGCTTGAGGATAATTGGTCAAAAGGTGAACTTATCCTCAAGGCATTGTACTAGGATCTTTCAATGCATTAATCTCAATATCAAAGAAAAGAAACTTTGAATAGAAACATTTTTATTTTTGTACAAGCTTGAGGGAGAGTATTGTGGCTACACATCCAATATCCATTTTAAATTTGTCGAAGGAAAGTATCATAAATATTAGGTTTACCATCATAACCGTGTGGACTCAAGTCTAGTCCAAGAGTCATGCATTAAGAACTTCTCTTTCATATCGGTATGTCAAATTGTAGTTCATTAAAATGCTCTAACTGAATTGCTTATGGATTTCTGTTTCTCAATCCCTTATTCATAACAAAACCTTACCTTCATAAAAGTATGATACCAGAATCAAAAGTAAATAATACAGAAACCATGAGTCAATGTTTCACACCCGAGGAAAAATAGGAAATGTAACTTTATGAGTTACATTCAATATTTTTGTGCAGAAAGGGCTATCAGATTGTAGTTAACATTACGAAAACAAAAACCTTTTCGTGAATGCTCCAAAGAAGAAAAAAATTGAATAACATATAGAACTTATGCTAGTATCACCAGGAATGACTCAAACAGCATATTAGAAAACATATGAAGATTGCAGATGTACAGTAACTAAAAATTCAAGAAAACCATAAAAAACAAATCAAATAAAGAACTCAAGTATCCATAAGCACAATAAGAGCCTACAAAATTTCCATAAACAACAAGATTTCTAAACCTCATATTGCATCATGCAAGTACAAAGCAAAGCGACTTGAATGTCACAGAGCTATGAAAGAGCTTTCCAATGAGTAGAAATAATAGCAACTATGAGTTATGAGTGAAAAGGTTATGCTCTGCACAATGCTCAAGAACTGCCTACATTAATATCCCTTGGTTAGAGGAACTTGCCCTTGAGTTCCATTCGACTGTGAACCTCCACAATGCTCCTTCATTAATTCGCTTCGGATCCTCTTTGGGAATCCATGAATTTTTTGAGTCTGGCATACCTCTCCACTGGACCAAATATTGGGTATAAGATCCACACTGAGTAGTGATGTTCCTAACCTGTTTAGACAATTGGGTCTCCCATTCGCTTTCTATGGAAGCAGAACCCTCATGATGCTCATAGAAATTGGAAATATTTAAGACAAGGGAAATACCATAGCCTTCTGGCAGCTGCTTGATTTTGTAGAAGTTGTCACCTATCCTTTGGAGCACCCAACACAGACCAATCTTCTTATATTTCAGCTGATGGGTGTCTTTTAGGAAGTGCTCTTGCCGCAGGTATACCATCACCAGATCACCCTCGAACTCGTTTTCTTGTTAGTGTAGATCAGCATCAGCCTTATACCTCGCGTAGTTCTCCTGTGGCTTTTCCGATACTTGCTTATGGACCTCTTGAAGATGTTTTGTTAAGGCTTCCACATCATCACTGATCTGCTCCTTTTCAGGAAGAGAAACTAAGTCCAACATATTTTTTGCAGATTGTCCATACACATTCTCGAAGAGGGATAGCCCGACCTATTGATTGACAGTTCTATTGTAAGCAAATTCAGCTTGTGGTTGGATTTGGTCACATGTCTAGGCTTATCTCCACCAAGACTCCTTAATAGGTACCAAAATCTGATTTACGACTTATGTTTGTCCGTTTGTATGTGGGTGGTAGGCACTAACATAGTGGAGCTTAGGACCAAAGTTCTTCCAGAAAATGCGCCAGAAATGACTCAGTACGTGTGTCCCTGTATGAGGTAAGTAGTGGGGATATCCTCAGATCTAACCACCTACTTGAGGAATAGGTCGGCTGTGTGCATAGGTGAGGAAGACCCATCAAAGGTGTTCTTGCAGGGGATGAAATGCACCATTTTGAGAAACGGTCCACCACAAGAAATATGGAGTCTCACCCCTTGGCTGTGTGAGGAAGACCCACCACAAAGTCCATATTGACATTAGTCGGAGTAACAGAGATGGGTAAATGGGTGTATGGCTAAATGGTTAAATAAACTGATATTCTAAGACACATCCTTGGCTAACTAGCAAACTCTGCACCTTTCCCCAAATCGAATAGCATCTCGATTGAGTGGGGGCCACAAGTACTTTTCTTTTGCAAGTGAATGGTCTTATCTCACCCGAAGTGTCCACTAAGAACCCCACTATGCAACTCAGTAATAATTTTGATGAGAAAGCACCTCTTTGGAATGCATAATTGGGTTTGGAATGCATAATTGGTTTCCCTTAAAGAGGCAACACATAGTTAGAAGAGGCATTTTCCTTTCCCTGCATACAATGATCAACACTGGTACAAAAGTAAGGGTCGATGGCATATAACTTGGGTAGAATTTCGAACCATAGTTGTTGGAAAAGCCTGGGAACCCGAATCGTTTCAGGAACCCGAATCGCGGAATTGCGCCTGACTAGAAGTTTCCCATTGTAGGAATCGTTGTCCATACAATAGGAATCGATGGGAACGAGATTCCCAATTTTCAGGAATCGAGTATCAATCAGAATAGGTCCAAGTTTCATAAACATGCGGAATCGAGTTTCCATCATCTATGGAAACGATTTTCCGACATATGCGGAATCGAGTTTCCATCATTTATGGAGTCGTGATTCTAACATATTTGGAATCTAGTTTCCATCATCTATGGAATCGTGTTTGTACATGGATTAGAGATCTTGGCTGTTTTGAGATCGAGAATTACAATAGCATAATCAAGTTTCTGACATCACTTGATTCGAGTTTCTGACATATGTGGTACATAGATATGTTGTGTAGAATTGTCAGTCCATGTGTGTTGCTTTATATGTTATTAAATGATTTCAATATTTTATAGGCATTTAAATTGGAGGCGAATAAATAAAATTAGTATTATTAATAACCACTTTACATTCAGTATTTCAATATTTAAGCAATGTTGCCAGCTACACATGGTGTAAGATCACTTAAGCAGTCTTTTCAGATAACATATGAACAAGATTAAGAAACCAAGTCAGTTTACATCACCGCAAATATAAAGAACATTATTTTATAGGCATTTAAATCAGGAAAAAAAGGTAAAAATAAAATTACTAATAACCATTTTACAATCAGTAGTACAATACTAAGCAATGTTGCAAGGTGAGACGTGGTGCAAGTTCACTTAAGCAATTCACATAACTATGAGCAAGGTAAAGAAACTATATCAGTTTACATTAACGCATATATAAGAAACATAATAAAGATAACTAAAAAAGCAACACAATCTCATTAAATTCCTCCTAAAACACATGCCTTATAAATAATAATACCCCCTTCTAGTACACATGCTGCCTAACACTATCGTTTGGGATCTTAAAGCATGATATCCACTAGAAAATAAAACACTACTTTTGTGGTTATTATTTCCAAGAAACCAATGTTTTATACGGTGTAGATGATTCAAAACCCTGACGAAATGAGTTCCATTACTTGTAGAATTGTGTATCATTTTAACATAGACTCAAGATTTAAACCTCACTAGAAGCCAGATTCAATCTATTTGGGAGCATCGAGATTCCGAAATTAAGGAATCAAGATTCTAAAACTAAGGAATGGAGTTTCCTTGGTTCTGAAAAATATTTTTAAAAGAAGGGTTAAATTGAGATTCCAAAATACAGGAATCGAGTTTCCTTGGTTCTGAAAATAGGCTTCCACATATGTGAGGAATCGAGATTCCGAAATTAAGGAATCAAGTTTCCTATGTTGCAAAAAAATGTTTCCACCTAGGTACAGAATCGAGATTTCGAAATAAAGTAATCGAGTTTCGTTGGTTCAAAAAAGGGGTTTCCGTGGACTTTTCCTTAACGGAAACACGAAACCGGGTTTCGGAACCGGAATTGCAGGGTCCGAGGAGAGATTCCGGCAACTATGTTTGGAACCCAACCACTAATGTAGCAAGGTTACCTAGCAAGCAAGACCTTCTACTCAAAACATCGTGGCCTTCCTCAGGGTTCCAGAATCCAGACTTATGATGAATAGTGAATGTGAACCCCTGCAACCAGGCAACCCACTTAGCAAGTCTGTTGCTCATTCTTTTGAGCACTAAAAACTTTTGGGGCCTCATGATCATGAAATAGAACAAAACTCCCTATAGAAGGTGGTAAATCCACAAACACTCTCCTAACTTAAGAAACGGTCTTCGGTGTTGGCAACTTTGTGATAGCGTGAATCATTTCTTGTTAAACCTTGACACTATACACTGATACGATGAACCCCAAGAATATGACATTATTAGTCATGAAGGCAAACTTCTTCAGATTGATAAGAGCTTCTCTTTTTTTAGAGCTTCCATCACTCACCACATGCAGTCCAAGTGCTCGCTATTGGTCTTACAGTAGACCATTAAGTACACAACCATGAACCTCCCAATAAAGGTGCTAGGAGCATTTCAAAGACCAAATGGTATCACCAGCTAGATCCTATTTGGTCTTCAATGTAGTCTTCCACTCTGTCTCCCGGCCTCATCAAATCCGGTGATATCCATTTCGAAGGTCCATTTGTGAAAAAACTTTCGACCCTGACAGCTGATCGAGCATGTCATCAAGGTGGGCTATAGTGAAGCGATACTTCATAGCGATCTTGCTAATGGCTTGGTTGTCTACACATCGCCAGAACCCATCTTTCTTCTATGCGAGGAGTCCGGGGACAGAACAAGGGCTTAGACTTTCCCTCACACGCCCCTTCTTCAGTAAGTCAAAAATTTGCCAATGGAGTTCTTAATGCTCTTTGGGTCTAATCCGATAGTAAGGAAGATTAGGCAAGCTACCTCCAGGAACAAAGTTGATACGGTATTGGATCTGTAGGAAGGGTGGCAACACATCAGGCAGTTCACCCGGTGTACATCTAAAAATGCTTCCAATAATGAACCTAATTTGCACAGGAATTTCAGTATTTTGACTACATTCTTTGATCACGAGAGCAAATATAACGCCTTCCTCCTCACTCTATTTTAAGCATCGATTATAGAAACTATAACCTCACCTCCCCTCTCTTAGTATCAGGTGGGTTATTTTTTAAGGCCCACAAGGTCACTTAGGTGCCCTCATGCCAAAAAGTGTAAGTATTCTATCAGCCTGGATGAGTAACATCCTGATTGTACTGCAATGGACAGCCCAACAAAATGTGGCAAGTATCCGTGGAGCATGTAGCACTAGGCAGAGTCCTCATACCTCTTCCCAATTGAAAGTTTTATAAGACATCGCAAAATTAACAGGAGTTCTAATTCCTTTCCGGAACCACAAGTTCTTGTATCGGTGCGGTGCTTGTCACACTTGAGTTGCAACTTATCCACCATCTCCTAGGACATCATTTCCTGCAGTTCTCCCTATCAATGACGATGATGCAGACTTTGCCCTGTGTTGCACACCTCATTGAAAATATATTAGTTCGTTGCCATGGCTCCTCAAGCTTTTGGGCTCAGTCAGCAGTTTCTGGAGGACTAGGAATTCAACCTAATTGGGGTATAAATCAACTCTCTCCTGGTCCATCCTCGTGATAGTTATCACACTCCTGCTTCGAGTCTATCCTCAGGGCAATATTTGAGCATGCCTGCTCTCACCAAACCTAAAGCATTTGATGTTCTGACACCAGCTTTGGGTAGGTCGATTGGAAGTGGCTCGGCAGTTTACCTTCTTATGGTTCCAGGTTTGGTGCCTGCTGGTTGGCCCCATGCAATGGAACTAGAGCTCGTTCAAATGAGCACCCTGTAGTGCTTCTATTTACCTTCAATCGGCTCTAAGGGCAAACTAGTCGGTTTCATACGCACTGAGCAAGCGCCGCATCAAAAGCTTGTCCTGGATTTACACTTTCACGCAACTAACTTATATAGCCACCAATTGTTCATCCAATTCCCTAGTATTGTTACGACTGAGTAGCTCATAGAACTCCTCTTTGTAGTCATGTCAGGTACTCTCCTTCCGTCTCAGATGGTGGAGTATCTAATAAAGGCTTTGAGTATAGTCAATTGAGAAGTATTTCTCGTCAAGTCAGGATGAATTACCAAATTGCAATTTTAGCTTTTCTGCTTCTGCTCCCTGGCTATTTGGACTTGTTGCCACCAGATAAAAGCCTGGCCCTTAACCTTCTGCAGCTCAGAGAGCTCCTTCCATTTGAAAAACATCAAACTCGTAGGGATGAAGTTCCATGGAAATCAGGCACATCGACACTAACATCTCAATTTGACCCTTCCAATGCCCTCCCCCTCACTAGTCGTTCCTCAAGAGGAAGTTCAAGATCCTTTCCCTGGTCATGAAGAGGAGCTTATTTCCTTCCCTGATTATGGAAAGGGTTTTCTCTAGGGTTCAGACTCGTCACTTCAACGATCGATCCCAATAAGAGTGGGTTCGGTGCACCTCACGCCCAGTTCCTCGAATCCTCTCATCAGCTCATTGAAAAGCTCTTACATCCATCCCATCCACCATCACAGCGTCCTCAAATAGCTATCGTCTAGAGCGCCTAGGAGGCGACCTGCTCTTATACCAAACAATGTAAACAAAACAAAGCGAAGAGAAACAAGAAGAATATTAATGGGTCAATCAAAATTGGTAGAAGCTTACAAGCCGAGCTCCAATGGCTACTTTTGGTAAAGACCAGGAACACAAGCATAAAACCCATAACTGACCTCAGCCTACATCACAGGACATATATAGACCATCCCTATCGTAGACACAATCTGGACTGTCTATTACAAACTCAAAATCAGAACTGTAAATAGAACAAAAGAAATGGAGAAAGACAAATGGGCCCTTGAATAAAAAAAAGACAAAACTACTCTTACATTCACGAAATGAACCTCAGAAAACCATTTTCAAGCCTTAAGAGGCCTTTTTTGACAAAATTGGTTGCCGTCATTGTAGAGCACTGAAAGAGAATTCCAATCCAACGAGTACCAACACTAGAAAGTCTGAGTTACAAGAAAAAAGTTATGCTCTGTAGAAGGCATAGTGCTCAAGAATTGCTTACATCATAACCTCAAGATTCTTCCAATGTACTGAGAAATATCCGAAATTGACAAATTTTGCACCATAAAGTTTGCTATAGTTGCTATATCAGGGGAAGTTTTTACTGCTTAAAACAAAGAAAGCTGCCACTTGTGGAAACTTAATTTTTATAGAAAATGTTATATGTAATGTAGTCCTTCAATAACATAAACTAAGAAACCAATAAAACGTGGCTATTATTCATGTGGATGTGGAACATTTAAATTGAAAAGGAAAACAAGTAGAAACACATTTGGTCTTTATGAGTCTTCAACTAGTACATGTGAAGCATTAGTTGATATAGTCAGTGGTATCAAATGCGGCTGCATCAAGAAGAATGGCCCATGGCCACATCGCTCTGGTTTGCCCAAGCAAGCATAAATGATGCACCCTCCTAGGCAGTCCATTGACTACATAGGAAGTCAAGCCTATGCAGCTGCATCTAGCAGCCCTGCTCGTGGATGAAAATACAGCCCACGAGCAGTGCTATTTTGGTCTTTTACCTCCTAGAGAAAGGGGGGAAGTTTGGAGTCTCTAAACCTTCCAAAACCTCGTAGAATCAATTTTATTGTTCCAAGTTTGATTTTATGAGCAAAACTCGTACAAGTTTTCGGGCAAATCTAAGTGGATTTTGGGCTCACTTTGGAATAATTTCTAGTGCACAATATTGACATATCTACCTATTGATGATTGGAAAGGCAATTGAATCAAAAAACCTTAATTTATTTCAAGATGTGGTCCAGATGAAAACTAAAATCAACTTTCCAAGTTGATTCAGCATTCATAAATTTCAAGTGCTTAGTATCTTGACATTTTATATTGTTTTATATAGAATTTGATAAATGGCTCGGACAATTTTATTTTACATGCTATCTAGATTACAAATAGAAAATGTCTATATTCATCTATCAATAATGGGGACAACAATATACCAATAAGTACTAAATTACAATACCTACGATCATATAGATCACATATTTGCATTATTTCTTGTATTCTTATAAATTTTATAAATATATTTATTGCCAGGATAGGAACAGATGGGCCCGCATCGTGGCTGCATCAGACCACATTGCGCATTTGACCCCCCTAGCGCCTCAAGCCACATCATCCCACATTAGATTACCTTGGGTATAGTGATTTTCAATGCAACACATATAGCATAACCTTTTATGCATGCCATTGGGAAATTGGGTCGGTATTAGTAATCATCATGATACATGTTTATTTGGTAAGCCATAACATTGACATCCCTTTACAAACTCCGAATGAATCGTAGTTGCCATCCCAAGAAAGAAGCGGCCTAGGAAGTATGATGAAGCCCAAGGTAGTTGTGGTTGCCACTAGTTATCAATATGTTGATTCAAATGCAGTTGAATCTTGTTGATGATTGACCATTATATGCCACTCTTCTTCAAAGCCTTAATAGCTTCAAATCACTAACAAAAGTCAGATTTCCACTCATTAAATATGATCCAAGGTCTGAAATTTACTGTAAGGATTTTGATAACCTGTCATATGCCATATGGATGCCTCAAATTCAGCAGATCATAAGCAATCTCCTCTTAAGACTTTGTCCTGATTAGCTTGTATTGTCTGCAAGTGTGTTCCATCAATTAAAGCTACAGAAGCCTGTGCCCATAAATACTTTCAACCAAGTAAAGTACATCTCCACGAACTCATCATTGCTAAGAACATCTAAAACATAAAATATATTAGAGAGACAAGTTGTACACCTTCATAGCGCCATATATATATATATATATATATATATACACATATATTTATTCTAATTATCCTAGCCCACTGCTTTGTGGCAGTAAATATATCCTGTTTTGTATTTTCTTCCATATGACAATCCCACCATCCTCTTAGCCATCCTGTAAATCCACAAATAATTGCTTTGGCTATTTTTTGGTCGTGATTTCCACTTATTTTGCACACAAAATTCCTTAGGACTCTATCCAATAGAACAGCCTCTTCTTCTAATAGTACACTACGAGTAAAAAATAGAAAAGAAATAACAATAGATAATATAGAAAAGCAAATACATAATTGGAATATTCTTAAAGTTCCAGCTTCAGACATTTATAAAAAAGGAACTTTTGAATTCAAAATAAGTTTTGCCATTAAAACCGTAGAACAGAGCATTTCTATCACCAATGAGCCAGATGTTTGCCAACTACTTTCAAATAGAATGATACAAGACCTTAAGACTAAGGATTACAAATATCTACATATAGGACTAGTCCAAGTTGCGATAAAACCTTTAACTCGAATCGGTTTAAACAACTCAGTCCTTCTGTGTTTAAGAGACGAGCGTCATAACAAATTTTCTGACTCTATGTTAGGAATAGTAGAATCTAGCCTTTGTAATGGACCTATATATTTTAATTGCTTCCCAAATTTTTTATAATTGTTCAGGCGAGAAGGTTATCTCTTGTGCCTGTTGTCTAATTATTTGGTTTGGAGTTAATGGTGACGTTGCCAGGGCCTTTCCTGGCACAGGAACTATTTCCATTTTTCCCTTTCCCTTGTTTGGTGTGACTAACCTCTTGCCGGTTTGCCCCATCTTTTTGCGGAGAAAGTCAAAACACGATTAAAAAATAAATATGGAGGAATAATCCCTTATTCTTTATATACATTGGGAGAACTATCAGCTGGTGCAGAAGGCCTTGCTCTCTGTACAAATTTAAAATTAAAAAGGCAGCTAAAAAAACAAAGGATAACTGGAAGGAAAGAGTTGGGAGACTTTTGCGAACAGTTTGGATTTAATACTCTGCTTTCCTTCAAAAATTCTGATCAAAGAAAAAATAAAAATAAAAAATATAGCAATAGGCCAGGACCCAATAAGACTTCTGCTAAGGATAGATTTTCAAAAAAAATTTCCCCAAGAAATAATTTTAAGCGGACCAGGGGCAAAAGGAAAATACCTGTTTGCTATGTGGCAAAGTAGGCCACTATAAGAATAAATATAGAATAAAGAAGAAAATAGCTGCTTTACAAATAGATGATGATATTAGAGATCAGCTATTTAGTATATTACAAATAAATGGAGAAACTTCAGATAGTTCATGTAGTTCTGAATCTGAAATGCTAGTTGGAGAAATAGAAAATGAAGATTTGATTCTCAGCAATTCTGACTCAGATCAAGACAATACTGATACTAATTGTTTCTGCAATACCCTTTCTAGGGAAGAAAATCTAATCATAGAAATAATAGATAAAATAACTGATCCAGAAACTAGACATGAAGCGTTGATACAATATATAAACCACTTACATGTGACACTTGCAGAAACTAGAGAATAACTTCCACTCGTCTACACAATAGTTGGGCAGAGAGTCCCAGTTACAATCACACATAAATCACTCTTCTAATGGAAATATGATCTGGGTGGCTGGATACACCACCAGATATACAATAGAGGAGAGGTAAGGTTGCAGAGAGAATGCCCGAGAAGAAAACTTAAGGTCACAAATAAAAGAGAAGACTGAGGGAGAAAACTCTCGGTGTTGAATGAATGAGCTTTTGCCTCCTTTTATAGCTGGCGGACGTCAAAGACTTATTTCAAGTCCGCTTAGTTGACAAGACCAAAAGGTATGAACAGGGAAAAGTAGATGTCGGTGATAAGACAAAAAGGTCTGAACAGTAAAAGTAGATGTCAGTGATAAGACAAAAAGGTGTGAACAGTAAGAGTAGATGTCGGTGATAAGACAAAAAGGTGTGAACAGTAAAAGTAGATGTCAGCAGCTTTTATGATTTTGTCAGCTGGTGGTTTCTTATACTATTTGTTTGACAGGACTCGTGTGCTTTTGGATTGCAGTCGCTTCGTCCTGAGTATTTGAGATGGCCCGAACTTTTACGTCTTCATCCTCTGTGAGATAGCCCGAACTCTATAACTTCATTTTCTTGTGCATAATCTTCTTCATTTTGGGTGGATGTCGACATTGCTTCCTCTTCTTCTTCAAACATTTGTACTAACTTCCTTTTAAGTTCTTCCTTTGTAGCCATAGGGTTTTGCTGGCGCAACTTATTTAGATAATCTGACATATTAACTCTTGCTTCAGAGGGTGAGAAGGGTACTTTTTTCATTTTCATATTCTCTGGATCGAGGGTTTTGTTTTCATAAACATCCCACCACTTTATATATATTTGTCTACCAAATTCTATGATATACTCCCAATTATTTGTATAATCTTCTGTTATATGATAGGACCATTTCATGATCCTTGGTATTTGATATAAAGACATAAAATACATATGCAGATCAATTCTAGTATCATTATTATTATAGTCTATAAACTTCCTTTGAGAAGTTTGAATATTAGGTGGCAATATTTCAGTTCCTGATCCCCATAGTTGGAACCAATTCTTGAACCAATTTGGGAATTCCCCTATTGTTGGTATTTTTATTTGGATGAACCATGTATGGGAATTATTATTATTTTGAAAGGCAAAGACTTTATGCCAGGCTTCAATGTATTCAAAGTATTGAAAATATTTATTATTAAACCCTTCTGATTGCAATTTTCTGGGTTTCAAAGGGTCCATACCCCATTCCCTATATGAAATTATCTAGCGTATTTAGAATTTGAGTATGCTATTATATTAGTATTTTTCTTATAAAAGTGGACCATGGTAACCGACCCTGTTTCAAGGAGGATGGCTTCATACCATTCTCGGGTTTTATCATTATTGGTTGGATGTAAGTGATTATTTAAATAAATAGTCGCTACTTCATATGGGTCTTTATCTTTATAAATATCTTCTATCATAATAGTCGGTATAAAAGAAGTTTCTAAGAACCTACTTTTCTCCCCAGCTGAATCTGTAGCTATTGGTATAGGATCAGGTGAGAAGGTTATCTCTTGTGCCTGTTTTCTAATTATTTGATTTGGAGTTAATGGTGAAGTTGCCAGGGCCTTTCCTGGCACAGGAACTATTTCAATTTCCCTTTCCCTTGTTTTGTGTGACTAACCTCCTGTCCCCCCTTGCAAAAACTCACGAGTTAAGAAATCAGGAAGGTAGTTAGTAGTGCCTTTAATATGTTCAATCTCAAATTCAAAAGAAGAGAGTATACCTTGCCAACGTGCAAAAATTTGTTCAAAAACAAGATTTTTGACGTCTTTATCAAGAATATCTTTAGCAGTTTTGCAGTCAGTTCGTATGAGGAATTTTTTATTGAGCAAGTCACTCTACAATTTGGTGTCACAGTGGACAATAGCGAGAATTTCTTTTTTAACCGTGGAGTAGTTTTGCTGTGTCTGGTTCCAAGCTTTAGAAGTAAATCTAACCAATTGTTCTGTATCTAAAATTTTTTGTTTTAATATTCCACCCTAACCTAATTCTGAAGCATCACACTCAATTATTTTGAAAGCAGAAGGATTTGATAGTGTAAGACATGGTAATTCTTTGGCTTTGAGTTAGAAGGACATAATGTAAAATTCGAATTTCTCGAAAAACCCAAAGTACGAGAAATCAACAATATTAAAAAAACAATCTCTAATAAAGAAAAATTCTTATATTATCTCAAAGAAGAAATAAAGTATAAGACAATAGAAACCAAACTATTGCTACCTAATAATAAAAAGATAATAGAAGATATTAAAAGTAAATATAGAAAAAGCTCTTCTCCTTGGAGCTGCTCAGCATTCTATGTGGAAAAAGCTTTTGAAATAGAAAGGGGGGCTCCACGTTATATTGCTAAAAAAGACAGATATGAAACTGCTTTTAATGTCCCTTTTGGGCAATATGAATGGAATGTAATGCCATTTGGACTTAAAAATGCTCCTTCAGAATTTCAAAATATTATGAATAGCATTTTCAATCCTTACATAAAATTTATGATTGTTTATATCAATGATGTATTAATATTTTCTGAAAACCTGGAACAACATTTTAAACACTTAAATATTTTTGTCAAAGCAATTAAGATGGCTGGATTAGTTGTTTCTGCTAAAAAGATTAGTCTTTGTCAAACAAAAATAAGATTTCTAGGGCACAATAGTTTTCAAGGAAGAATAATTCCAATTGATAGAGCTATTGAATTTTCCAATAAATTCCCAGACATAATCACAGATAAGACTGAGCTTCAACGATTTTTGGGTTGTCTTAATTATATATATATATATATATATAGATAAGACTGAGCTTCAACGATTTTTGGGTTGTCTTAATCATATATATATATATATATATATATATATATATATATATATATATATATACATCGTGTATTAGTATTTAGTACACAACCAAAGATATGACCAACCCAAATTCCCAAGGACAAACATAGAACTTCATCACATATATGTCATATCAGAAACCAGTACTCAACTGAATAGTTCATAAGAACAACTAGGAAAATCATGAAAACCAGTAATGTGTTCCAACATGATATCTTCATGGACTTGAAAGTCATACTTGAAATGATTGCCCTTGTCTCTCATGTTATTCCATTGATAAAATAGCTCAGTTGCATAGCTTTCTCAATTTACATTATTCATGAAGATATTAGGTATACACATCCATTTATGAGCAACAACTGTCCACGAGTAACATCTTTCTTCATTTCTAATGATAATATCTTTTACATGCATTATATCTTTCACAAGATTCAGGATATAATGTGCCAATGTGAATATTTTGGATCTATATTTTGTGATTATCATGCAAGAGCCACAGTGGTTAGCAATCTGTCCAAAGCTGCCTCCAAGACCTCCTTAGGCAACCGTTTTATTTCCGTTGCCTAGAATACCCAACAAATCAATGAGCAAAGCTTCGATGCCAACAGAGTTTGTAACCCAGTAGCTGCATCCTATAGTATATCTATATTAAACAAAGATTCTACGAGACACCACATTCATAATCCTAAAAGTACCCATCTTGTATGTGCATATACTTGAAAGATACCTACTCATCCTAGATCTTTCAAGACGCATCTTCCGTGACAGTGGCCAACAAGTGCCATACTAATTAAACTCAAGGGATATTAGCAATCCAATCAGAAAGTTCATGTCCAAAACAAGACTAAACTGAATAGACAAGTAAGGCGTGTAGGCACATTGTAAGAAATTGCCAAATAATAACAATAGCTAAAACAAGGAACACCTTGTTTTCTTTTTGATAATTGAGGCATAGCTATTCATAACCTTCTCACATCAACACTAATGGATATAACTGTGAAGACTAATTACAATTAACTATGTGCTTATTTAGCCTAGGGATATAATCCAATAAGATCTTGTTCAATGAATTCTATGCAACAGTAACCAGTGGAAGATCATTACATAAAAAGATTCAAACCTTCATATATACTATATGTTAGCATGTAGCCTGATAAAACAGTGTAAGCCCAATGGCCCAAATTCAATTTAACAGCTAGCATAGTTGCTCCCTATTTGATTTTTACTTGTTTTTTTTTTTCTATAAATGTGATAAACCTCAAATTTTTGCTGAAATTGCACCTAACCTAGGCACACCAAAAAAAATGCAAAAGAGAAAAACAAAACACCCCCTTATCGGTGAATGCTGGCCATACATATCGGCCTTGGTAGTTTATTTTGGACCATTGGGCTCATACCATTCCATCAGCCTACAAGCTAACAAAATATTCACACAAACTCACATGCACATGTGCACATGCACATGTGCACATGCGCACGGGCACGTGCGCGGGTACGCGCACGCACACACATAGAGATATATTTGTGCTTGCATGCATGTGTGTATGAAAGAAAATCCTATAAGCCAATTGGCTTGTAATATAGCATAAGCCCATTGGAGCTGGAGGGGTTTGTTAGACCCCAAATTTAGCACAAATGCTCATCTCATACCTAGGCAAGCAGGAAAGAAAAAAGACTTTGCATAATAAAGGTTCAAATGAATCTGCCATTTTTGACGAACACGAGCTGTCCATTTGATGAACAGCTGATCCAGGTCTTCAAGAACCCAAAATCAAGTTTTTTTAGATTGTTTGTTTTTCTAATCAAATAGATATTTGGATGTAGAATTTGCAACAAGAATTGAAGCCCTTACAGATAATATTGTGGGACATTGCATAATAATATCAAAAAGAAATTTTCCTGCTCATATACTCATGAACAACAATATGGGTATTACAAAAGACAACAAAATTATTTTACATACAAAATGAACAGCTTGCATCGGTTTAACTAACAAGTTCCAATATCATTTTTTAAGGTATTCACATTCACAACGGAATATTGTACATTAGTGAACACAAGGGCTTAAAGAGGCATACTAACAAGTTTTATTAGGTTTCTTCATTGCGAGAAGAATTCAAACTAGGAGCTATGGTTCAGATGATCATATTACGCACTTAGTATGCATAACAAACCAGAAATTAGGGAACACTAATTATGAGCAATAAGAAACCACATTAAAGAAGCATGACTATTTCATAACTCTCAATAAACCAGTAAATTAGAGAAGGCCGATCCATAATTGGCAGTTGTTATCAAAGAAATGGGGAAAAAACTTAATAAAAAATGCTTAAGTATTATTGCAATTAAGACCTTTTAAAGAGGAAATGAGATGAATCGTAAAGCAAGAAGCAAGAAAAGGCCAAAAATTAAAGGATTGTATACTATGAGACCATTTACCATTGTTACAAGGAGGTCACAATCACTACTAGCCATTAGGCTTGTGGTGTGTCTCCAAGTTTGAGAATTTTTTCCTTTTTAATCTTTGAGTCTAGTTAATGACACATCTAAAACCACCCAATTTAAAATATGACAGACAAGGGTGATTGTGACCTCCTTGTAAAAATAAATGGTCTTTGTGCAATCTTTTCCAAAAAATAAAGATAAACTGTGAACAAGAATAATTTATTGTGTACCAGGTGATATGTAAGGCCGGCGACTAGCACCAATATTTGAAATGCGGATAACGAACTTTACAAATGGAGGCTGCTCCTTTACCACTCGACTGGGCTCTGGAAAAAGGCGGATGTAGAGATATCGGCTCTTCTCAATTGATAAGTGCCTATATAAATATAGAACCACCAAAAAATGTCTAAACAAGAAAACCACGACACACGCACAATGCATGCACGACTGCACGCACACAACGCGCCCGTGCACATGCACACACAGGAGATAGCAAGGAACAAAAAAGAGAGATAGGCATGCATAACGAGAGGGGATAATTGAGAAGGATAATAATAAAGCCAACATCGACGAAGAGAATGATCGTAACAACCAGAAACCGAAGAGAGATAGATAGAGAGACAGACAAACTAACAGTAAGAAAACCAACAACAGGTAGAGGGGGGAGAGGAACATAGTAATATAAAGAAAACCAACGAGAGAGTAATAGCAAGAAAATCAACAAGACAGAGTAATACAGAAAACAGCAATTGTAAATGGATTGAACATATAAGATACTGAGGGCACGAACCAGTTCCAGAGGCCGACTTTGAAAGGATCAGACCTTCTGTAAGAGCATGGCCCCCATGTCTCAATCTTCCATTGAGCCAGCCTCGATATCGTCTCCACTTTCGAGTCGGTCATCATTCTTCTCTCTTCTCTTCTAGCCAGAGAAAACACTATTCCACAATCAAACAGGGAAGAAGAGAGATGGCACTGAGTTTCGAGGCCTCCAAGCCTCGATGGCCCAAAAAATTAGGGAAGAAGAAAGATAGCACTCAAGCTTCGAGGCCTCCAAGACTTAATGGCTGAAAAAATTACAAAAAGAAAAGAAAAGCACAGAGGGCACCTTCAACCAAAGGGACTTTGTTCTGAAACTGGAACTTTGTTCCTTCTTTTGCTTAAAGGAACTTTCCTCATTTTCCCATATGGTCAAAAGACAGTATGCTCCCCCGGGAGCATACCCAAAATTTCTGTGCTCCACTGGGACTATATCCATTATTCCTGACCATATCCAATATTCCCACCACAATTATTAAGATTAAAAACCAAAAAAACTTAAAGAGCACGTTTACTGTGCTCCGTGAGGTATACTCCCTCGTTCATACAATCTGCTTGGAAGGACTTTTTCAATCTAAATTTGGCCGAAGACAATGTTTCATGCGGAGCTGGACAGGATTTCTACAATATGCGATTCCAAAGGGTATAAAGCATCCTTAAAGATGGTTGTAAATAGGTGTTTTATCTAAAAACAATTGAAACTAGCTGTCCAATTTTATTTTTTTTGGGTAATTAACGGTCCAAATATTTTTTTAATAGAATTATTGTTTCTAATTTTTAAATTTCATTTATTTTTCATATTCATGATCATGTTAGAGATTACATGTCCTTAAAAATTAAGTCCAAAAATCTATCTTAATAATAGATTTTTAAGAAGGGACTCATTTCTACATAGACTCATAGAAACCATATCTTTTTTATAACACCACCTTCGTCACTATATGATTCTTCAAAAAAAAAAAAAATTGAAATTTGAGTTTTCTAGATCTCACCCTTTAAAAATTGGATAATTTCTATTCAATCTAAAAACATTATTTTTTTCAAGTGCATAGAGGGTGTAATTAGGATTTTTTTTTTAATTGAAGGTAATCTATATGTTAAAGTCCTCATGCCGGTGAGCATCCTAAGAAATATGCCTTTTTAAGCTTTGTCATTTAAAAAAAATATAGTCCTCATATTTTGATTTTTGAACATAGGCCATCTAAATTTCTGACAGTCATATCTAGGTGTTGGACCTCCATGGCAGGTTTTATGCACCTAGTAGACAAGTGACTTACTTGATGATTATCTTATCTAGAGTTCATCCCAAATCAATATTTTATGTATAAAAGTGATGCGGAGCGGTGCCATTTATTGATTGATCATCCTAAACTTAAAGGGGTTTCTCAATTACTAAAGAGACTTGGAGAGGTTTCCTATCTCTTTTTCAAAAATATTTGCCATTAGTTAGTTTGGTTTAAAATGACATCCCTAAGTTAACCTCCTCAACATCCACTTCAAGGGAGTTGGGAGTTGGCTTAGTGATGGTGACAACTCCCTTAAGGCACGTTCGGTTGGTGTGTAAATATTTTCATGGAGAAATATTTCTCTAGAAAAATATTTACATATGTAAATGTTTCATAAGAAAGCTTTTGTAAATTTTATTTTCTCTATATTTCTTAATACGTTTTAAAAGCAATATGCAATGAATTTCATATGTTTGGTATTTAAATATATTTTGTAAATATATAATTATATACATGTATTATTTAAATATTATAAAAAATTTATTTATTTAAATATTGTATATTAAATATTATTGGACTATTATTTATAAATTAAAGATAAATTCATATGATAAAATATATTTATATATTTTCTATTTATATATATTATAAAAATATATATTATATTAAAAATAACACAAATAGATTAATAATATATATATATATATAGGCGAGGCTCTAAACACTCAAATTAAGGCACACCGCAAAAATTCATGAAAAGAGGTTGTTTCGGCGCTGAAAAATCCTCAAATCGATTATTTCGACTTCAAGATGTATGAACAAGAGAAAAAATAAGTTTCAAGTCTTAAAAATAGTGCATCTTATAATGATTTTTTGAACCGTCAATTTTCAAAATTTTCAATTGTTCATAGATATGCTCGATCTACACTATTTTTTAAGCTTGGATGCCGAGTTTTGGGTTTCAGGCCCAAGCCTGAAATTAGCCCAAAACCAGCTCAAAGCCCAAGGCCCTTGGTAGACAATCTTTCTATATTTCCCCTACAGCATAAAACATTTTCCCTTATCTAATCGTTCATTCAGAATGGACTGTTGAGATGGCCCCAATCACAATATCACATCTCTACACCATTTTATTTTATTTAAAAAAAACTATTTTGACACCAAATTTTGGTCGTCCACTCCTCTCTTAAACTCAAAAATATATATATATATATATATATAGGATTAGCCCACTAGCTCATATGAACAAATGAGCCCAACGTCTCATATTGAATCTGGGCCGATCTGACGATCACGGATGTCCGGTAGTGTTTGAATTTTAAAAGATTTCAAGTTTTTTAAATCCAAATTACTTGAAATTTTAGGTGTGTGTTTATCAAAAATAGGTGAATTTTTGAAAAATATCAAAAAAAAGATTTACATGAAATAAATTGATCAAAATACCCTGTAAACATTTTGGGGGGTATTTTGATTATTTTACTTTTCACCAATAATTTTTTTTTATAATGGTTTTAGGTGGCCCTTGATGATAAGAACACACACCTAAAATTTCAAGTAATTTGGATTAGTAGAAAATAAAATAAAATTCAAGAACTATCAGACATCTATGATCGTCAAATCGGCCTAGATTCAATCTGGGCTATTGGGCTTATATGTTCATATGAGCTAATAGGCTAATCTCATCTTTTCTCATATATATATATATATATATATATATATATATATATATATATATATATATATATATATATATATATATATATATATATATATATATATATATATATATATATATATATATATATATATATATATATATATATATATATATATATATATATATACAGTGTTCCTCTTCTTGTGCCTTTGAATCTACAGGTACCTGCGGAGCACCAAGAAACCACCCACCCTCGTACATCTATAACAGTCACAATGGTATTATTGAAACTCGCTTGAACATGAATAACTCCTTTGGGTATTCTACGTCCATTCTTACGTGAACCAGTACGTCCATTTCTAAGCAAACCAATTCTTGGTATAAGTTTTTTCATATTTTATTATCTCATAAATATGAGTCAAAGATATTCGGATATATCCATTTCATGTCAAAAATAGATCTTTATTTGTTGGGCACCCTGTGAAGTCCTCTTTTAGAAATAGAAAAATTACGCCTGTCTCTGTTTATATCTCGGATTGGAATAAATTACTATAATTCATCCTCGCTTACGAATCAGTCGACATTTTTCACAAATCTTACGAACAGAGGCTCTTACGTACGAAACTTAATAGTACACCACTTCTGCGAATGGCTCGTAATGCTCTATATATATATATATATATATATATATATATATATAGGGTTGTGAATGGTGGATTTATTAATTTTGTAGTTTATTTCTTTAAAAAAGTTACCTTGGAGGGGCAAATTTGTAAATACTGCTACAAGGCAAAGGGTACTTTTGTCATCTCCATAAGGGGTAAAATTGAAATTTTAACTAAAAGGCAATGACACTATACAAATAAAGTTTCAAGACACTAACTTCTAAAATAACATTGTACTTTTATGAAAATTTCAAATTTGCTCTTGCTTAATGGTAAAGTTACCTATTTAAATAATTTTTTAGTAAAAAAGTTATCATTGTTTTGATAAATACACTCATCACAACCCCTTGTAACTTGAACCTTTGTATTTTCTTGCTTAATGGTAAAGTTACCTATTTAAAGAATTTTTTAATAAAAAAATAATCATTATTTTGATAAATACACCCATCACAACCCCTTATTGTAACTTGAACCTTTGTATTTTTTAGGGGTTGTGATGGATGTGATAGGTGTATTTATCAAAACAATAAGAGGTTGTGATGGGTGTATTTATTAAAACAATAATTACTTTTTTATTAAAAATTTATTAGGTAACTTTACTATCAAGCAAGAACAAATTTGAAATTTTCACAAAAGTATGATGTCATTTTGGAAGTTAGTGTCCTGAAATTTTATTTGTATAGTGCCCTTGTCATTTAATTAAACTTTCAATTTTACTCCTTCTAGAGATGACAAAAGTACCATTTGTCTTGTAATAATATTTACAAAATTATCCCACAAAAATAACTTTTTTAAAAAAATAAACTATAAAATTAATAAATCCACCCTTCACAACTCTTTGTATCTTGAACCTTTGTAATTTGAAGGGTTGTGAAGTTTAGATTATCCCATATATATATATATATATATATATATATATATATATATATATATATATATATATATATATATATATATATATATATATATGGGATACAAAGATGGTATATAGTAATAAAAGTGAGTAATAGACAAAAAACATAAAATTCATATATAGAAACAAAGAGTCAAGGTAAGGCACTTACATAGATAGTAGTCGTGATAGTAGATAACCATAAGACGTATACAGAAGCACATTCTTACAAGGCACACAACACATAACACACTCTTACAAAGTACACTCTTACAAGGCACTCAACCTAAGACTCTTAAGAAGACTATTGTAGGAAGCTCTGTAACTTTTCTATCTGAAGGTGTCTCTTCCTTTGGTATGGGCTCCCTTTTATAGAAGAGGGAGGGCGAACTTCAAATGGTTTTAAATCGGCAACGACAAAGTAAATATAAGATTCGCACCGACAAAGTAAAAGATGCGCTTTACATTAAGAAAAGTAAAAGATTCTTCTACAGTGTTTTGTCGGCAATAATGGTTTTTATTATAAAGCTTTTCTGGACACGTGTCCTAAATAGTCTGGAGTCGTACCGCCTTTGATTTTTTCTTTCTTTAATTTATTGGGGAAAATATTCCCATACAGTCGTCTCCGTTTGGAGGGTCACAATCTTCTAAATCATTTTTTGAGAAAGTAGGGGTTTGAACTTCATCTTCTTCAAGGGCAAATAATAGCCTTTTTCTAATCTTAGCTTTAGAAAGAGTTGGATTCTTCTGTTGCATTAGTGAAATGTATTTAGAGAATCATATGTCAGATTGTGGCGCAAAATTTCTAATGGCTTTCATATAAATTTTCTCTGGCTCTAGAGATTCATTTTTATAGGCACGCCACCATTTAATTGAAATCTGTTGTTGTAGTTCTGGAATATAATCCCATTGATTCAAATTATCCTCAGAAATTTGGTAGGACCATTTTAAAATCCATGAGACCTAATATAAGACCATAAAATAAATGTGGTAGTCTCCTTTTAGACTATTCTTATTATAATCAGATAATTTTCTATGTGATGCTTGCAATTTTTCAGGTAGTATATGGTTTATTGATCTACTGATCCCTATACTAGGAACCAACTTTTAAACCAATTTGGGAATTCTACTATTTCAGTTCTTTTAAACTGTACGTATCAGCTGTGTGTATGTTTAGTATTCTGGTAGGCAAATACTTCATCCCATGCCTTAATATATTCGAAATAACGATATGATTTGATTTTAAATCCTTTGGTATTCAATACCCTTGGTTTTAAAGGGTTGAGACCCCAGTCTCTATAAGAAATGATTTTATGTATCTGAAATTTTGAATATGCAATTTTCAAGTCATTGTTTCTATAATGGTGTACTATTGACACCGACCCTTCCATTAATATTGTTTCATATCATTTTCTATATCTATTTCCCATATTTGGATGTAGATAGTGGCGTAAGTATAAATTTGCTATTTCAATAGGATATTTTTCTCTGTGCTCATTTTCTATTATGATCAGCAGTATATATGTTGTTTCGAGAAATGGAGTTCTATTTTGGCCTGGAGTGTCGGTGCTCAAAGGGGATTGCTAGGGAGATATTTCAATCTCATGAGCTGGCTTTCTTATTAAAGCATTTGGAGTATATGAGGAAGCCATGGTTTTTCCTGAGCTGGAACTATTTGGAGTCAGATATTTTCCTGAGCTGGAACCTTTTGAAGCCAGGCATTTTCTTGAGCTAGGACTATTTGAAGCCAAAGGTTTTCCTAGGCTAGGGACTATGTCCGTTGGTTGATGTTGGCTTCTCTTTCCCTCCCTATAAAACTCTTGAGTCAAGAAATCAGGAAGATGATTATCTTTACCTTGAATGTGTTCAACATCGGAATCAAAAGAATATAGAATTCCATGCCATCTGGCAAAAATTTGTTTTGCGACTAGATTTTTTACATCTTTTTTTAAAATGTCTTTGGCGGATTCGCAATCAGTTCGGATAAGAAATTTTTTGTTAAGTAAATCACTTTGGAATTTTGTCACACAATGGATTATTGCTAAAACTTCTTTTTTAACAATAAAATATTTCGGTTGAGCTGGGTTCCAAGCTTTAGATGTAAAGCGTATAAGTTGCTCATCATCTTCAATTTTTTGTTTAAGAATTCCTCCTAACCCCAGTTCAGAGGCATCTGCCTCAATTATTTTGAAAGTTGTTGGGTCAGAAAGGGCTAAACAAGATAATTCTTTGGCTTTAAGTTTTAATTTTTTAACTGTCATGGTATGTATTCATGAGTCCAATCTGGATGGTTCTTTTTTAACCTTTAGAATAAAGGTTTAGTATCCAAAGCCAAATCTTTATAAAAATTTGAGATGTAGTTTAGACATCCTAGAAATCTTTGTAATTCCTTTTTATCTTTAATGATATCAGAAAATTTGAAAGCAAATTTTATTGCCCTATCAATAGGGATTATTCTTCCTTCAAAGATATTGTGTCAAAGAAACCTTATTTTAGTTTGAAAAAGGTTTATTTTCTTGGCTGAAACAACCAAACCTACACTCTTTATAGCTTTATAAAAGATATTCAGATGTTTCCAATGCTGGTCAATATTTTTAGAATAAACGAGGACATCGTCAATGTAAATAATAATAAATCTGGTATAAGGATTGAAAATATCATTCATAATATTCTGAAATTCTGAAGGGGCATTTTTCAATCCGAAAGGCATCACATTTCATTCATAATGTCCAAAGGGGACATTAAATACTATTTTATACCTGTCTTTTTCTATTATTTGGATTTGCCAATACCTTGATTTTAAATCAAATTTTGAGAAAATACAGGCATTGACAAGTTTGTCTAAAAGATCATTTTTATTTGGAATAGGATAACAGATCCACTTCAGTGTTTTATTTAAAGATTTATAATTTATAAATAGTCGAGGTGCTCCTCTTTCAATTTCTGAAGCTTTTTCCACATAAAAAGCTGCACAGCTCCAAGGTGAAGAACTTTTCCTAATCAGGTTTTTATTAAGAAGTTCTTTTATCTCAGTTTTACAAATCTTCAAGAGCCTACTGTTCATTTATATAGGTCTGGCCTTAGTACGAATTTTTTGCTCATTAAGGCCAAACTCATACGAAAGTTCTATGATATGTTGCTTTCTATTCCAAAAGGCATTGAGAATGTCAGCACTAACTTCTCTTTTTAATATTTTTCTAAAATTATTGATTTTACCTTGTATTTGAGGTAAAGTTAATTTTTCGTCAATGATCTTATGTTTAACTTCTTCTTTTAGATAGAAGAGGACCTTCTTTTTAGTAGAGATTTTATTTTTAATGTTATTTATTTCATGAACTTTGGGTTTATCGATGAAGTCAAATTTCACTTCATGTCTTTCAATATCAGCTTTTATCCAATTATTATCAATTTTGATAGGGTAGAGCATATTTAAGAAAGGAGTTCCAAGGATGACAGGTTGGCTTAAACCTTTGACTATTATAAAAAGAAATTTAAAACATGCACCATTGTTGCATACTGCTGCATCAGACAGTTTGTAATTTATTATCATTTACTGCCGCATCAGACAGTTTGTAATTTATTATCATTTTACTACCATCAGCACTATTTAACATCTATGTTGTTTTGCTAAAATATTTTATTGAAACCAATGGTTTAAAAAGCGGATCGGTGACCCGGATCGGGCATCTCAAAAACCGATTCGGATCGGGAATCGGTTGAATCGGTCTGATTAAAGCTTCAAAAAAATCCGAAAAAATGATTAAAATTCATTATAAATGTTGTTTTTTAGGAATCCAATAAGAAATGAGGGTACTACATTATTAACTTTCATTTTTCTCATCAATTAGTATATATTGAGATGTTCTTTCCCTGTATAAACTTAAATTAAATATTAAATTTGCATCACATAAAAAAAAATCATAGAATTATCAGGGATAAAATATATAATTATACATGGACTATTATAAAGTGTAGACTAATCAATGAAAGAATGGCCATTAAAATCTCGTTTTGGCGAAAAACCCTAATCCGTTAAAAAAACTCAAATTATTACAGCCTAACTAACTATAATCCAAAATTATTACAACCTAACTAATTATAATATTATATACTAAAATTATAATTATTAGTTTATATTTTATAATTATTTTATTAGATAAATAATAACAAATTAAAAATATTTTAGAATATTATCTAATTGAAAAGTGATTTAAAAATTATTAGAAGAGGCTTCCATATCATATGACTAAAATTAAAAATAAAACCACCAATAAATTCTAATGTAATTATATTAAAAGATTCAAAATAACTTTACCCAAAAAAATGAAAAATAAAGATGCCAAAATTCAAAAAAAAATCCTATCAGTAATATGCACAATAGCTACAAAAAAAAAAAATATTTTAATAAAACCCATCGAAAAAATTAGTTTACTAATAAACATCAAAAAAAATTATATTTGACACACTAAATTAATGAGTGTTATTAATTTATTTTTAAATTTTATATAGCTGTTTATTAGTGCTATTAATTTGACACGCTAAATTAAAACGCTACACATATGGACAATGGCTTGCAATAGTTAATGGCTTGGAAAAATTATACGCCCGTTTTATTAGGTAATGGCATGTGTGACAATGGCTTGCACGCTATTGAAGGCAAGTGGGAATTGTCCCACATCGGAAATATCAAGCGACTTCCAAGTTTATAAAACATGTGAGGATGAGCTCTTCAACAGCGTGCTTGCGAACGATACATGGGATAACACTTGGTTGTATATGAATATGGTACTGCCGTACGACAATGTCGATATTACCTTTATTTTTAAGACAAATATCCCAAATACCCTTGGAAACGATACATGCCGAGACATGACGTCACCATCCGATTCTATACAGTGAATCGGCCGGAATCGCCGATTCTCTTTTAGAAGGGGGCGATGTCCAAAAATATTGGACACGTACGTACGTGCGCACGTGTGAGTGCACACGTACGAACGAGAGCACGTGCGCGAACCGGATGGAAACCGGCGGTTCTCGGTTTTATGATGGAATCGGCACGGGTTGTGCGGTTTCCGAGTCGAATAGGGCGAGTCCAGTTTGACTCGCCGATTTTTAAAACACTGATTGAAACTAAACCTTCATTTATGCAATTTAGATCTACTCTTGAATCTATAAGAGCAGTGGTCTGAAAAGTATATTCTTTTTGCGCCACCATTTTTACAATAGCAAACCATCTTTGGGTTATCACTTTATCTAAGAGGTTAATATATTTATAATCGTGTAACTTTCTCAGCATATTATAATTATTTGAAATTTGAGGATCATCTATCACTTTTGGGAATGTATCTTCAATTTCGGGTGGTAAAAGGTATATGATTATATTAGATTATTAAATTCTTCCTCACCATTTTCATTACCACTTTCTTTTTTAGTGGTTGCCATCTATAGAATCTGTACTCTGGTTTTTAGAGTTATAAGTTCGTTTCGAACTTCAGTTATCTCATTTTTTAGATCAGGAATTGTAGGTTCTTTGTGAATTTGAGTTCTATTTTGAACTCTTTTTAGGATATCCGTAAAACTACAATCTTCTCTAGTAAGGACAAGAGAAGGTTTGGAAGAACTAAAAGGTTCTTTAGTCATATTGATATAATGCATCAAGGCATCTCTTTTAGCCCCACAATCACTTATGTTATCAATTAAATCAATGATTATATTTTCGTCTTTTGTACGTGTATTTAAGAAACCACAATGACAGTCTATATTAGGGTTTTCTTCAGGATCTGTTTCAGAGTCTGAACTTGGAAAATTAAATATTCATCATTTATTTCTCTGATAAGTAATTCTTCATCAGAGTCGGAAGATTCCTCAGACTCATCCCTTTTAATTAATAAAATATCGAATAACTGCTTTTGATCTCAAGGTCTATTTCAAGAGCATTTATTTTCTTTTTTACTCTACATTTATTTTTATAATGTCCAACATTCCTATAATTGTAACAAATTGATATTTTTCTCTTCCCCTTTTGTTTAAAAGAGTGATCATGTAAGAATTTTTTGAAAAAAGTATTTTTCTTTTCTCTTTTATATTTAGACTTAGATTTTATAGAGTCTTTGTTTGTGAGTAGGTTTTGAAGTTGGTAAAATATTAAACCCAAATTGCTCACAAAAGTCGCTTAATTCCTTTTTCCCAATCATTTTCTATTTTTCTAATTGTCTCTTCAATTTCATGTATGTGCATAATGCAAGACCTTTGGCACAGATATCTGTCAAGAGTTCTCCAAGAGTATATAAGGAATAATGTATAATTGCTCCATGCTTATTTTTAAATTTTATTTTAACCTTTTTAGCAAAAAGATTAGGAAGTCCAGCAATGAATTTTTCTTTCCAATGATCAGCTTTGCTGTCTTTTTTGAATAGCAGTCTGAAGTAAAATACATCTATATACCATTTAAAATGTGAGAGAGTTGGGCAACGTAAGTTTGAAAGTAAATCCTCATATCTAGCAGATAAGAGGACCGTACTTCCCACAAAATGAAGTGTAATGGTATATATTAGGGTGTTAACTGCATCTCCTTCAATTACTAAATTTTTCAGGACCTATCCTGGTCCGACCTCGTATTTTATATTATATTGTTTAACAACATTTAGAATTTGATATTTGGCTTCCTCATCCATGTGGAAATACCACCATCCTCTAAGTCATTCGGTAAATCCACATATAATGGCTTTAGCAATTTTGTGGTCTTGATTCCCACTTGCTTTACATGTGGTGGCATACATGGTCATATGTTTCATTAGATCAAGAATCTGATTTTCAGATATCCCATCTATATTTCAATTTACTATGGATCTTCCTGAATAAGAAATTGAACTGCCAATTAGGTCTTCCTCTATCTGAAGATCTACAGGAGTTGGTCTAGGATAATACATTCTGGTTGGTGGAATCGGCCTAGTTTTTCTCCCATAATCAATTCTATTAATCTCTAAGCTTTCTGGTTTAAAAGTTTTTTTTATTTCAGATATCTCCAGAGTTGAAAAACTCGTCTTTTTGAAGGACTTGCACTTTCCTTGCCTTCCTTTTATATCTAATTTTTCAAGTCTTTTTACCAATTCATTTACTAATTCTTTATTATCCTCTTTCTTTTTGATTCCTTGTAGGTTGAATTTTTCGACCGCAACACTAGGAGGTGGTTTGAATAAAACTATCCCTTTATCTCTTTCTTCTTTCTTTTCCTGATGTTGAGGTTTTATTGTGTTTAGGACATTCTCTATCCTATTAGTTTGTTTTCCTATAGTTTGTAAGAAAAGATTTGTGTAATTATTTTGCTTATTATGTGGGGTATGACTTCAATTCTAACCATCTAATTCTCAAAATCTTTTGGTCTAATTTTGAAAGGTGAGGCTTTTATTTCTTGTTTTTCTCCTTTCGACCATAAGCTAGTTTCAGGAGGATGGATAGCTTCAATGCTTTCTCCTTTAACTGTATGAAAAGTTTGAAAAGTATTTGGGACAGTATTAACTTGGGTATTTACCTGGAATTCTGGGAATTATATTCTTTCTTTTTTAAGTATATACCTTAGCCATTTGAAAAATTTTACATTTCTTTTATGTTGTAACATGAATTTATTAAATTTTTTATGAAAAATTTCTTTTAATCTTTCAGTAAATTCTTGAAGGAACCATTCTCTTATTTGTTTGTTTTCATCAGAGAGAAAATCCTTTTTAACCCATTCTTTATCTATGGTAAAGTTATCTTGAGTTTGAATTGTCAGAATTTCAAAATCGAATTCAGACATAGTCTTCTTGCTCAGTTTGGAAAGAGCTGGGAGTATTTACGGTATAGACTGGGTGTTAAACCTGGTTCTCTGTTTTCCTTAAACTTTCAAGAATAATTATATCATTATGAGCCTTTTCATAATTAGATTGAGGTATAGAAGAAGTTGAACTTCTAGGAAGAATTCTAGAAGGAATTCTCGGAACCATATTTGAAAAGACAGTATTAGAAATACTTATCCTTGTTCTCCTGGAGGATAGAAATTGGATATCTATTTCTCCATTAGGATACTCTACAATTTGTTCTGGCTCGATTTTCAAGAGTTGGTAAACGGGTCTCAGATTGTAGAGATCAATTTTCAGGTAAATTTACCTGTTTCCAAGATATGGATTTTGGTATAACCAAATTGGATTTTTCCATGTTAGTTTAGAAAAATATTGTTTGTCTTTTTTTATCCATTTGTCTTGCATTAGGACAAAGAGTATTCATAACTTTAGAGCAAATTCTATTAACAAAAGCCAAATTCTGGGATCCAGGATCCATATCAAAACCTTGGGTTTTAAGGTTAAGAGTCAAAACTTTCAACAAGTTTGGATCAAATATAGACACAGAGAAATTTAGAAAACAGTTAAAGTATATAGGTCCATTGCAGACGCTTGATTCAACGATTCCTAGAAGAGAATCATTGAACCTTCTATGTTTACTATCTCTTAAACAAAGTAAGACTGAATTATTTAAACCAGCTCTGGTTAACAGTTTTACAGCTATTGGTACAAGACCAATATGGTGATAGTTAAAACCTCTTTTAATATGATCTTTAATCATTTTCGTAGATAAGAGTTGGAAGCTATCTTGGTTTTCCATAACAGAAATAGTTTCTTTAATGGTTTTTATTGAAAAACTACTCTTAAATTCAAAAGTTCCTATTTTTGGTATCAAAGCCAGTCATATTTAGTGGTGAACCGAACCTATTTGCACATTTAAATCTGGTCAAAATCCCTACAAGTCGCTGTGACCCAAAGACCACCGTCAACCAGGAAGGCCGAAGGGTGCAGGGACTGTTTCAATTTGACTTAGAGCCTACCTCAAAAATTTCACTAGAAGAGATTGTTTTGATGGTCAAATATCCTTAAATTGAGCATCTCAACATCAAGATGCATAGACATGAAAAAAAAATGGATTTCAAGTTTTGGAAATAGTGTATTTTGTAATGTATTTTTGGACGGTCAATTTTCAAAATTTTCAAGTTTTCATAAATATGTCGATCTACAATATTTTTGAAGCTTTAAACTTTATAAATAAAGATCCAAATATACTTTAAGACGGCCATAAAGATTTTTAGTGTTGAAAACACATTTATCAACATTATTTGAAGGTAGGCTCTAATTTGATTGTTTAGAGCCTAGGCTCTATACAAACCGCACCACACACACACACACACACACACACACACACACACATATATATATATATATATATATATATATATATATATATATATATATATATATATATATATATATATATATATATATATATATATATATATATATATATATATATATATATATATATATATATATATATATATATATATATATATATATATATAGTTTCAATAAAATAAAATGATCAAAATACCCCTAAAAATTTCAAGGGGTAATTTGGTTATTATATTTGATCGAAAAATTAGTTTTTAATATTTTTTTAGGTGCGCCTAATTGAGAAGATGAGGCGTACCAAATTTCATATTCATACAACTTGTAAAAAGATTTAAAAATAAAATACCCTGAGGCTTCAGATCTAGATCAAATAGTGAGTGAGTCAATTGATCTAAATTGGACGGTCGGATGGGAGAAGTGTTGTTGGGCAAATATGGAAACTTTTCCCTTGGGGCTTAGGTGTAAAAGAAAAGGGCCAATTTATTGTGGAGTATCACGTACCTCCTTTATTTTTACTTTATTTCCCTTCATTTTCTTTTTCTTTAAAGTTTCATGCAAAGGCTGCACTAGTGGGAAGAAAGGAAGAACCCATATAACCTTTCATGCACTCCATGCATATACATAAAAGATATTTTCCTTTATTTTCAATAAAGGGATCCTTTTCAACAAAGCGAAACCTGCCACATTAAGGGACCTTTCTTTGGGCAAAGACTCATAAAAACATATTTCTTCCGTCAAAACAACCACACTTCTATATTTTCTTTTGTTTGTACAAGCAATGTATTGCCAAAATTGGGGAAAAGTATACTCAATTTGGCAAGACAATAATACCCCCATATTTTCCCATGCTTTTCATTTTGTTATTACTAAAAAGACCAAGTTTTATTTGCCCAAAAAATCAAAAAAAAGGATGAAGTTTCTATAAGGTTTAGGCTTTATGAAAATAAAATAAATCCTCACCTCAAATCTTCATCCAGAGAGGCAACAAAAATCTCCATAATGGCTCTAAAACCAATTTCTAATACTGATAATAAAATTTAAAACTCAAAAACTGTACATATCTTTTGGATTTGTGAACACTTATTTTAGGGTGAAATAGACGGTCTAGATGATTTATTACAACATACAGTACTTAGAGTTTGAAATCTTAACTTTTTTTTTTTAAAACCATAATGTTCAAGCCGAGATGATCGATGTAAAGGTTTTCCAAATGCTTGAATTGGAATTTTCGATGAATTATAAAGTGAGACTTTACCTATTTTGATAGAGCTGCAGACGTATCAAACCATTTTCCTTACTAAAATTAGTGAAAACATGTGGTTTGCCCGAAAGGTGGACTGTGATGGTATCCAGCCCTCCCCTATTTTGGGAGACTTAGGGACATTTATTCCGCTCCAAATTTGACATATATATTTTCTTAGACCATGCGAGGAAAGCTCATAAAAAAAGAAGTTTCTATGAGTCCTACAACGCACATGCAGTTATGCCGCCCCTCTTTTTTATCTATTTTTTAAATGGAATTTGGACCTAATTTTTTTAGAGATATATATAGCCATGGCGACAATTCATATATAAAAGAGAAAATATGATTTTTTAGAGAAAAAGTAAGGCGTACCTCTAAATAGTGACACATAATTTTTTAGTAGCAAAAATCTTTGTGATGGCCTGAAATTTAGTTTCATTTCTAATTATAAATTTTGAAACTTAAAAAATAATATAGATCGAGCATATCTATAAACACTCGAAATATTGGAATTTGCCAGCCTAGATAATGCTTTACAAGATGCACTAGACTTGAAATTTTTTTTTTTCACTTCTATACATGTAGAGGTCGAGATAGTAGATTTGAAGTTTTTGTGACATCGAAACAACCTCATCTAGTGAATTTTTGAGGTGCATCTTAATTTAATTGTTTAAGGCCACAACCTTATATAAACTTTTTTCCTTAGATTATAACTCTCCTATTGAGAAAAAAATGCATTAACTCTCCTATTGAGAAAGAAATGTATTGAATGTGAGTCATCTATTTTAGAAAAGAAAAATATTGTTAAATCAAGGCCTTGAGAGAACAATTTGAGTCGGAATTTTTAAATTCTCCTCATAAAAATTTAATTTAGTTTTAAAAGGGCTAGATCTAGTTACCCGCTAAATAAGCTTTCTATTGTATCTGACTTCAAAAAAATTATTTTTTAAAATTCTTTTTCATAAGCTTCTTCCCCAAGTCCAAAAGAGTGTTTTGGCAAAAATTGTCCCTTCGAACTAAACTAGTAACATGCACTTGCGTTGCACGTGATATTTATAATATTAATCACTGACATATATTTATCAATGAAAAATATTTTCAATTAAATATTCATAAGGTTAACATTATCTATTTTTCTTCCTTCCACATAGCAAGGTTTTCGTTGTTCTTAATTTATATTACTTTTTGGGGACAAAAATTAGTTATAATTATAATGTAATTATAAAATTCGAACAAAAAATAAATTATTTTTATCAATATCTAATTTTTATAATTATTATAGAAATATACGTGTATAGAAATCGTACTTAGACTTGAGGAAATTAAGGAAGAATTATAAATATAATATTCTAATAAGAATAAATTATTCTCACATAAATTTAATTTATTATTTACTATAACTACAATTACATTACATTAATTTATAATTTATTTATTACAAAGTAAAAAACAGAAATATAATTTATATCATATTTATTATCCAATCATGAAGATAAAGAGGAGAGAGAGTACACATGGAAAGATAATAAAATTTTAACCAATAAAAATTTTAAAATAATATTATTGGTAATTACAATTATAGAATCTAATTGTAACGGTAACATTTTAATAAAAATAAATTATTCTTACTAATACCTATTTTTTAAAATTATTATAGAACCTTTCATCTGGCAAGGTTTTTTGTTTTATTTTTATTTTTTTTAACTTTTTGAATTACTTTTAGGGGACAAAAATTAGTTATAATTATAAGAATCGAACAAAAAATATTTTTTACCAATATCTAATTTTTATAATTATTATAGAAATAATAATTATAAAAATTGTACTTAGACTTGAGGGAATCAATAATAAATTATAAAAATAATATTCTAATAAGAATAAATTATTCTAATTAGTTTTAATTTATTATTTATTACAATTACATTACATTACATTACTTTAAAATTTATTTATTACAAAATAGTAAATGTAAATATTATATATATTATATTTACTATCCAATCATGAAGATAAAGAGGAGAGATAGTATGCATGAAAAAATAATAAATTAAACCTTTTAAAATAACATAATTTGTAATTACAATTATAAAATTTAATTATAATTAGTATCATTCTAATAAAAATAAATTACTCATACTAATACCTACTTTTACAATTATTATAGAAATACAAAACAAAATACTCATCAAATCCTGTACAGTTGGAACTTTAAATCATAGGAGCCAGTGATAGAACCACTCAAGCCGTGACACAATCTAATAATATATCCCAAAACACGGGTAATGATTTCATTCATATCATAGTATAATGCAACGACACTTCTAGAAAACCATGTTTGTGGTATTTGTATGACTCAAAATTTGGCACACACACTCTTTTCATCACAATAATCAATCCCCCCAAAAAAAAAGTTCAATTTGAACCCTAGATATGGTCAAAATAAGCTCTAAAACGAATCTAAACTATTCATTTGGTGAATTTCAAGTTCTTAGCATTTGTAAACACAAATCATTTTTTTCTTTGGTCACATTGTTCATCTAATGGTAATAAAGCCATCCAAAAAAAATTGAAAATGAAAAAATTATTCTAAGGCTTAGATCTAGGCATCTCACCAAATTGAACGACCAATGTTAATTGGGCTAAAAAAATACTTTCTAGATTGTGTTTTCAATTTTTTTTTTTTTTAATTTTTAAATTTTTTATTGTTCATTAAAATGAAAAGAATATATATTTCAAAATTTCGATCAAACAAATGGTCATAACATGATTTTTGAAGGTTGTTGCATAAAATTACTATACAACCATTGCATGAAATCATTGCCCTATAACCACAATTCGTATCATACAATCATATAAAGAAGAAAATGCATTGTCCACAATAACATGCAAATCAACCAAGAACAACAACAACAACAATAAACGAATATAAAAAGTCCAAAGTAGCTGTATATATTTGAGATTTCGTTAAGAAAACATTTAAGACAAAATTCCAAGGCATTAGATACAACCAAGAAGCTCACAAAGAAAAAGGAATAGAAAATATTAATGAACATAGTCTAAATCTTAGTACTTATAAAGGACTCTAACATAAAAACATTCTTTACATTTGGATGGATGGATCACAATATTATCAATGGTTTCCCATGCAGCAAAGTAGAGCCGAGATAACAACCAAAAAGATTATTTACCTACAATGAAATAGAGAATGAGAAATCAGTAGAGAGGAAGAGAATTTGAGAAAACCGTAGAAATGAAATAGATATTGAGACATCAGTAGAGAGGGAGAGAATTTGAGAAAACCTTAGAGATGAGAGAAATTTAAGATGATATAAATAAGAGGGAGAGAGTGGGCAAGACATTTTAGGAAGGAGAGACACTTTAGGAAAGAGGGAGAGAGAAATAAAGAGAATTGGTTGGAAAGTGAAAGAAATAATATTGACTCGATCAATATGTCATCCTTTCTAGTTGTGAAATTTGATTCACCTCTTTAATAGAGAGAGATACCAGAGTCAGTTTAAAAAATCGGAAGAGAGATGGAGAGATTTTAGAAAAGAGGGAGTGAGAGAAATGGAAAAAAGAGTGGAAGATAGATTTTAGGAAAGAGGGAGAGAGATAAATATTATGAGAGAGAGTGGGAGAGAGGATATTATAAGAAAGAATATCTAATATATAAAATAGAATGGAGGAAAAAAAATCCCATATAAATAGGAAGAAGAAAATCATGCTTACCTCTATAAAAAAAATACGGAATTTGAGAGATAGAGATTTGATGCGTGGAGAGAGAGAGGCATGAAGAGAGAGAGGGAGAGAGAGAGATTTTAGGAAAGTGGGAGAGAGATTTTAGGAAAGAGGGAGTGAGAGATATAAAAAAATCATAGTGAAGGAGAGAGAGAAATATGGGGGGACAGAGAGTGAGAGTGAGAGCGTGAGAGAGGAGATTATAGGAAAGAATATCTAATATAAAATTAAAAATCATGCTTATATTTTAATAAAACGAGGGAAAGAGAGATGCATGGAGAGAGAAAGTGTGTTATAGAGAGGGCAATTTTGGAAAAAAAAAAGGATACATGAGAGAGAATGAGAGTGGAAGAGATGAGATTATAGAAAAGAATATGTAATATAAAATTAGAAATCATGTTTCATTTGGGAGAGGGAGAAAGAGAGATACATGGAGAGAGAGAATGTGTTATAGATGAGGCAATTTTGAAAAAAAAAAAAGACACGTGGCGCAAGAATAACGAGGGTATTTCTCTCACTTAATATATAATAGATAGATAGATAGATAGATAATCAAATATTTTCTCCTAAAATTAAAAAGGCATTATCTTTTCGGTTGGGGTGCAAGGCCATTACTTGCTCCCCTCGAGGAAAAAAGAGTTTCTTTTCTTATATTGACACTTTTTTTTTCCTGTACTCTACACTGTGCATTAAGTTAATTCCAATCTTTTAACAATTAAATAAAAAAGAAATGTATATAATGAGATCATTTTACCTTTGGTACAAGATGATCATGATTAATCTTGACCATGAGATGTGAAACACGGTGGCTATATTTATTCTATTGACCAAGCTCAAACTTCAAAAAAAAATTATCCAATGTTTTGCCACACCCAAGCTATTAGATTTCACATCGGATAATTATAAGTAATTGTGGCCTTCTTGTATCACAAGTAAAGAGTCTCGTTGTATGCATTCCCAAATAAGTATTTAGTAGTCACAATATTCGGTTAACGTTTGGACATTCATTATTCCTCCTTAACAATGATCCCCATTATTCTTTTGGGTTGTGGTTTATATTAGGTGCCGACCTTAAACAATCACAATAATGTGTACTTCTAAATCGTGTCAAAAGATTTCATTCCATATTGGAAACACTTTTCATGATTTGAAAATCTAGTCTCAAGCCATCTTATGGAATTTAAAAGTTCAAAACAATGCAAATAAAATAAAAAAAAAAAAAAAAAAAAAAATATATATATATATATATATATATATATATATATATATATATATATATATATATATATAGAAACACTTGAGAATCGTTAAAATAAACCGTCCAGATAATGTGTTACCGGTTGCACTATTTTTTTGGACTTGAAATTTGTTTTTTATATATCTATACATTTCGAGATCGAGATGATCAAATGAAAGGTTTCTAGCATTAAAAATACATTTTCCAATGAGTTCTTAATGTATATTTTATTTCTATCATTTAAGGTTGACACCTTATATAAATATTCTCATTTTTTAACAAATAATTTACCACTTGATTAAGTGCTCCGTTATAATCATAAATGTGGGCAAGCATTACTCAAAACTCGCAGTGAATTGCACAACCGAAGCAATGTTGATAAATCATGTATTATTGGAATAGAACGGGTAATATTTTAAGGGTGCAGTTGGCATACGAATGCATCCGTAGCTGTAGAGGTAAGGTGCACATTTAAATTTTATCATGATATATAATTTTGATGTAAAATATTCTTAAGATTATCTCAAAATCTATTTTTATATCTAATTAAAAAATTTTAAATTTCAAAAATAGTTAAAATCAAATAGATCTATAAACATATGAAAATCTTGAAAATGAATGGTGTAGATAATATGTTGTAAAATGCACTATTTCTGAGACTTAAAATCTTTTTATTTTTCATAGTCATACATATTGATATCGAGCTGATCAATCAAAGGGTTTTTCAACACTAAAACTACATTTTCCGATGGATTTTTGAGGATATAAACTTTTTCCTATTAAAAAATATCCTCGCATTGTCCAAATTTATGGGCATGCTCTTTTTTTCTCTCTTCTTCTTCTTATTATTTTTTTCTCATTTTATATTCCCCCAAAATGTCCTTGGCCCAAATCTCCAAGTTGGGAACCTGCATTTTGGCTTTGTTGTGGGTTCAAACCTCCAAGTCTGAACTGCTTACTGACAAGAAAATAAAAAAAATTGAAGTTCAGGACTTCATTCACCAAAATTGCCCGTTTACAAAAATATGTTTGGGACTTGAATTTCTGAACTAACAATTAAGTGAGAGTACACATATTACGCTCCCTCGAGAGCATGGTTTACTTCTATTCCCTTGATAAGATGACTTATTTGGGAGGATTTTTTTTCAATCTTAAACTTTGGGAACCACTTAAGAATTACTAGATGATTATTTTCAAAAAACAGAACAAATTGTAATTTGAGTTTTCTAACACTTAGATCTCACCATTTAAAAATTAAACGATCTCTATTCAATTTCGAAACATTATTTTTTTCTAGTGCATAGAGGGTACAATTAGGAAAATTTTAATTATTGAGGTTAATCTATGCTCATCAAGAGGTTATATATCTAACGGAAATGTTTTCAAGTGACCCTAACAACATATAAGTTATATGCGGTCTCATTTCTTAGCCGTTCGATCTGTAATCGAACGGCTGCAATTGTTCACACCACAATGTCATGCTAAAAACTGTTTTATTTCTCTTTTTTTTTTTCTATAAAACATTTTTTGATGAAATTTTGGGCGGCCCATCAAAAAATTAGAACGAACCTGGAAAAAATAAAAAAAAATTTTATGTAAAAATAAAAAAATACTTTAATTAAAAATAAATGACCAAAATACCCCTACAACTTTCAAGGGTATTGTGGTAATTTTTTATCATAGATTTTTTTTTTTAGGGGCATTTTGGTCATTTATTTTTTTTAACAGCTCACAATGCCTTCAGAATGTAACTCCCAAATCTATTGAAAAAAGCGGGTAGGGGCATGTCTTCCCCACTGAATTACCCCTCCCCCCCCCCAAAAAATAATATTAATCAATACTACGAAATACAGCAAATGGCACTTATAGAACTCCCCACATAATGATCGAAATTAGTCTCTAAGACAAGGAAAATTCTTAAACTACTTTGGTAAACCAACTTCCCATGCATTCAAATCCTAATGCATGCAAATCTCCCATGTGTTAAAACCCAGCAACCTTGATTTAGAGACTCACCGCTCATTGACTTTTTGCGACTATGTTGGAAATATGTCCTTGTTGGAACCCATCAAGTAATAAACATTGTGACTACTTGTCCACATGTGAACTCCACACCATTCTAATCTACTCTCCACTTTAGAAAAAAAAAAAAATCCAAAGGGAGCTCTTAACAACCATGACAATTCCAACATCTCCAACTTAACAAATAATGCGATTCCAGACACCTCTCTGGTTCAAATTAAAAAATATGAAAATTGGTCCAACCAGATCCTTGATATGATTTAAATCATTTAGTATCTTCACAAGTTTCTTTGGAAATATCTTTTAGATGATGTGCAATTCATGCGAAAGCCACTAACAAACATGAAAATAAATTACCCAATATATCATTAAAGTCCAAAATTGCCTGTGGTTCACTTTGAAAGGAGATTGTAGAACACTCTTGGTTTCTGATAGCTTCCACTATAGAGACCCTGGAACCAATACAACATCATTTAGGTGAAAACAACAATGTGGCATAAAGAAAAATTTTCTTAATAATCAAAGGGAATCAGTTATGGAATGTAATTGAATTTGAAGATTTGACATCTAAAAGCCTTAATCTCAAATATAATCAAACATCTTAAAATAATAGAATTTGGGGAAGTTATAAAAAGGTCCTGGTTTATATTTAAAATTCAGAAATAATCTTATATATTTCATATTCCACACTCACGTCCCACTTTTTTAGAGCATAAAGTGTATTTAAATTGCATTTCTTGTTTTATGTATTGGATTAGGCTCAAATTTGGTATATTTGTACTTCTCACCATCACAAACCTATAAAAAATACTTAAAAGATTCAAAGATAATAAATAACCAAAATACCCCTACAATATTCAGAGATATTTTAATAACTTTATTTATTTTAAATTAATTCTAAAACATTTTTTATAGTTGGGTACACTAATCAATAAGATTGATGAAGTAGCAATCAATGCAAAAATAGCCATTTGGAAAGCAATAGTCATGGTTGTAATCCTCCAAGCTACCAACAAATGAACTATACCATTTGATCCCCATCGGTTGAACTTGTACTAAAATAAATTGGATCATGAGGGGATTTAACCATGAATCCGTTGACTCTTTAGAACTCATTACTACATTATTTGAGAAGTATGGACATACCAAATTTGAACGTAATCCAATGTTTAGATAAAGGATAAAATTAAGATACATTTATGCCCTCAGAAAATGGGCCTTGAGTGTAAAACATGAAATATAAGGGACTATTTTTAAATTTCAAAAATAAAAGAGGATTTTTAGGAAAACTTTCCTAGAATTTGAAAAAGTTGAAAATGCACATGAATGATGATTTGGGAGATTTTTAAGAGATATTTAGCTCAGCATCGCAAGGAAAGTTCAAATGCACAAAATTCTTCATGCAATCTGGATTCAACTTGTAGTGAGCGTCGTACTTCGTACCAATAAGATCTAAATATTTAAATCTTGAATTATAATATCTGTGCATCATAACAGTCGGGTGAGTTTATAGTTTCCTTTTGGTGAGTTTATGGTTTCGTTTTTCGTATTTCAAGCAATTTCTTGGTAGTTCCACTATAAAAGCTAAACAAAATTCTGATATCTACTTTTAGTTCCCGGTCAAATATTATTTCTTCTCTCATCACCAAACCATCCAAGTCATTATTTTATCTCAATCTCTAAATGTGGTCTCCATGCTCATGGCAAGCATTCCTGAAGGCTTTTACCTTTGCTTTCACTGAATTGTACAAATTTTATTTAGAACTCTGCCATGTGGAGACACACAGACACACACACACATAATTTCTGCATAAAGAGCATTCGTAGATGTGGCAATGGGCCAGGTGGCATAGCCTAGCCCAATCCATCCAAACTAGGGCCTCAGCCATAAGAATGTGGCCCGAGGGCTGTGCCAGGGCCACTCTAGTTTGGCCTGGCCTGGCGCTTTTCTCTTATTTTTTCTGTAGGTTTCAATTATTTGACTCATGGGGCTAGGCCCGGGCCTAGCCCAACCCTATGGGAACTAGGCCCTGGCAGCCCTAACCATTTCATTGTTTGCATAACCATTGTTTTAGCAATTCATCCAAAGTGAGTCGAGGTTAGGGACCTGACCATTGTTTAAAGTAGTAATGAGTGTTTTCCAGAAAAGGCAAAGCTGAGGCCTAAAGGCAGGCTTCAAGTGTTGGACAAGTAGAGCTCAAGGGGAAGGCCAGTGGGCACAAGCACTGGACAGAAAAATTCTTCCCCAGCAGCTTGTTACGCCACTCAGTTGTCATTTGTTGGCCATATTTAGAACCAGTCTCTTCTTTAAGCCATATCTCCCTACTTTGGTATCAAAATTGGGTGATTTCAGGTTTGATGAAAATCTCTTTTAGTAACTTAAGCTTGGGAGGATGAACTATTCATTTTAGCCATGAAAGGATGATGGAAGACTCCTATCAACACTATCACTTAGACATTGTGGAAGTAGACAAATTGGCTCCCTAGGGTACGTGAGCCCATGACAAGAAGGGCTCATGAAAGAACTTGGGAGGTTAAAGAAAGGAGGGTCTTGGATGTTTGGCATAGGGCTTTAAAAGATGGGTGTCTACAGGGTTTCTTCTTTTTAAAGTAGACTAAGAAAAAGGAAAAAGAGACTAGAGGGTATAAAATAGACAAGGAAAATGGGAAGAGAGACTAGGAGAAGGAAAAAGGAAAAAGATAAAATTAAAATACAGAGGGAAAAAGGAAAAAGAGACTGGTAGATATAAAACAAGAGAAGGTAGATTGCACATGAATTCCTTAGGACCCAGAGTTGTCCCCGAGTGACACAAGCAGGAGCATGGCCAGTGATGTGATCATGGGTTTGCCTATGGTAGACCATTAAGGAGAACATTTATATATAACAAACAAATGTCATGAGGACTGTGACCCCGCATCTTTTGTTTCCAAACAAGAAAAAAACACACACACAAAAAAAAACATATGGGCCATTTGCCCTCCCCCCACCTCCCCCTCTTCTTTCTCTTACTTAAACCTTGCTCTATCTCTCTCTGTCTCACACACACACACACAAAAAAAACAAACAAACACATGGGCCATTTGCCCTAATTTGACAAAACAGAAAAATGAAGACAAATAAAAGAAACTCAACTTGTTTTGAACAGGTGTTTTGCAATACCAAAGTTAATCTTTATGTTTTATATTAAGTATAAATTAACTCAAAAATAGGTAGGTTTACTCAAAAGTAGTCTTTAGTAGTGGCAAATTTGAGAATATACAAGTTTATTAATTGTGTATTAGATACTAGTCACGGAGCATCATTGACATGTTCTTTTACACAACTGGTAGCTTATAACATATTAGGAAGGAATTCCGAAACTAATTCACTTAGAGAAATTGATTTTACATGACACAAGTTCTCATATTTTTGCAACAAATATCAGCATAGTGAATTTTTTTCAAGAGAATATATATTTCATGAAAGAATGCATGTTTTTTAGCTTGTTATGCACTATAACATAATTGAAATGTATATATGGGGTGAAATTTATCTGAATTGCATACTTAAGGTTATCACATTAATCATATACATGGAATCTTGATAAGGATTTCATAATGTTATATGCACATTGTAATGCATAGTTGGTTTTATGAACGTAGAAGTTGCTCCACATGTATGATCTTACACCAGGACCTCCATGAGGATAAGGCATTATGGGCTTTGGAATGCATATCCTATAGTTTTTCTAGGTTCTTTTCATACATATTCCTTCCATAAAACTTTCAGGGCTTTGCTGGTATATCACTGCGGTCCCGAAATCGAGGACATAACAAGAAGCAGACTAGCAATATATATCTGAGAATGGTAATCTTAAGTTTCATTTCCGAGGTTTCCAGAGTTTAAACCAAAGCATTTTAGAAGGACACTAAATGACAAGGAAGTCCGGAATTCCCGATCAAGTTCTCTTGGATCATGTATGAATTTTGTGTATGGAATATATGAATGGTGTCACTAATTTGTTTTGAATATTATAAAATAACGAAGCACCATGTCGTTACAGGGTGCAGTGAGCCTCCTGGACCTTGTAGGACACTTTATTTCTATCGTTAATGGAAAATACATTGTTCGGGTCAATGTAAATCCAGTAAGTATATTGATAAATGCACCACTCGGAAAATATCAATTAACCACCTAGAAGACACTCATGTGAACAGGTTATTTAGTGGAGGAAATAGAAGAAAAATAGTTGCCAAAAGCATGCATGGTATCTAAGAGGAAGGCATAGGGGCTCAAAACTTTTGATTCAAATTTCAGGGAGAAAAAGTAGAAGCATGGTATATAAGCAAAAGCATTGAAGAAATCATAGACCACAGTCCCAGTGGTATAAAGTATAACAGACACTATAATTAATCAATATAGTTAAGCTACTAGAATAGAGGTGATATATAGATTAATAGTGAAATAACTCTCAAAAGCAAACACCAACTACTAGATATAGGAATCTAGTAAGTGAACAGACATGGATGGGTGATATGTGGATTAAAATAGTGAAATAATATTCTGCTCTATTATGATGACCAGGAAAAACAATTTCTTGAAGAAGAAACCGTTCTCACTTGGATATGTACCTGCATTGCATAAGCAAGATGGAGTAGTGTTGCTTCCGACCAAGGCCTCCCAATAAATTGAAGGCCGATTGGCATTCCTTGCTTATCATATCCAATCTGTTTCATGAATAATATAAAGCATATGTAAGGGACAAAAAAAAAGAGTTAGAGCTTTATAGATCAAACCACCCAATTGATAATACAATCGATAGATGCCTACCGGAACAGTAATCGCAGGTAATCCAAGAAAATTCCCTGCTATCTGGTACCTAATGAGCGCAGCTAAAATTGATGATACTACAATCAGCTTGGTGGAGAGGCAACATCTAACTATATATAAAGAAATAACTAGAAGTACGTTCAAGGGAATAATTAAGAGATTGCAATTTGAAATCCCATGCTCTTTGTTTGATGGTATGATTGAAGGCCATAAAAGTGTCAGATCAGGTGCTGCATACCTCCATTTATATAGTCAAGTTCCCCATACTTCAAGGCATCATTACGAATAGGGTATGCAGTTACCCTGTTAAATGCAAATGCTATCAGAATGAAACTACAGTTCAAGGCAACTACATTTCAAACTGATTAACTATGTAGTGAACGATATGCCTTCATTTTGTAGTGCACATCACTTGAATTTGTGATGCTAAATAATATACATTGAGAATACATCCAGGCACTTGACTCCAAAAGCATAAGCCCCTCTTTCTGCTACCAATATAAGTTCAATTCTTAGTATAACATTAAATGAAATCATTTCCTGAAATATATAAAAGAAGCATTGTGGATAGTGGTGACCAAAAAGATACACAGGAAGTGAAGATCTAACACCCCTATACTCCAGTGTATCAGATAGTCATCAGGAAATGGATTCCCTCAAACAGTAACATCATTACCCAAAAGTAGCAAGTCATGAGCGAGGAAAGTGCATTCCCATAGGAAGGAAGGTCAATTGGTAAATTCTATTATTTATCCATTACAAAAAGAAACTCGAAAGATGTCATGAAAACCTGACCAATGACCAAACAAAGGTGCTATTTATTGAAATAAATGAACACAAAAGAAAACATGTATGCGCACATACCCCTTTCACAACTTGCAAAGGATATGTTTTGACATAGTGAATAAAAAACTGGTGACGAAGTTAATGAGTGTGAATGTGTGATTTAAATCATGACTTCAAAAGCTTTTTCTCTGTTTTTTTTTTTTTCTCTTTGTAAATCATAAATGCTTCCTATACTAAAGAGAGAACCAAAATACAAGACAAAAGAAACTAAATGAAATCGTCCATACTAACAGGAAAGAAGACATTCGTCATATCCTAAAGGATCAACCATAATTTGGATTAGTCTTAAATTTATGTAAGATTTTCTACAGCAGATAATGGTCAGCAGATGTAATGTTCTCCAGGTCAGTAATGTTGTGAAACAACCTCATCTGCTGATATAGAAATGCTACAACTATGTACTGAAGATCATAACAAATGCACTAATGATAAAGTGAGAAAACAATCTTACACTTAAAAGAATGGATATTAGCCCACGGGCTGACGGCTACAGTATCAGCCAATGGCTCAGATTCAATATGGGCAGATCTGACGGTTACAACCTCATTTTGTATTTGAATTCTCTTTTTTTTTTTTTTTTGCAAATCAAAATCACTTAAAATTTTAGTCACTCATTCTTCTCATCTAGGCGCACCTAATAAAAATATGTAAAAAAATAATTCGTAAAATATAAATTGATCAAAATACCTTCAAAATGTTTCAGGGGTATTTTGGTCAATTTATATTTTACGAATTATTTTTTATTAGATTCTCCAATTTTTGAAGAATAAACACTCAAAATCTCAAGTGATTTGGATTTGTATAAAAAAAATGAAAATTCAAATACGAAATGAGGCCGTGACCATTGAATTGGGGCCCAAATTGAATATCGACCGTTGGCTGACACTGTAGCTGTCAGCCTACAGGTTGACAGGATCCTTTCCCATATATATATATATATATATATATATGGAAGGATTAGCCCACTAGCTCATATGAACATATGAGCCCAACGGCCCATATTCAATCTGGGTCGATCTGACGATCACAAATGTCCGGTAGTGTTTGAATTTTATTTATTTTTCTACAAATCCAAATCACTTAAAATTTTAGGTGTGTGTTTATCAAAAATAGGTGAATCTTCTAAAAATATCAAATAAATATTTTACATGAAATAAATTGACCCAAAATCCCCCCAAAAATTTTTGGGGTGTATTTTGATCATTTTGTTTTCTCGAATAATTTTTTTTATATTTTTATTAGGTACGCCTTGATGAGAAGAACACACACCTAAAATTTCAAGTGATTTGGATTTGTAGAAAAATAAATAAAATTCAAGCACTACCGGACATCCGTGATAGTCAGATCGGCCCAAATTCAATCTGGGCCGTTGGGCTCATATCTTCATATAAGCTAGTGGGCTAATCTCAGCTTTTTCCTACATATATATGGGAAAAGTTTCTATAATTCTCCTACAGCATAGAAGAACTATCCTCCCCCTACCATCCAGCCATCCAATTTTGATCAAAAGAGCCACTCACCGTTGATCTTAGACCAGACGTCTTAAAGTATTTTATTTTTAGTTTTTTTTATACAAATTGTATGAATATGAAATTTCGTACGTGCCATCTTCTCATTGGGGCGCACCTATAAAAAATATTAAAAATAATTTTTCCATAAAATATAATGACCAAAATACCCCTTGAAACTTTCAGGGGTATTTTGATCATTTTAATTTATTGAAAATATTTTTTTCGCTAGTGCGAGTTTAATAGAGGATTGGACATCCAAAATTTGGTCTCAAAATAGTTTATAGAAAAAAATTAAAAATAAAATAGTGTATAGACGTGACATTGTGATTGGGGCATATATATATATATATATGGAAAACACTACGCAACGCCTATAGGCGAAAATGAACAGTGATTTCGCCTACCCCCATCACCGTCCAAAGTTCATCGTGCGGTCACGATTGTCCGGTAGTGTTACATTTTTTATTTTTTTCTGCAAATCGGAATGACCTGAAATTTGGAGCATGTATTCATCAAAAATAAGAGAATCTTCAAAATTTTAAACAAATATTTTACATGAAAAAAATTGACCAAAATACCCCCGAAAATTTTTGGGGGTATTTTGGTCAATTTATTTTTCACGGATAATTTTTTTTATATTTTTATTAGATGCGCCTTAGTAAGATGTACAGACCCTGCAAATTTCAAGCCATTTCGATTTGTAGACCAAAAAATGAAAAATAAAACACTACCGGACAATCGTGACCGCACGATGAAATTTGGACGGTGATGAGGGTAGCGAAATCACTATTCATTTTTGCCTATAGGCGTTGGAAAGAATTTTCCTATATATATATATATATATATATATATATATATGTATGTGTGTGTGTGTGTGTGTGTGTGATTGTGTGTGTGTGTGTATGTGTGTGTGTGTGTGCGCGCCTGCGCGGGCATGAAAGTCTGAGGTCAGCCCGCTAATTAACAGCTACAGTAAACATCCAGTGGCCCAGTTTGAATCTAGGGCAATTTAATGGTCACGATTGCATTTCGTATTCGAATTTTAATTTTTTTTACAAATTCAAATCACTTGAAATATGGAGCATCTATTCTTAAAAAATAGGTGAATCTAATAAAAATATCAAAAAAATAATTCACAAAAAGTAAATAGACCAAAATACCACTGAAACATTCAGCGGTATTTTGATCAATTTAGTTTTTATGAATAATTTGCTTAACATTTTTAGTGATGAGACGAGTGGACATCCCAAATTTTATATGACTTGGATTTGTATAAAAATGATCAAAATTAAAATACGAAATGCATTTGTGACTATTCGATTGGCCCAGATTCAATCTGAGTCGTTGGGTTACACACTTCCATCAGCCCATGGGCTGACAATATCTTTTCCCTATATGTACATATTGTCTCTCTCACACATTGTGTCCAATATCAATGAGGGAGAGCATATCAAGAAGCTGATGGTGCATGGGAAGTTAAATTGATTCTAAATTAGTTTGGGGAAAGATGAAAAATAGTAATAAGAAGAGGTGCATGGGAAGTTAAATGAGGTGTGAAAAATATTAGCTCAGGAGAAACAAAAGATGTTGGCCCTACATTTATCCTAGGAAATAGACTTCAAATGGCCCTCAACAACATGTTATTTGGTCTTCTGGAAAATGAGATACACACAAACAAGAAATGGGACAACTGTGTGTGCGACAACAAATCCTCAATTAGAATCAGGAAGCAATCAAGAGAAGAGGCTTGTCCAAGACAGTTTTAGAAAGTTGGTCTTCATAGGCAATCCCAACGTGTAGATTGAATTGAACACGTTTGTTGGCTGCCAGATGACAACATTAAAGATCAAAGATAACCTGATGTTCACTTTGAATAGCATGTGCAATATCTGGACAAATAGTGTTCGGATATATAGGAATTCCAACCAGCTGTTGGTGACGTGTATGATCTAGAACATTATCTATCATATGAATTTTATACATGATGATCATTCCAGAGGAATAACACACAATCTTGCTATTGAGGAGTTATCAGTGCATGTGTGCAATATCTGGACAAATAGTGTTCGGATATATAGGAATTCCAACCAGCTGTTGGTGACGTGTATGATCTAGAACATTATCTATCATATGACTTTTATACATGATGATCATTCCAGAGGAATAACACACAATCTTGCTATCGAGGAGTTATCAGTGCATGAGGAGATTCTAGTTGTGCAACCAAGGAGAAGAATGGGAGAGAGAGGTGAGAGGGCATGAGAAAAGATAGGGACTAGTCAAGAGTAAGAGAGGTATGGTTTTGTCAAGAGATACAAAAGGGAAGGATTTGGGGTGTGCCTGCTTAGGAGCACACATGGGGCGCTTTGTCTTTGTGTGTGTGTGTGAGAGAGAGAGAGAGAGAGAGAGAGAGAGAGATTTTCAAAACAGGGCAATATGAATCAGAGCAAAGAGAATGCAGCCAATGGTGCTTCTTTACCATTAGGAAAGGATGGCCAAAATTGTTTCCCTTAGAAGAGGATCCTAGTGTTGTGTCTCTATTACCATGAAAACACATAAAAGTCAAAAGAAAATGTTTCTATCTCCATATTTGGGTATATTTCAATCTCCAAATGAAGCTGTCCTATTTAATTCTTTATGAAATATCACTTTCTCTCGTACTCTCACTCCCACAGATTATTTCATGCAAACTAAGTTGTAGACTCTCCAAAAAGTGATGGACATCCCATTAACTAAATGAAATGAAGGAAACTACATAACAATCAAACACACTTGTAAGATCATAAAAGGAACTTTGAGTACAATAAGAAATCACAGAAATAAAACAAAGGAAACAACAAATTTAGCTTTTGCAATCTGTAAATATCAAAAGTAAATGTACAAGTAAATGCATACAAAACAACAAACTTAGCTCTTAGAAATCACCACATGACAAAATTACAAAGAAAGGCAGACTCTTGTAATATAATGACAGAAGCATGCATAGTATCTACCCTGTTGTAGGTGTGACGATAGCATCTGCAGTCTTAAAAATATTCATGTGATAGAACATTTGCCGATGCCTGAAATACATTGTACATTGACAACTTAGGCAGTCCAAAACAAAATATACATATCAAAGCAAAGGAAAATCAATTCCAAAACAACAATGTAGTGCTTGAGATAACAAAATTAAATTTCAAAAATTGTTATTTAGAGTTTGAGGAACTGTTCACAAGTACTGAACATCCCACATCATCCTTGTAATTATTCAGCATTCAGTATTCAACTCTAATACCATGTACATAATCAGAAAACAAGTTCATGGATAGTACAATACATGATGCACAATTCATCAGCAATGTTAGGATTTTAAGCCAATTTAAAGTTTTATAATGACTCTAACTTCTAACGTATCAGGAGAAAGTTGAAGTCTGATTTTGGCACCAAAACGGGCTCAGAGCATGATATCTGATGCTTCCCCAGTAATATCACCTATTTTCGGTTATTTTACAGGAATCTCTCATAAACACACTCAGGCAATCCTGCATCTCGAGAGTTTATTTGACCCAGGGGAAGAGCTCACATTATTTTTGAGCATTGGATGCCAATCAACCCTAACCTTCCATTAGACTCCCGAATAATTAATTGGAAAACTCTCTCTCTCTCTCTCTCTCTCTCTCTCTCTCTCAATATTCAAACCTGCATGCATGCATATGTATGGATATCATATAGGAAAGGTTGAATTGTAGAATGGCTGACGACAAACCACCATTCACATGTGCTTCCAACACCAAAATCAAAACTGAGATACCAGAATGTCAGCAGCATAATAAATTCCTTTTTAACTTGGCTTTTTGAAAGGGAAAGAGAAAACCATGATTCAACCATGTCCCTTTTGATCTTCCATAACAACTGAATGATTAGTTGACAGTTAAGTTCCTTGTCTTTTGCAATCAATCCATTTTTTACCTTGATTTTGTGTTCTTATATTGATCAAGATAAGGGTCAAGTCCTAGATTATGGAGAATTTTGTTACATATTAGATGGACATAAATCACTTTCTTAATTGATTATGAAGAAAACATCCACTCATACGTCCTCAAAAATATTTTCTGAAGCCAAATGCTTACTGATAATCCTACACCTGCCCTAAGGGGTAATGTTTATGAAAGACAGTCCAAGAGACATGCTTATTATGCTCAGTGGCAGCATAAAAAAACTCTAGCAAAGCATGTCCTACTTATAGCCATGGATGACACCCATGCACATGAGTATGAGCACATGAAGACTGCAAAGGACATTCATGAACGAATTGAGACCGATTATGCTTCTCCTTCTCTCACAAGGAAAACAATAGCTATGAACTAATATTCAGATTTGAAGATGAAGGAAGGAGGCAAATTAACTGAGCATATAGAGCAGTTCTAAGCTTTAGTACGCGAACTCAAGGCTGTGCAAGTTAAGTTGGATGAAAACACGCAAATCTGCCAGTTGCTGAATTTTATGCCGAGCTCATGGGAAGTTTCATTTCAGGCCTCATTGCAAGAGAGAGAATGCCAAAATTGGATGGGATCATCACCAAGCTAAAATCTGACGAAGAAAGAAGATTTTCTCACGATATTTTAGCTTTGAATGACTTTGTAAATCTGGTAAATCTTAAACCCAACTCTGGTTCATTCAAGAAGAAGAAGGCCAAGGGAAACCAATGAAAATAAAAAACGGAATAACAAGCCTAAGAAAAGGAAGGACTTAAAAAATACCCAGTGCTATAACTGCAACAAATTAGGCACATTACGAAGTATTGTAGTGCACCTAAGAATACGAATATCAAGAGTAATAGGGAGCATGCTTGTGTGCTCCTTGAAACCATTCTAGCGGACCCTAAAGTAGGGTCATAGTATTTTTGACAGATTCCACTACCCACGTGTCAAACACCAAGGACGGGTTTAGAATTTTAAGCATGCTGCCCCAAGGGATCAATTTATCTATATTGGGGGGAATCCATAGACTGAAATTCTGGGTATTAGAGATTTCATCCTTCAACTTGAAAACAGAAAAAGCTTGGTCCTAAAGCAAACTCTTTATGTTCTTGAGATGAGGAGGTTTCAATCGCTAGATTGGCTAAGGCAGGCTACTCCACCATTTTTACTTGTAATAAGGTGGAAAAGAAATATGGGAATGAATTGGTCATGAATGATCATCTTTTAGATGGTTTCTTTTCAGTTGCAATAAAAAATTCCATTTCTTATGTCTCATGTTATAAGGATAACAATGATGATGCGTATATATGACACATGAGACTAGGGCAGATAAATCCTAAAAAGATGGAGAGATTAAAGAGAGAGGGCCCATTAAATAATCTAAATGGAGACTTAACCAGAGTTTGTGAATCATTTGTTCAAGGAAAGCTGGTAAAGAAATTCTTTTCGAGAACTCAGAGAGCTATTGGCATATCAGAAGCTACCCATAATGACATTTGTGGACCTATGAATGTGGCCACTAAAGGCCGCAAGAGGTACTTTATCACTTTTATTGATGATCACTCCAGCTTTGGCCATGTCTATCTGTTAAGTGAAAAGTCTAAGGCCCTAAACTATTTCAAAGAGTATAAAGCCGTGGTAGAAACCCAAACAAACCAGAAAATTAAAGTCCTTAGATTTGATAGGGGTGGAAAATATACCTTAGGACAATTTAAAGGACTCTATACTAAGCTGACTATAAACATCAGTACAAAATGCAGTACACTCAGCAAAATGGGTTAGCTGAGAAATAAAATAGGACCTTGAGGGAGATGGTGAGGAGCATGATGTGAACTCACCCTAGATTTTTTGGCAGAAGCTGTTTTGACAACTAATTATGTCCTTAATCAGACTCCCACTAAGGTTGTTCCACTAACCCCTCACGAGATTTTCACTAGTCGTGCTTCGTCCCTTGATCACCTCAGAGTGTGGAGATGCTCTGCCCATGCCTTAATACCCCATTAAAATATGACACAATTAGATCCTAAATTGTTAAGTCCATCTTCTAGGACACCCACCACATGGTAAGGGATATTGTTTCTATAATCCTGCCACATGGGCTATCTTTGAAAGTAGGGGATGCCCATTTCCTTGAGGAAGAATTCCTCGAGGGTTGTGCTACTTAGAAACAAGCCGAGTTTTATGAGATAGAGACTGACATGAGTCAAGCCCTAGATCCCGAACCACCTCGTCTTAGGAGAAGTAACCGAATTAGATAAAAAACCAGAGTTTTCACCTATCTAGGAGAATATTATGAGAGAATTGAAGAAGAATCCCTACATGAACCCTGTTCCTACCAAGAAACCATAACCTGCCATGAAAAGGCACAATGCGAAGAAGCCATGATTGATGAACTTAACTCGATCAAATAAAACAGTGTTTGGGAACTAGTGAAACTACCTCCTGATAGAAAACCCATAGGCGGCAAGTGGATTTAGAAGAAGAAATTGAACTCAAAAGGGAATTTGGAGAAATACAAAGCCATATTAGTTGCTAAGGGGTTTACCCAGAAAGAAGGAACAGATTATGATGAGACGTTCTCCCCTGTAAAAAAATCTCCTCCATTAGAATCCTAATAGCTATAACAGTCCATTTAGACTTCAACTCCACCAGATAGATCTTAAAACTGTATTTCTGAATGGGAAGCTAGAAGAAGAAATATATATATATATGAAACAACCAGAGGGCTTCATAGAAAAAGGAAAGGAAAGCTTATTGTGTAAACTCAATAAGTCCCTTTATGACCTTAAATAAGCATCAAGGCAATGGTACATTAAGTTTCAAGAAACCTTAACATCTGCTAGTTTTTGTGCCTAAACAGATTATTGTATATATGTCAAGGTCAGTGGAAGTGACGTTGTTTTCATCTCTCTATATGTGGATGACATGTTAATTGCAAGTAGTTCAACGAGTCTTATATTGGAGACAAAAGCTTTCTTGTCACAACACTTCAACATGAAGGATCTTGGAGAAGCATTATATGTTTTGGGAATCAAGATTACCCAATGGCAAGTTTTTGTGCCTAACCAGATTATTTTATATAGTCAAGGTCAGTGGAAGTGACGTTTTCATCTCTTATGTGGATGCCATGTTATTGCCAGTAGTTCGATGAGTCTCGTATTGGAAACAAAAGTTTTCTTGTCACAACACTGCGACATGAAGGATCTTAAAGAAGCATCAAATGTTTTGGGAATCAAATTTACCAGAAAATAGAAAGGAGATAATTACTCAATTATCTCAAGGGACATTTTTTTTTTGTCGTTTTTGACAAGGTTACATAGGAATGGAACTTGAGACGTTGTGCTATAAAAACCCAGCCTCTACCGTCTTGACCCAAGCCTGATTCCTTTATCTTAAGAGACATATCACAAGAAAATTCTTGAAATATTTGAAATGGAAAATTGCCAACCCATATTAACCCACATTGATAACAAGACCAAGCTAAGGCTAGCCATGTGTCCCGCTACTCCAGAAGAAAAGGAAGCGATACAAAGAATTCTATACAAAAGTGCAGTTGGGTCACTATTGTATGCTATGTCTAGGACAAGATCGAATTTATCTTTTTGCCATGGGTTTGATTAGAAAGTTCAAGAGTAATCTAGGCATGGAGCATTGGAAGGCCATCAAAAGAGTATTGCGATATTTGAAGGGAACAGTTAATTACACACTCACTTATGGAGGAGGCTCGGATATACAAATACAAGAATATTCAGATGCGGACTATTAGGGCGATCTAGATAAGATAAAGTCCACATCTAGATATATCTTCACGCTTGCAGGTGGAGCTGTTTCTTGGTGCTCAAAGAAACATGATATTGTTGCACTCTCGACTATGGAGTCAGAGGATGTGGCATGTTGTCTTGTAGCTAAAGAAACAGTCCGGTTGAAGAAGTTCCTGAATCAACTTAGATTTGATCCAGTGAAGTGCCCCTATGTTACAATCTTCTGCGACAACCAGGCAGCTATTTGTGTGACAAAAGAGCCTAGGTTTTACAAGAGATCTCGAGGCATATAAAACCATGCTACTACCACATTCACAACAAGATCCGAGCAGGAGAGATTCATATTGCTTATTTCCCAACAGAGGCTATGCTCGCAGATCCTTTGATGAAAGGATTGGTGGTAAATGGTTTTGCCAAACATGCACATGGGATGGGCTTGAGAGAAACTGAGAGGGAGTGATTGTACGGTCTTCAAAGGCCAAGTGGGAGATGTTGGGTTTTGTGGCATTTAAAGATCTAGAGAGCTTGTAAATATGATGATTTATATTGGAATATGCACTTCAGTGGGAATATGTGTATTGACTGACCAAGTATTGGGCGGTTTATGGCCTTGGTTATGTCCAAAATCCTTACTCCTAAGCATGTGGCATTACTGAGAAGGTTTACAATAGGTCATCCCTTGTTGAGGTCGGTGAGATGCCTAAAGATGATGTTTGCAGGTCAGAAGAACTGTATAGTCTCTTGTGTTGGTTATAGGCCTGTGAGAGCAAGACCTAAAGCCTCAACAAACTTCTGCATGACATGTACTCATGGCAACCACATTATTGGGAAGCAGCTCTATTGAAAGACACATGTATGTATAGAGAGAGCCCTCTTTACACTGTGGTGACAAGTGTTAGATTTGATATTAAAGGGAGAGACTAAAATCTACATTCCAGGATCATGGTCCCACTATTTATTTTTTGACTTTGACAAGCTAATCATGAGCCCCTTCATTGAGATTGTGGGTCATGGGTCCTTGTTGGGTTGGATGATAAAATAGTAGTAGATAAGGGTTCTTGTTTCAAGTGGAGTACCCTTATTGGTGCTAATTTTTGTCCGTTGGTACAGTCCTCTTCTAAAATATTTTATTTGAAATTAGAAATGTTTTTATGATTTTTAAAAATTTCGAGTTTAGAAATTTGTGAGAAATAAACCCTTAAGCCTTGCCCTAGTTTGTTCCTATAGGGCTTCTATAAACCCAGATAGAGTTTTGAGCTCTCTAAAGCCCTAGATTGAAAAGGTATTGCCCGAAAAGCATCCCTATCTCAGAAATTACAGCAAGACCTTAAGGACTAAAAGTGCGTCATCGGTCAGGGAATCGAGTGTGGGGTGTGTCAAGACTTGTGAGGGTAATTCCAGTCATCTTCTAATAAGTCTTCCCAGTAGATTTAATTATTTTTCAGTAATATTTCATATTTTTCTATGAATTTTCAAGAACATATATTGTTTATTACTCCTGGATGTTTTTTATTTGATGTAGTAAGGAAAGAAAATATCCTAGATTGTATCTAGGGCATAGTTAAGGGAACCTTGTGGATAGGGTGATGATCCCACTCTGGAACCTTGATCCCATGGTTCCTGCAAGGGATCTTATAAGGACCCCATCTTTTCGCTTTTGGGATCTCCCTCCCAAAAAATGGGGACCACGTTCCATCCATAAGTGGAATCGAGTTCCATTTCTAAATAGATCCCTGCTCCCATCAACCATGGTCCAAGGTTTTGGTACAATAAAATCTTGGGTTCCAGGTTTGTGGGTTTTACTTTCATTAACAGATGATACCAGGTTAGTTCCCATTATTTAGGAATCATAAATTCCATGATGTTAAAATCCAGCCCCTTTTTTACATAGCACGAAGTTCTATTATTTTAGATTTTTAACTTGAACTAGGCATAGTCTAGATTGACCCAATGTTTTATTAAGTCCTATTGTGTAAGCCAACCCTCTTAGTTGTGAGAATATATATTTCATTTAAAATCTTCTATTTATGATGTCCTATTGTTTTAGAGTCTTAAATCTGATTAAAGTTGTGAGATGAAAATATATGCTTTCACTTCAAGCTCTAAAAAGCTTCTTTTACATCAGTTAGAGAGAGAGAAAGAGAGAGAGAGAGAGAGGGAGAGAGAGAGTAGTTCATCTTGTCCTCTTGTCCCTTCAAGGAGCCAGCCTTTGAGAAATAATGCAAGCAGATGATACTACATTCGAAGAAGATGACTTCTGAGTAGTAGGATTCTGGGTTGCTGCGGACTTAAAGGGAATGATGCGTGACAAACTTGTGTCATGGCTTGAAGATCTAGTGCTCATAAGAAAGACTGACTTATAGAGCTACATAATTAATACGTTGTTATTCGCGCAAAAATAAATAAATCCATTGTTAAGGGCGGGGGACACTTGATAAGGGATCCATGGTAAATAGCACTTGCGGACCTCGGGGCCAATCAGTTGAGGACCTTGATTCCGATACTTTAAGAATCTCACTATTAGAACAGGAGGAACCCCGTTATATGACATACTTAAACCTCGATTCCTTAACCAAGGGAACTTGTATTAGTTCTCCTTACAACCTCATTTTTTTGTATAGTAGAGCTTAGATTCAAGCTAGTCAAAACATCGAACCCATTGGCATCGGATCTCACTCTCACAAACCTAAGGATCTCGTTCCTTGTTTTGTTCATTGTACGGACACTAAACCTAACCCTAGGGAGCTTCCACTATAGGGCTATTCGGCGAATCCCGAACTGATCCCACTCCCTCCTCCAACAACTATGATATAGGGTATTAATTTTGATTTACAGCAGTATATAGTGATCTATGTAAATGGAATTCAGGTATATTGAATAAAAAAGAAAGAAATTTTGTGAATTTAATACCTTGTTCCACATAGCCACTCCTTTCAGCCACAAACAATTTGATATGGTAGTTACATTTTGATACATGGGGCCAATGCCCTTTACTTTTTTGTTGGTAATAAGTATTTTGTTAGTTTTATTGATGATTGTTCTTGTACTACATGGATTTACCATATTAAATATAAGCATGAAGTAGTATTTGGATTTATAGTTTTTAACAAATGATTGAAAGGTAGTACATTGCCAGACTTTGCACTCTACAATCTGACAATGGAAGAGACTTTGTCAATCGGCACATAATTGAGTACCCTTCAAATGGAATTATTCAACAAAATCTTGCTCTTCTAAGCCACAACAGAATGTGGTTAAGGAGAACATTAATAGACATCTGCTGGCGGTAATTAAGGCCATTTTGTCTACAATGAATGTAATGAAGATTTATTGGTGTTGTGCTGTATATGTTGAATCATTCACAATAAATACATTACCTACTGCTGGTTTTGGTTGCATTTCACCCTTAAAAAAAGTTAACTAAACAAAAATCTGTTTAGAGCATCTTAGGGTCATCCGGTGTGCATGTTATTCCCATCTACCAGAAAATACTAAAAATAAGTTGGGAGTAAAATCTATCAGGTGCATTTTTCTAGGATATTCTTCCACCCATAAAGAATGCTTATTTTTTCATCCTAAAAGGAGAAAGAACTATGTTTCAAGGAATGTCATATTCTTTGAAGAAGTATCATACTTCTTTAAAAATCCCAAAACAAGAAAGCACTATATTTCAAGAAATGTTTTGTTCTTTGGAAGAAGTATCATATTTCTTTAAGGAACCCACATAATCATCTGATCTATGTAAAGGGGAGGATCATATTGTTTCTTCAAATTCTATTACACCATTTGTGCAACCTGAGTTAGTTGCTACATAGGAGTCTCCTCCCTTCTGACTTACGATGAAAGCTTGGTCCTATTAATGAACAACATGAAGATTCACAAGATGACATTGTCTTCTCTTGGCAACTCGCAGCAATCAGACCAAGAACAAGGTATCTCCATATCAGATTATGATTTAAAGAAATCTTAATCCAATTAAGAAATTTGCTTCCACTTAGGGATATCTTCCCCAAATTGCACTTTTCTTTCTTCCCTTGACTCTATTTCAGAACCAAAAACTTTGTATGAAGCAATTACATGTCCTAAAAGAGGAAGATGATATAATGCCACTTGGAAAAAACAAAACTCAGGAGTTGGTTTATTTACTTAAAGGAATGAGGGTCACAGAATGAAGATGGGTGCGAAACGTAAACCGCTTGCAAATGATACCATTGCTCCGTACAAAGCCAGACATGTAGCCAAAAGGCTTTGCCAACGTTATGGAGTTGATTACCATGAGATATTTGCTCCTATCTCTAAGATGGCAACTATCGAGGTCCTATCTATTGAAGCAAATAAGAATTGGCATTTATTACAATTGGATGTTAAAAATGCCTTCATCAACGGGGATTCTGAGGAAGAAGTTTACATTCAGTGCCCACAGTTCTTGGTCACAAGGCACCACCAGGCCTTGTATGTCACCTTAAGAAAGCCCTCGATTACTTGAAATAGTCACATCGAGTATGGTTTGAGAGATTAGCCAAGCCATGGTACATGCTGGATACAACTAGCTTCTTAGACTGTTCCATGTTAGTAAAGAATTAGAGGCAAGGGAATAAATTCTATTATTGCATTGATGATATCATTCTTATTGGGGACGTTACTAAAGAAATACCAAAACTTAAGGAGTACCGCACAGTTCGATATTAAGTATATCGGAGTGGTTAATGACCTTTTGGGCCTTGAGGTTCACAATTGAAGAGAGGGAAATTTATATCCCAAAGTAAGCATACCTTAGATCTCATTATGGAACATGGAGGGTGGCAGATCTTCTTCACTCTTAGGTGGACACCAATTTCAAACCAAAATCTAATTCTGATACTTTATTGGAGGATGATGGTTAGAACCAGCAATTAGTGTGTCGCCTTATCTATATGACCATTACTTGCTTGAAGATCATGTTCGCAGTTAGGTTAGTTCATTCAGACTATAGATGCATCCTCCACGCACTAGCCATCTTGACGAAGTTGCATCCTACGCTACCTAAGATCATCTCCAGGGAAGGGGATAATTCACAAAGGTCGCATTGATCTTTGTGGGTGTACTAGTGCATATTGGGGTGCAGGATGTCCGCTCTCCACAAATGGCTATGGCATTTTTTCTGGAGGCAATCTTTTTACCTAAAACAAAATGTTGCAGCTTTCTCCTATGAAGAAGCAGATTACCGAGCTATGGAGTCAACTTCATGTGAGTTGGTGTGGTTGAAAGAACTTCTTAAAGACATAGGTTTTTCTCTTCAAGTGTCGATCCACTCTATTTGTGATAATCAGGCAGCCATCCACTTAGCAATCAACTCAATATTCCATGAGTGCCACTAAACACATTACAGTTGAGATCACTGCATGCACGACAAAGTAATTCAAAGGTTATCCCATTTTTTTATTTGAGAACCTTTGAACAACTCACAGATAATTTTAATAAAAGGAGTTGGGTGGGGAAGGTCATTTGAATTTATTAGCAAGTTGGGCATTCATGACATTTACGGGCTAACTTGTGGGGGAGGGTAGACTAACGCGATCCACTAGAGCACACTGTTCTTTTCATATACTTTTGTATCATGATTATGTTATATTTATGTGTGACCCATATGAATGTGACCCACTAGAGCACATTGTCCTTTTCATATACTTTTGTATCATGATTATGTTACATTTATGTGTGGCCCATATGAGGATTTAGGCGTACAACATGAAAAATCACAGGGTAGTCTTTGTAGATGGTAAAAAATATAAAATATATGACATGATGCTGGAACGGTAGTGGTTCCACCCCTTTCCTGTCTTGTTCTCTCCTCCAACATTGTTGTGTGGGTCCACAATATCAACCCTTGCTCATCAAATAATCTATTATAATAGCATCTGTTTCATAAATCTTCATGCTTAAGATGGTTGTTTCTTCTGCGAGGATCCTCATCTCTCTACCAGTCGTGCATAGGAAGCAAGATAGAGACATGTCAAGGACCTATCAGTGGCTTTTGCATGAACTCATTGAGGAAACCACTAGAGGAGATCACTACCCAAACTAGTATTTTGGTACACTCTTGTATAAAATGTAAACCTACTTCAAGGTGTTGATAAGTCAAATACATTCTATGCTTGAAGAGTCCTCTTGTCCAATGTGAGCCAAATACACCTCTGTATATTAATGATAAATTGGTGTGTATACACTCATATTAGCAGGCATCCTTAGTAAGCCCTACACAGCCAGTGAAGAAAGGCCACCACTACCCTAACAACCTTGGACATTTACTCCTGCCCTCATTCTAGATCAAAAATCCATTTGGATACATATTTACTGCACTTTCTATCCATAGCGAGCCACAACAGAATTCCATCCTTGGAACCTAAATGGCAAGGTGAGATTTACTATAAATTTTCGTATCGTAATGCTAACGGCACCTTCTCTCAGTGCTTATCAAAACAAAAAATATCTATCCTTTGCAGCTCCAATTTGCTTCTTGAGAGAACTGTGTTTGAAGCTTGTTATTTCTCCTCGCCATAAGCCTCTGGTTCCCACATCATCCAAAGAAGGGAAACTTCAACCATTCTGTATCACCACAATCAGAACTTATACTGTCTTAGCCCTGTTATCCTATGGAAGAAGCCGATATTGTGTTCTATTCAGCAATGAAGTGATGGGCTTCAAGCACAACTTAACCCCATCATAATTCAGCACCATAAAGAGGTCTATAAGCACCTTATGAGCATGAGTTCTTCTATCCACTTCAAAGAAGCCCACTCCTTTAACCTACCGATGTCAACAACTTTCCTCTTAAGAATATCAATATACGTAGCATCACTTCCAATTATTATTTACTGCAAATCTTGGCCTATCCGTTCTTTTCGTAATTAATCTTAACCTCATCTCAAATTGATTTCAGCTGCTAAAATAGAAATGCTCAATATCAACACATTACACTGTTTCGAATGACTTTGCACGAACTGGTTATGGCAGGGATCTTCTGCTCAAAATGACAAACTTCTAATATTTTAACGCTAAGAATTCAATGGAAAACAACCTGAAATTTTAGAGTTGAACAAAGCATAATTTTTTGCCTGAACATGGTGAGGACTGAGGAGAACGACCAAAAGGAAATCATGTATGTGAAACAGATCTATTATTATCTCACAGAACTATTGTATAGATAGCATCAACACAGAACAGAAAAAAGTTGCAAGTCAAACTTCAGAGAAGTAATGTGACATAGGGTACTTTCCAGAAAGTTCAATTCCGTGAAACCACCATAATAGAGTAAAAATAGAAACATTAGAGAGCCCTTCAAGTTGCAGCAAAGTGAAATTTTCTCAATGTATCAAAAGATAAGAATTTGCTGTCGTAAATTTAAGAGCATTGTACATGCCATCGAAGCATGCTTTATGATCGAAAAGATCTCATAAAGAAAATGTAATAGCAGAAAGCCATATAAATTACCGGAGGCGTTGAGCATTCAAATATTCCTTGCTACTAAAAGCACGATAGAAACAGCATGAAATTCTAGTATCCCATCCTGCTTCTGCAACATCCCTAATGCAGCACAAAAACGATATTAACCTCCTAAACACCAGATTACCAGAATAAAGAACAAAGCAATCATTCTCCACAAATATATATGCACAAGACACATACAATTTCTGAAGGTAAGGACGGATTGAGGCACTGCACTCAGAGCTAATTGTCACATAATGAGCGAGGCGCATCTCTTCTATCTCTGGTAGAGTTACCTCCACAGTCTTTTACAATAAAAAGACTTGGAAATATAAGAAACATATAGTTGAAGCAGAAATGCAAATCAAGACATGAAATGCTGCAGGAATAGAGCGTGGTTTCTGAACTAACATTAGCTCCAGGCAATTTTAATAAAGGAAACCATTAACCTTGGCTAGCAAAATCAGAAACATGTGATAAACATATAAATAACATACAATCTTATGTTAGCAACCTAAAACCATCTTGAAATAGGTAAGACAATCATGGATAGTGAGAAACAGTACCTTGCATTTATAATGCTCCACTAGCTGGTTTAGGGCTTGGTCACAACAGCTACGTATGTCATTGTTGCAATCATTAAACCACTATCCAATTATAAAACAAAATGATCATGGCATTGTAAATATAGAAAACAATAGAGCCATTCCAAAGAAAAGGTACCAAAAATAAAAATTAAAAAAACATATGATGAACATCAGAGATGCTTAACATTCTTTTTAACCCCAACAAATATGATATATGTGCAAATGAATGAATCAGCATTATAATAAATGAATGAAATAACCTGATAAAGAGAAATATATAAATAAATAAAATGAAAGTTTTAGCAGTTACATAGACTGGGAAGTGGACCACAAACCTTGGCACACTTGGCCAGCTTCAGATTGGAAACTGAGTGTGTCGATTGCAGAAGAGGAAATTTTCCTTCAGGCTGGTAACACACACAAACATTGGCAAGCTAAATAAGAGAAACATGATCAGGAGGAAGTTCCAAATCCTATGGGAGAAATTGTAAGCATAAAAGAAGAGAGATACTATTACCAAAAGATAAAAATCATACTATTGGCATGAAAAATAATTCGAACAAGTTTTCCTTGTCAATAGAGACACTCTTTGGAATACTATAATTGCAAACAAGCACATAGTTTTCTTGTGTCATCTTTATTGTAGATTTTTGTGTCTTCACTCTTTTGTTCTTAGTTTAGCCTCATCCAACCTACACTGAGGTTGAGACAAGAAGATCCATAATTCCATACAATTACATGGTGTCATAATTCATTAATCACAATAAAATTATTTAAATGATGACATAGACAACAGAAGAGCACAAGAGCTAAGAGAGATCACTGTTTAGCAAGTGGTCCAGTTCATGTTGACTCAATCCACAAGGAATCAAACCAGCCAAAAAACTTACATTTGAAGCCCTTTTGTAGAACCTGGCTGATTTGATGGGCTCAGGAAAGTTCCACAAGGTTCTCCACATAACTAAGGCAAAACTTGTCTTTGGAAATTGGAAATTATTTCTGTGGTTTTGGATACTTAGTTTAGGGGAACGTTCAGTATCTTGTTCAACACCCAAACTTGTATGCTCTCAATTTTTTTAAATTAGTGAATATTTACTTCCCAAAAAAAAAAGGTAAATATAGCTACTCATAAACTGAAAGTCAAGGGAAAAAAAAAATCATCGGCATTCTCGAATTACTAATGAAATATACATTTGATTCAGTAACAATTCTGACTTTATACATAAACATTTTGATGGCATTCAGAATTGGACTTTATCTTGGATGGCTAAAACATTAAAAAGAAGTAAAACCGTCACATCTCACCGGTACAGAAATAAATTGACCAGAAGGAAGATGGCCACTTATAGCTGCATAGCTGAAAATGGCAAAGTTAGTTTGTACAAAATGATCAAAGAAAAGTGACTACAGTGTCTAGAAGGGGTTATTGAATGAAAACTAACACAATTAATGCATCTTCAACTGTCCCAGCTAGGATTCCAACCATTCCAACTGTCCAATTCAGAGGAATTACACTGAAACATAAGTTGTTATGATTTTTTGTCAGACACAGTTATCAGATGCATGGTTTCAGAAAATAAGAACGATCCATAAGGTATTCACCCAGAATGAGAGAGGCGCTGAAATGTTGGCTTGAAACCAATTACACCACATAAGGAAGCTGGCATTCGAACAGATCCTGTTCATTTGTTACCCAGATCAGAGAAAAGGCAACAATTATGCATGATAAATAGGGCAAACAACTTGTGAATGGACTCAATCCCCATGGAAAATGAGACCTAGCCAACACACATTTCAACAGTTATGGTTCATTTTGAAACTATAAATCTTAGAAATGGTGGCAACTAAAAGACTACATCACCTATTACCCAAGTCTAACATTATAGGAAACAAAATCTTCCCATCAGAATGATACTTCCGGGTGCATAGAGATCTCTAATCCTCAATACCTCAGGTTGAAATGCAGGCGTAGGGATATGGGAATCACAGTTCAGTCTGGCAAGATTTGCAGTTAGTTCATAGAAAAGAGTAAAATACCATTTAGACAACACCAAACAACAATTTTGGCAAGATCAAACTGCAAGTCTCACCTGCCCCAATTCCGTGAATAGTGTAACTGGGTTCTAGAGAAGAAGCATCACTCTGATTGAGAGGTTCCAGTTTCTAAAATCAGAGATAGTCTTGGTATCTCTAGGTGAAGTGCACTTTTGGTATTTTTGTTTGAAGCTATTTTGGGCATTCTAATCACAGTTGGGCTTGTTTGAAGGAAATAGAAGCTAGCATACCAAACACTACGGGCTCATTTGGTTCGTATGAAAATTTGCATCATGAAATAGTTTTGAAGCATACAGTTATGCACATTTGGTTCATGTGTAGAGCAGGTGAAAACTTGTCCCATAGGAAAAAGTTTTACCACCACAAGGAGCAAATCATGGGAAAAGAAATCCCCACCCCACAAGGTGGGGAGTAAGTTCCCGGGGATTCATTACTCGAGCAGACCCAAAAAAATTTTCATTCTAGTTATTCACACGATGCTGAAACCACAAAAAATAACGGTAAAAAGAAAACTGTAGCCGATCTCTCAAAGCCCTACCTTCCCCCAAAACCCTCTCCCCTCTCTCTCGAAGCCCTTGTCTTCTATCTTGCAAAGCCTCCCTCGCCACTGCCTCTCAACCCTTTGTGTCCTCTCACACAGACCCACAAGCGAGGATCAAGCTTTCATCTTCTTCAACAATGTATGGTTGTTTTGTTCTTTTTTGGCTGGTGTTCTTTTATTTTACTTTTTTGCTTATTTTTCTTCATCATAGCGTAAATATTCTTCATCAAACAAGGTAGGGTTTCCCTCATACGAACCCCCATACAAAATACCTCGTCTTCTTCAACAAGGGTATGGATTTTATTTTGGTGATTTTCTTGGTTTTTCCCTCTAGATGGTGCTATTTCTTTATTTATCAATGTAATCATTTTTTCTATCATTTCTCCATGTAAATTTGTTGCTTTTTTATTTTTGGCTTATTTTATTGAGAATAGAAGCACAATGGGTACTATAGAAAAATGTGGATACCATACAAACTACCTCATCTTCTTCAACAAGGGTATGGATTTTATTTTTGTGATTTTCCTGGTTTTTCCCTCTAGATGGTCCTCTTTCTTTATTTATCAATGTAATCATTTTTTTCTATGATTTCCCCATGTAAATTTGTTGCTTTTTTATTTTTGGCTTATTTTATTGAGTATAGAAGCACAATTTGTACTACAGAAAAATGTGGATATGGAGTTTTTTGTTATCCTTTTTTTTTGCTTTTTATTTCTTTCTGGCTTTTGATGTTGTATAGAAGCCATTTTGTGATTTTTACAGTTCGTTGAATTTTCTTTTTTCAATTTTATCCTGAAATTAGAAAGAGCTGAGTCGGATTGACTCTCAAAACTATCAAATGAAGCCTTCAAGTCATTCCAAAATTAAGATAATGGATGGGTACTATAGTGCATAAATCTTTTTCATCAGTTTAGATTTTAGTAAGTATTTGGTAAGCAGTGACATTGGGGAAGAAATAAACTGTCACAAGTAAATATTAGATCATAGTGGGGGTTACAATATGGGTGTTTACAGTTTGTTTGGAACTCCATAACATTCTGTAAAATATCATTGATTGAAAGCCTTCTTATCATTAATGAGCCATGCTTGAGCGCTTTCACTACAAGGGTATTGAGAAACGAAGCCACCATTTTATCCTAAAACTTAGAAAAGATTTTAATCAAATGCTTCATGAGTAAACATCCCATGAATTTTGAATGCTTATCTCTTTATTAGAATATGGATTATTTTCCATTTCTTTTCTGCTGATATGCTTTCTGATTATGATCTCATAGTAAGCATATTGATGATAGTGACATAGTTATGTATCTTTGTGGGATATTGATGCCCTGTTTTCATTTCCTTATATTTGTTAATGCTTATTTGAAGGGAATAAACTTAGTTATGCAATGCTGGTTTTTAATTTTTAGAAATCTATCTAAATTCTCGAAATAATTTTTTTCATACCAAATGTTGTACTAGATGTTTGAAACATTGTAAGAGAGTAAAAATGTTAATGCTGATTTTTATGTTATTAAAAGGAAGGTCAACCTTCTTTATTTAATTTTATGTTGATTTTTATGTTATTAGATATTCATAAGCTATATGTGTTTAGTCTTTGACTAGATGCCTTGCTAGCAGTTGGCATTTTCAACAACACCCATGCAAGAGAATCTTACTGCATGCCTTGCTAGTTGTTAGCATTATATATGATTTCTTGTGAGAGTCAAAATGGATTTTTTGGGTCCTCTCATTCCTTCCAAATCTAAGGCCGAATTTCCCTAGGCCTTGATCTGGCTCATCCACGAGTGGTTGTGATTCTTCACCGAAGCTAGAGGAGTCCGAGAAAGAGCAGAGACAAGAGCTGACATCAAAGATCAAACTCCTGTGGACTCCCTGCCCTCCAAAGGTGCCTAGGGAACAGGCCAGACAGAGCAGAGACACGGGAGTGGGAACCCCCAACGGGGCAGGTAATCGCCCCTGTTCCTACCCGTGTTGATTTTTATGTTATTAGATATTCATAAGCTACATGTGTTTAGTCTTTGACTAGATGCCTTGCTAGCAGTTAGCATTTTCAACAACACCCATGCAAGAGAATCTTACTGCATGCCTTGCTAGTTGTTAGCATTATATATGATTTCTTGTGAGAGTCAAAATGGATTTTTCCAATGAAAGACAAAGTGAATTTTAGTTGAACGTTTTAAAAAAATCATCTTAATGGGATGGATGTCAATATCAAATCAACTATATTGTAATCGAACGGTTAAAAATAGGTATTAATCCAGATTCTGGGATATAGTTTATCCATGGGTTACCAAACATAAGAAAGTGGGTACACAGGAATTCCAGATATGTGAACCAAACATGGGAAAAAACAGGATTGGAAAATTATTGCACAGGGAACTGTTTGCATATGAAAACTGTTTTACATATACAAACTGTTATGCATGAACCAAACGAGCCCTAAGAGTAAGGGTTAGCTAACCTGGCTTACTAACCTCACACAAAAAACTCTCTTCTATAAAAGCCAAGCTACTATAGAAGTGAAGCGGAAAGCACCCCGGGCATGTCTACACCAATTTAAGCTCCATAACCTAACTTCAAACAAAGATGGCTAAGCTTGCTAAAGGAAGCCCCTAACACATGGTTAGCTAACCCTAGCATGTTAACCTACCCCTAACACACGGTTAGTAGGATGATCTTAGCATATTAACTCATACACACCAAACACATGATATGTCTACACTATACCTCCTTAACCTAACACGGAAATGTCTACACTGAACAATTGGGAATATCAACTGAACACTAAAGCAACAACTCCATCAACTGAGCAAACAAGAGCACCAGAAATAAGTACTAGGTCAAGCCAAAAGAAGAAAGAAATAGAAGGGCTTATCCTAGTTTTAATCTGGAAACTCAGTTCTATTATATATGATACATTCCTAATTTGTTCATATCCAAGCATATTTGTAGTCTCTCTGCTGTTCCAAAAAGTCGATGTGCAGTCCCTTCTGGTGTTATGAAAAAGGTATTCAACAGTTCATTGCTATATGATCAAGTTGAATAAGCAAGAAATGGCCATTGTATGATTAATCCTACTACAAGATATAGGATTCTTAGGAATGCATCAGTTTCAGATGAACAGGTTCAGTTTCATTAACTCAAGATTATATCAGGAGTATAGAGAGTGTGCAAAATAATAATACATGTTTCTTTTACTAGTGTTATGAATAAGTGGATGCCGTTCATGATTTGGCAACCTATTCAATCAGAGTCTGCATATTTGTATAGCATGATCAAGACATGGTCATAAATCTTGCTTTCCCCAATTGAATATTTTAATCCAATGTTGGTTAGGTAAACTAGTACTTGAATTTTCACATTGTTGTTACATCCAGGTTTGATCCCAAGATTATGTCGTTATATGATAACAGCTTCACTGAGGTGCATAATATCATCCTAAAGCACATTGTTTGCTAAAATATTCATGTAAAGGCATTGCAGCGACCTCTGTTGATGGCTATTACAAATACTTAAAACACAAAAAGCTCCTCTTGAAGAGACCAAAACCCATAGCATTGGTGATTCCATTTTTGCAAAGAATCTACATGGTTCCATGTTTTTTCTTCAATGGACTTTAACTTCATACACCCTGATTGTTACAAAGTTATGGTGTAGGGAAGGAAGTGGAAGACTGACAAGGTATGAAGTCCAAACCCTTGATAGCAACTCATATAAATGATTATACAAAACTGTAATCCATTTGTCTTATGAAAGAATTTTATACCTCCGCCATCAACACCAAGAGCAACTGGGCACAATCCTGCAGAAACTACAGCAGCAGAGCCACTTGACGAACCTCCAGAAACCTTGGTGCTATCATAAGGGTTTCTGGTAACTCTGCAATTCAGAAAGAGTTTGATTTCCTCAAATACAGGAACCTATGAACTTTCTTGATTTCATCCTCTAATCTAACAGAACATAGAATCAAGGCGATATTACCTACACTTTTACTGTTTTACAAACATAATGCCATAAAATGTCTGAAGTTTACAACTCCTACCCATAGTGGGGATTGATTCCACTTGTCCCCATGCCAAGCTCATGCATATTTGTCTTACCAACAAGAAGAGCCCCACAACTTCTCAGGTGTTTGACACAGCATGCATCATCATTGCAAGATCTCAGCTTGTGCAACCACTTGCTGCCGCCTAAAACAGAAGGGAGTAATTAGAAGAAAGAAGGGTAAACTAAAAACTAGCACAAATACACTATTCTCAATTTTGGCAACACTAACACACAAATTACAGACAGGTAAACTAAAATTATTCTTTGCATTTGCAAGACCTGTTGTTGGGTAGGGAAGGCAATCTATCTCATCTTTAACAGCAATGGGGACTCCATCAAGCACTGAAAGAGGTTGTCCTAGCATTTGGCACCATGAGAATGTATAAAGGTTAGAATATGATGGGTACTTCCGAGTAAGAATAAAAGAAAGAAGAAAGATACCCATCTAGCAAATAGAACATTGTGATCCGAAAGTTTATACTTCATGGTGTAGAAGATACTAAATTGGAATCAAATAAGTGTAAGTTAGATGCCAAATTGAGGCAAGATCACAATCAAGACCAGTAGAAACTAGGAAGTTCATCGAAGCAGAAACTTTTCAATATATTTGCCGAGTAATTGCCATACTTGGGAGTGGCAGACCCCACAAAAGAAGAAAGCCATTAACTCTAAGACAAAACCATACATATCCAATTCACACAAAACATAAAATTACACATCATGGAATAGGAATAATAAAAAAAAAGACAATAGTAATGTCAACTAAATTATCCTCAATTGTTTGCTTGACTCCATTCAACACATTGTTTGTTACCTTAGTATGAATCTTTTTGTGTTCCTTTCAGCCAGACTCTCTAATTTCATTTCTACATAATCTTCACATCTCAGTTTCTGTTTGACTTAACAATGATGTAGATGAAAGGTGACTCAATCACACGCAGACTTGTTCAAGTTTGTGCGAGCAGGTTTTTATAATGGATGTGGTTTCTATGAGTTGGCTGACTCATATGTACATATGCAGCCCCCCAGTAAAATTCATTTTAGATGATTTTTTTCTAAGTTCTTTTGTAGATTCATCATCTAGACCAAGACGATCATAAATATGAAAAGAAAAATAAATTTTTAAAATTAAGAATATAATTTTTTTGGCATTTGTTTATCCACCGTTCATCTTTAGAATGGACGTTTGTAAGTCAACAGGGTCTTGTGCCCGTTGACTCATGAAACAATTTTCCTTTTATAATATGCCATGTGTTTTTTTTTTTTAAAGTCATCTTCACTTCAAGGTCTTGTGCCCGTTGACTCATGAAACAATTTTCCTTTTATAATATGCCATGTGTTTTTTTTTTTTAAAGTCATCTTCACTTCAAGGCCCTCAAAGACTGCCTATTAATTTTCACCTATTCACACCCCCCACCCCAGGTCCGAGTCCCCATGTTAAAAATGCTGATGACCAACAAATGCATAATATCTATTTAAATTTTTTTTTTTGGATAGGTATCATGTCAAAAAATAATATAGAGAAAATTAAAAATATTAGGACTGTGAAAGCTACGGTTTGCTATGAACTTTCTAGCATACTTGGAAGACTTGTCTCATATGTCGAGAGCTCCACAGAAACTGTAATTAAATCGAATTACCGTAGATTCAGAATTTATCCAGATTCAGAATTTATCCGTTTCTCTTTTTTCTTAGTTTTCATATTCATCCTATTTTTCTTCCTACTAGAATAGGATTTGATTTCCATTTTGGTTTTCCACCTGAGAGGACTACAAAGGCATTATTTAATTGTAGTTGCCATAATGATCTTAACATAGCAAATTAGCAATCAATTAGACAGATTGGAATTATAGTGATTGTGAATTCCTGGGGTGAATAAATAAACTTAATGAATCATTTGAGAAAAATATTCAAGATGGTTCATTATGCCTCAATGTACCAATAGAAACTTCCAAATAAATTGGTTTTCTTCTCTAAATGACAGTACAATGTTTGCAAGTAGGATTGCCATATGTCTTTGGAGGGCCATGTTGCAAATAATTCATATGAAACTGGAAAGAGCAAAATGGGACTATTGGAATCATTTTCTGGAGACAAAAACAAATTTAAAAATATTCTAGATAAAATAATAATTAGTAGAATGTCTATTGTTATGCCTAAAAATTCTGTAGAAATTATAAATAAATAAATGAAATAGAAAAAAAAAAGTTTTATTTCTATTAAAATTCCCAAGTTTTTGTAGGGTTGGGTCAATATAAATGGTCCCAATCGAAAGAAAGACACAAGCATTGGAAGTCTCCTTTGTCACTGTCATGGGTGAACTTAAGTGGGGCCCAACACACTTGATGTCGGGTTATTATGGCCTTTAAAGGCCAAAAGAGCTTGTAAATATGATATTTTACACTTCAGTGGGAGTGTGTGTGTTGACTGACCAAGAGTTGAGCAATTTATGGCCATGGTCATGCCCAAAACCCTTACTCATGGGCATATGAAACTACCGAGAAGGGTTTGTTGGGGGTAATCCCTCGTTAAGGTCGGAGGGATGCCCAGGAATGATGTTTGTAGGCCAAGAGAACTGTTTGATCTCCTTTGTGCGGCTATAGGCCTGTGAGAGCAAGGGCCAAAACCTCAACAGACTTCCACATAGTATTGTACACATGATAACTGTATTATTGAGAAGCATCCTATAGAGGGACACATGTACCTATGCATAGAGGGAGCTCCCTTTGCACTGAAATCCACATTCTAGAATCATAATCCCACTATTTACTGTCCAACTTTGACAAGCCAAT